>NC_092529.1:2500-328928 GCF_037038585.1 Patagioenas fasciata | reverse complement strand
ATGAAACTGTAAAACAATTTAGCTGATATAAGCAACATGCTATTTATATTCCTTTTGGCAACAGTTTTAATGCTGTGTGGGACACTCTCTCTTCCCTCTAATATAAACGCCTTGCCTGGCCTTTACGGATTTAAATTGGTGTGGGGAGCTGTGTGCATTCCATGTGGAATTTACTCAGTAATTCTATTAAGAGCTTCCCTGCACAGAAATTAATGTTCTCATCTCATTCAATACTCATACTATTCATTATTAAAAACAGAAGGCCTAATCTCTCCCCACATTAAGTTCCCTCACAGGATTTTCTATTAGTTTCAAGGAATTCAAAAGATCAAGTTTCAACACTTGAGTGTGTGCAAAACTGCGAAGTGCTGGGTTTACATTAGAGCAGAAGCTTTTGCCGTTTCTGGGATTTTTGAGAAGAACGTCAATTCGAAGGTGCAGAGCCCTCAACGGCGGCCGTTCGCTGCGGCTCCTCGCCGTTTCCAGGTCACAGTTCGAGTGCCATGCAGCCCTACCCAGCGGCGCTGCTCACGCTCCAGCAGGCCCTGGGGCCGGCTCGCTGCCCCAGCACCAACAGGCACCGCCACCGGCTCGGGACCGGAGCACGGAACGCGGCACAGGAGCTGCCTTCAGCTCCCCTCCTGCATTGCACATTTCCAGCTACTGGAAATGAACAGAAACGCCGGTATTACTCCTCAAGCTCGTTTTCCGGCGGCTGTAGCAAAGTCCGCGCCCCGCTGCGCCGCTGCCTGCGCGAAGCTCCCCCGGGCGCCGCCGCGCCGCGGCCCCCTCACCGCCACCAGGGCACCGGCACTGCCCGTCGCGCCGGCTCAGCCACGGCCGCGAGCACGAGACGCAACTCGGCTGCACCCTGCCGCGTTTTACATTTGACACGAGACTAGTACGTTAGGTGTAACGCCTTCTATATAGTGACTTCTGTCACTGGGAAAAGCTCATGATTTGGGGGGTCATAAAGTTGTTTTTCAGTCCTAAGAAGAGAGACAAACTTTCAGACACAAACGCCTTTTGTCAGCTCTAAGAAAGGTCTGTATTCCTGAAACTTCACCTGCCTTGTACAACTGTACCAATCATAGGGGCCACATGAAGATCATTGTGGCTGTACCCACTCTGGCATTCTCATATTATTAAAATCAAGATGAAGAGAAGCAGGAATTACACCTTGCACAAGAATACAGCACATCCTCCTGCAGGCCGAGCTATTTACAGATCCTGATGCAGGAGAAGCTGCATTTTAGAAAGGATCACACAAGGAGAGAGTTGTCCACCCAATACTGATCTCCTGCTCCATCGCCTTCTCTTGCATCAGCTCAAGGAACAAACTGTGCTTTTAGATTTTCTAGAGAGAACAAAAGATCCGATTTGCCTCTCATTTCTGTTAGCAAACAAGTCATTCCTAATTTACAACACTGTTAACAAGAGCTCAGATAGAACAGCTTAGATCTGCAATCATTGCAAGAAACACAATTCAATAAATAAGCAACTGGATAAAATTGTTTAAAGAGATGAGAAGCTAGAAACTGCGGTCCCAGTGACAGCGTACACCTCACAGCAATGAACGGGATGCTTTAAGCAGCCCGTGGAGATGTTTCTCTCGGCCTTGCACACAGAAGCAACGCCATGGGAAAGATGTGTGACTTGTGGTGTGCTACCGAACACCTGAGCTGTTTTAACGAGGGGCTGGAGCAAGTGAAGGGCTTCTGGACCTGCTGCCTGACTCTGCCACCACACCTGTACGCCCCAGGGCAAACCACTCCAACATTCAGCACCTCCCAGTGCAACCGGTGACAGTGCAGAGGCAGGTGGCACATTAATTCCACACGGCATTTTTGTATCTTTTAGTTCAAGAGAAGAAGAGCAGTTTCCATGACAACTTCTACATTTCAGGGTTCCCAGAGCGATGACTGCACTAGAGAAGACCAATGTACTTCAGTCACCCATCTCCAACAGTGGCCGGAGCCAAGCGTCCCAAGGAAGATGTGACAGTGCAGAACTCTGCAAGGAGCACCTTCTGCCCAGCACCGGGCTGGCGGAGCCGACTGACGGCACAGCACACTGTCCGTATTCCTTAGAACACATCAGGTTCGGGCTGTCCGTGGGCTGGTGACAAAGCACAGCTTGGAAGGTGGCTCTGGAGTTGGAGAAAAGAAACTCCCCCTCCTACCCAGGAACGGAGTGCACAGCGCCGTGAGTAACTGCAGCGAGTGGGAGAAAGGACACGCACACCTGTACAATAAACCTCCAGAGCCTTTTACATAGAAAAATCACCTGCTGGGAAAATGAAACAGAAAATGTGGCCAAAGAAAAGCAAAACAGAGTTCTAAAAAGTAAACATATCAAAAAGAGATAGTTTTCCACCTGTGAAATAGGAAAAGGACATTGTTAATGAAACAATTTGAGGTGCTTGAATTTAACTTTTTTCTACTAAATCAGTCAGAAAAATAAAGCCTGCGCAAAGGGCCAGGCGCCCGGCTGGAGGACGCGGCCATCGCGCTGCGGGCGTGTTAATGTGTTAATGGCTCTGCAGCCGCAGAAGCCGTGCGTGGGGAGGCAGCTGTAACGCGGGATTCCGTCCCCGTGCTCTGCAGGGACTCCAGGGATTTCAGTGAGAATGAAAACAGGCTGACCTCTCTTCACCAGCCTCCTTCAACAATTCCTGACATTCAGTTTCTGTCAACAGATAAAGGAACTTCTTTTATGAAATTCTGGTTATATTAAAGAGAACACAAGCCAAATTTCACACTGTAGAGTTCCACTGAGCCTGACTTTGGGATCCGGGCACGCAGCAAGGTGTCTCCGGGCAGGAACCCCAGCGGACTGTCCTGTTCACGCTGGCACGGCGCCTGTTCTGAGACAAGGGATCCGCAGCCCCGCGGCCACGAGGGGTCTGCTCGCCATCCTGTGCCGCGTACAACACCCGCGCCGGCACCCAGGAACACAACCGCAATGCCCAGGAGCCGCCTGGGAGCTGCTCCTGTTCTGACCAGGTGCCGGAGGCCCAGAAATCGGCCCAGATTCAAAAAACACCCAAACCCACAACTTCTTCGGGGATGTCCCTTTGTCTATGAGCCTGAAATCACGCAGCGGCTGCAGCCAGGCATGCAGGCCTAAGACACCCCCTCTGTAATACTTCTGTTTCCAAGCACACTTACTACAAAAACTCCATCGCAGTCTTAGAACACAGATGTTCATGGCTGAGCGGTTCCTACTTTCAGAGGATCAGAAAGGATCATTAGCTAAATCTGTCTAATCAAGCTTCACCTGGGTAGTTTGGCTCAGAAAAAAAGGCTGTTGGACTGAAGTATTTCTGCTCCCACAGGTCAGACTGCTTCTTGCTGGGCGAACATTGATCTCAGTACTCCCACGAGGAGAAAGAATTTGTTGCTGAGATGCCCCGATGATCCCGGCCCAGGAGCAGAATCTCCGTCCACTGCCACCGAGATTCCTGCATTCTCAGAGGAAAACACTTTCCTTGCCCTAAACATGCTTCCTCAAATGTCTCACTAAAACACTTGTCCTGCCAAAAGACAACGAATTTTATTTCTAAATCTCCAAGCAACGCAAACACTAAATATAGAAAATTATGTCAACGTTTAATTATCATCATAGCTAGGAATCTGAGTTAAATTAAATTTGCTAAACCTCAGCTTGCAGGTACTAGCGCTTCTTATGCTTTTACCAGCATAAAGACAGAAAACCCCTCGTTGTCATATTCGCCATGTGTAAGGGCATAAATCCAGTAATGCTGTCACCTCCTGCCTTTCTGACAAATGCAAATGCTCCGCTGCACAGCGTGACAGCCGGGCAGTCTGAGCAGAGCACCACGCCGGCTGTGCCGGGACGGGGCTGCTGGCGGCTGGGCACCGGGGTGCCGGCAATGGAGGGGCAGGGGTGCCGGCGATGGAGGCGCAGGGGTGCCGGTGTTGGAGGTGCAGGGGTGCTGGCAATGGAGGCATGGGGGTGCTGGTAATGGAGGCGTGGGGGTGCCGGTAATGGAGGCGCGGGGGTGCCGGCGATGGAGGCGCGGGGGTGCCGGCGATGGAGGCGCAGGGGTGCCGGCGATGGAGGCGCAGGGGTGCTGGCAATGGAGGCGCAGGGGTGCCGGTGTTGGAGGTGCAGGGGTGCTGGCAATGGAGGCGTGGGTGTGCCCGTGCTGGGCAGGGCTGTTGAGGAGCCAATGCCCCAATCGTGCATTAAGATGACTGCTCACATCTGCTGACTCGAGAACTTCCCGACTGCTGGGAATATGGGAGTGGCTCAAGATTTGTGGATAAACTCCACTGGAAAATAATGAGCAGTACAATCAGGGCAAGACAAATTTTCACCCTTACTTCTTCACAACACATAGATACAAACCTAGGTATCTATGCAATCTAATTTTAAAAACGTCCTGCTGAAACCAGGCAATTCCCTTTGCGCGCTTCCTGCCTGGCGCAAGAGATACGCTCTGCGGGACAGGTAGCGGTCTCAATGCTCCATGTGCTCCAAATGTTCTATGTTAAAAAGAACAGCAAAAACGTGGTTAACTGAAGGAAAAATGTAACGAAGGTTAAGAAGCTATGCAGAGCTACTGAAGCCTTCAACCACATGATGAAAACATCCTTTTTTTATTATAAGGCATGCTTGGCTTCAGCAGCTTATCGAGCAAGCACGGTAGCGAGCCAGCAACAGAGTGCTTGAGAACTTCACTGTTCTAAAGACTGTTATTAAACTGCAGTCATACAAAGCTCCAAAGCACGAGCCTTAGCCATCCTATCACTTCTAGGTGGGTGAGAAATTCAATATGTATCACAAATCCGATTCATTCACTCAGTGCTAGGATGCAATACATTCATATGGGAGGCAATATATAATATGCAATTCTTAGGCGTTCCTCAAGTTAATTTGCTTATATGATTTTGTGTACATGGAAGTGGTTCAGCTGTTTAACCTCCTTTCCACCCGTGTTTCTCAAGAGCCACGCTTCAAAGCGTGAGAGGATTTTTAAAAATTCAGCTCAACATGTGGAGCGTTTCAAGTCAGAGACAGACAAGTTATAAGGCTGATCCCACTTAAAGGAGGAATCTGGCTGATGCCAGCGGGCTCTGGAGTGGGCATTTTGTTAGGAGAAATCCGGGGCTAAGCTCCAGACAGCTACTGCTGTGTGAAACAAGCAACTCCGGTATTAATGAAAGCGTTTCAAATCATCTCTTTAGAGAACGCAAAATTAGCAATTTCTGGGAGTCCCACATGAAAATATATAGAGGACAGCAAATAACTATCAGAGTTCTAAAATGCACTCAAAATGCAGATCTCTGACACCAGGAAAAAAGCCACCACATCCCCTGAATGACGTGCCCACTATTTGCATACGGGGTCGGGAGGCAGCACGGTATAAGTACGGAGGCACGAGCCATCCAAAGAGAACGGAGCACCAGTTCTAGTGGATGCTGCGTGTGTCTGCAGCACTAAAAGAGCAACTTTGAGGCTCAGATGTGCAAACAGCTTTAAAGGACTGAACGATCTCCTGGCAGATGCATCGAGCAAAACTCTGAAACTGCAAACCAGGTAATTCACCAAATCGTTTTCTTTTTAGCTGAATGTAACTTTTCCTGTAAAGATTGCTCTGAGCCAAATAGCCTATGTGATATTCTTAGGGCTGTTACCCACGGACTTGATCAGAAGTGAGAGAAACCTGCCAATAAGACAGGTAAAAAACCTCCTTCTCTATTTCAAAAATTCGTAGAAGTTTGTAACATCGTACATTTCTTTTACGTTCCGAAGACATAATTAAGCTAAATGACTGCTATATAGGTATTAAAGATGTATTCCATTCTACTGAAGGAACTCTGCTTACAGGAAAATAAATCCTTAAGTGTGTTAGGAATTCAAGTCCTAGCCAGAAGAAATAAACCCCCACTTGTTATCTGGGCAAGAGGCATTAGAGAAGATGGTTATTCTTGTGTCTCCGAAAAAAACGAGGTGCTTCTCCAACATAAGAAATCTCCCTGCCCAACGGAGCACGGCTGTCTTATTGCATTGGCAAATACACAGACACACAGCTACTTGAAATGTATAGAAACAGATATTAAAAAACCTAACAGACTACGAAAGTTGGGCTTTAACTAAAGGTGGAATGAAAGTGCTGTAAATCCCAGGATTGTTTTAAAATGAACCCTTAGTAAAGGGAGATGCCCTTAGCCTGGTGGAGATCGTTAGTGCGGGTGTATGTGAATGTGAATGTGCCTCGTATGGGGCAACAGTTAACACAGAGCTCAGGACAGAAATGATTTTCCTCTTCACAGAATGCAAAGTGAAATCACTGGCTTTCAGAACTATCTGTGCATCAGGAAGTTAGATGTTAAAATGTTCATATTTATTCTGCCAGAAAAATGAACACGTGCCTGGTTTTAATTATGAAGAATTTAGAGATTCTTTGAAGGATATAAAATGAATGGAGGGGTTAGTAACAAAAACGAGGAAGGAACCTCCTGCGAGACCCCAGTCCCTACAGCAGTGTCAGGTGTGCTCAGTGTCTGGAAATGTTGCTGTTATCGCTAGGTCTGTTTGCTGCGCCCTCTCTCCCACGGGGCGGCAGGAACCCCGCGATGCCGTCCCTCCCGCCGCCACTGCTGCTCCTCACCTTGGCTGCCGTTTGCCTCCACGCGGGGCTGCTCCTTCCGGAGGGCAGGGAGAAGGCGGGAACGAGTCCCCTGGATGACATCCTGCAGAGATCGGAAAGCCTCCTTCTCCAGTCTGTCCTCAAGAGAGCTGAAAAGGAGGAAGAGACCAAAAAAGGTACATATAACACTGGGGACATCCATCTCGTGATGCTGGCACGGTACTAGGCTGAGATCGTTAGATCCAATGTATAGTCCCCAGGTTGCAATGTACATACCTATCACTCTAAGGGGAGGGGAAGGGCCAGAGTCTGCTGCAGTGCACTGGCACAGAGCTCTCTAAAGGCGCTTTCTTCTCTAAGATCTCCCTGCTCAGGCAGTACTGTGCTGAGCAGCTGCTGCACAATAAGAAGGTAGAAGCCTGTCACAGACAACCTGGCAAAGAGTTCCTTAGGGGAGCTCAACGGGGACTTGTGGAGGACATTCCCAGTTGTGGGCCCCATACCCAGTGTTAACTGGGAGTGCTCCATTCGCCTGGTGCCCCAAGCCCTGGCTCCTACACCCGCAGAGCTGGGCGCACACAGGGCTGGGAGTGCAGGGGCTGCTCCAGCGCCCGCCACTGGCAGCCACTGTGCCGAGGGGCACAGCTGGGAGCACATCAGCCCCGGTGCAGCCGCTGTGCCGAGGGGCACGGCTGGGAGCACATCAGCCCCGCTGCAGCCGCTGTGCCGAGGGGCACAGCTGGGAGCACATCAGCCCCGCTGCAGCCGCTGTGCCGAGGGGCACAGCTGGGAGCACATCAGCCCCGGAGCAGCCGCTGTGCAGAGGGGCACAGCTGGGAGCACATCAGCCCCGGTGCAGCCGCTGTGCAGAGGGGCACGGCTGGGAGCACATCAGCCCCGCTGCAGCCGCTGTGCCGAGGGGCACAGCTGGGAGCACATCAGCCCCGGTGCAGCCGCTGTGCCGAGGGGCACAGCTGGGAGCACATCAGCCCCACTGCAGCCGCTGTGCAGAGGGGCACAGCTGGGAGCACATCAGCCCCGGTGCAGCCGCTGTGCAGAGGGGCACAGCTGGGAGCACATCAGCCCCGGAGCAGCCGCTGTGCAGAGGGGCACGGCTGGGAGCACATCAGCCCCGGTGCAGCCGCTGTGCAGAGGGGCACAGCTGGGAGCACATCAGCCCCGGAGCAGCCGCTGTGCAGAGGGGCACGGCTGGGAGCACATCAGCCCCGGAGCAGCCGCTGTGCAGAGGGGCACAGCTGGGAGCACATCAGCCCCGGTGCAGCCGCTGTGCAGAGGGGCACGGCTGGGAGCACATCAGCCCCGGAGCAGCCGCTGTGCAGAGGGGCACGGCTGGGAGCACATCAGCCCCGGTGCAGCCGCTGTGCAGAGGGGCACAGCTGGGAGCACATCAGCCCCGGTGCAGCCGCTGTGCAGAGGGGCACAGCTGGGAGCACATCAGCCCCGGTGCAGCCGCTGTGCAGAGGGGCACAGCTGGGAGCACATCAGCCCCGGAGCAGCCGCTGTGCAGAGGGGCACAGCTGGGAGCACATCAGCCCCGGAGCAGCCGCTGTGCAGAGGGGCACGGCTGGGAGCACATCAGCCCCGGAGCAGCCGCTGTGCCGAGGGGCACAGCTGGGAGCACATCAGCCCCGGTGCAGCCGCTGTGCAGAGGGGCACAGCTGGGAGCACATCAGCCCCGGGGCTGCAGGAGCAGCAGGTCTGTGCCTGCCACCAACACGGTCACACGGCCCTGCCGGGGGGAGAGGGGAGCTGGTGCCAAATGCCCATGGAAAGAATCTTCCTCCCTCTTCACGTGAATGCTGAAAGTTGGTCCTGTGAGTCCAAGACTTCAAGCATTAAAAAGAGCTTAAGACTGAGTAAGAGATACCCCCAGAGTTAGATTGTTGGCTGGAAATAACTGAGCTGGCGCTGAAACGTTCACATCCCTGCTTCTACTCGTGTCTCAGCGCTGCCCTTTCCCTGCGTGCTGACCCTTTCCAGCTCTTCCCCAAGCCCAGCTTCTGCAGCCAATTTCTTCCAGCTGCTCGGCTTCTTTGACTCCCTCCCTTTACCTGAACCTGACACATTTACCTGAGCCAACACAAGGCTTTGTCACTGCATGTCTTCCCATTTCACGGCATCTGGTTCCTAATGTATCAATCTGTCTTTGCTAAAAATGTGCCAGAACTGTTTTGAGAGATGCCATGCAGTGATCACTTTCAAGACCATACAGTTAACTTCACAATTAAATGGGTATAATAAGCAACATATTATGATCCTGTACTGTAGAACTCAACAAATTCCCATTTCAACTTTCTTAGTGAGGATAATGGGGGTTCATTAATGCTGCTCTTTTCCTTGGACAGAAGCAAATGCCCCCCTGCCAGAATGGCTTTCCAAAAGACAACACCCTGGGAAAAAGTACCTAAGTGACCTGGAGAAGAGACAGCATCCTGGCAAAAGAGATGTTGGGGGAGACACGTTTGACGGAGACATTCAGAAGAGGCAGCATCCAGGGAAAAGAGAGATAGAAGACGACCTTGATGGCTACCTGGAGCTGAGAAAGCGACAGCATCCTGGCAGAAGGTCCCTGTCGGATCAGCTGGACGACATCCCCAGTGCGCAGCTAACCCATCTGAATGAGCTATCCAAAAGACAGCACCCAGGCAGAAGGTATTTGATGTACAAGCGCCAGCATCCTAGCAAAAGAGGTTGGAACGATGAGGTAGACCTCGATGACCAAGTCGGGGAGAAACGCCAGCACCCTGGAAAAAGGCTCTGGAATTCTGGTGGCCCCGATGACGCAGGCCCCTGCGACGTTCAGGAGCCCTTCACCTGCAACAAAGGCAGCTTGCTGCTTGATTTAGTACAAAATGTTAGCAAAGACAGGGTAGAACGAAAACGTCAGCACCCAGGAAAGAGATCAGGATGGGAGAGTGAAACAGAGGAATGAGAATATAATTGTGTGTCATTCACATTTGGTGCAGTAAACTGCCAGATCACTAACAAATTCTGTTCACTCCCTTTTGGCTTCCTGCTGCTGACCCCTGCACTTATCTTCTAGTGCATTCGTGTTCCCATTTATCAGCTTTGTCACACGCTTCAAGGAAAGGAACTGAAGGACCCAGCTGAATGGACAGACAAGTACCAAGACTCTTCAACTCCCCCACTTCAGGACGTTAAGAGTGCTCATTTCCCTATGGACCCAGACCCCAGAATAATCCCATTGTGTGTCTCCAATTTTCTGTTCCCAATGACTAAAACAGGCTCTTAAATATCTGTTCTAATATTACTATAAGTGGAATAATTATATGGTTTCCTCTCATGTCAGTGAAATCAGTAGAGAGGGAGAAAAAAGAACAACATATGTCAATTATCTCAAAATGAAATAGAACAGGTTTTCTGTTCTAACTGATACCTTAATGAGACCTGAACCCTTGTGCACTGTCTGTCCAGACAGAAAGCACTAAGCAGAGATAGGAACTGTTCCAGCTGGAACAGATTAGGTGGCTGACCTGAGTTTGACTTGGAACTGGCAAACAGAGCCCCTTCTGACCAGAGGGGCTGCCCAGCGCAGGGGGCAACGCACCCAGAGCACCTCGCCGCAGCTGAGACCCTGCCCGCCGCCCGCCGCGCTGGGGCTGCCGCCCGCCGCAGCTGAGAGCCCGCCCGCCGCCCTGGGGCTGCCGCCCGCCGCAGCTGAGAGCCCGCCCGCCGCGCTGGAGCTGCCGCCCGCCGGTGCTGGAGCTGCCGCCCGCCGGTGCTGGAGCTGCCGCCCGCCGCAGCTGAGAGCCCGCCCGCCGCAGCTGAGAGCCCGCCCGCCGTGCTGGAGCTGCCGCCCGCCGCAGCTGAGAGCCCGCCCGCCGCGCTGGGGCTGCCGCCCGCCGCAGCTGAGAGCCCGCCCGCCGCGCTGGAGCTGCCGCCCGCCGCAGCTGAGAGCCCGCCCGCCGCGCTGGAGCTGCCGCCCGCCGCGCTGGAGCTGCCGCCCGCCGCGCCCGCCTGCAGTCGCCCCCTCCTCAGCACTACACACCGAACCAGCAGACAGCCTCTCCTTCCAGTAAGGGTGTCTGACTGCTCCCCTCTCCAAGGAATGCTCTTACATTCCACGGGCAGACTCCCCAAAGTGTCTGTTTGATATGACTGATTCAATAAACATCAACAGTCAACTCTGGGTGTCCTTACTGTTGTGCAAACACACTGTAAGAGAGTGAAAAACATAAAACCAACCCAAGCTAACCAGAAATAAATCAACTTCAAAGTGTACTTTTCTAGGCACAATCTCCTGGCGTGCTGGTGGTCAGCACCCGGTTACATGTAGAACAGTTCTGCTGCTGAAGCAGAAGGATGGTTTCCACGCAGACAGATTCCCGTTTGAAATCTCTGCCCGTATGACACCCAAGATTACGTATCCGGGCTAAATCCACAGCAACCTTGTCATCTGTTTCACAGCAAACTTTACTAGAAGTCTGATTTCCTGTTCACAGGTCTACACAATACATTTATTGATTTTTGCAATTAATGCACAGTTATTGAGAGCGTTGAGTTATTCATATCACTTCTTGTACCTTCAAAGAGGTTAGAGGTGTCAATATTTTGCTGGAATGTTATTTTTCCATACACAATGAGTATGTTCTCCACTGACATTCATCCTTCTCAATACCATCAAGACACATTAAGTGCCCTGAGTGTTCCTTTCAGACCTGGTTGTTTCCCACTCCGTGCCTCAGAGCACGTCCTAAGTTACACAAGTTAGTTGTGCCATGCGGTTTAGCTACCCCGAGGAAGAATTAATCACCTTGGCGAGTTCCACTGCAGTGAGACGCTCCTGGGCTGATCAACACTTAACGTGGTCTATCAAACAGCTTCTAACTTTGGAGATAATATGCTGTTTGATATATGCAACAGGCAGACTGCTTCTTTAATTATAAAACAGGGGGTTTCTACTTAACGAGTGCTGAAGAAATCCTCAGAGGAGGTAGCTGGGAACACTCTATACACCTCAAATTCCCTCAGCACACTTCCTGGATGTGACACCTTTTCAAAACTAGTTTTCATTTTATAAGCAAAAAAAATCTCTACAGAATACCATTTCATATATCATTTCCAGCAATGAATGAACGCTTCTTACCCCTCAGGGAACACGTCTAAGCAAGATCACCACCACCTGCTATAAAATGTCCAAAATAAGTTAAAATCAGGAAAGACAGCAAAAAGAAAAAGGCAGGCCCAGAGGGGCAGCAGTAAAACGCACCCGGCCCTGCGCCACCACGACGCTGCCGGGGCTGCTGCGGGAAAGCCGGGGAGGGGAAGGGACAGGAGCGCCATGGCGGAGCGGGGTGTGCAGCTGCGAACTGCTGCTCCAGCTCTAAGTACTGCCTGCAAAATCTGTCCTTCCGAGCACATCTCTGGCGCACTTCATTACCAACGAATCAATCACTCACTGAAAGAGTGTGCTCTCCTCTCATTTACCTACTTAGGGCTAGTTGTAGTTCTCTTTAATCCTGGAGTTCCTACACCTACAGGATTATTTTGATTATGCTAAACATGGCTCATGGTGCTACGTTATCTCTGAAAAGACTTGGAGATAGAGCTACAAGAGCAACCTAGGAAAGAATGAAATTCATCACCAAATTCAAATTTTGCAGGAAGGTTAGAACTTGCACCTGCTCGGGATCTGATAACCTTATTTAATCCCATACTTCTTTTGAAACATAAGATTATTTACAAAAAGGGGACAAAAGTCCTCGGTTTCTCCATTTTATATTAAATTTTCCCCGACACAAAACACAGACAGGGAAATCCATCTGCTGGTGGGAACCGGACTTGTGGACTGTCTGCGATGGAGCGCACAAGTCCCTGCTGTCCCTCCCCACAGGAACAGCATGAACTCCCCACTCCTACAGGGAACGGGGAAGGATTCGGGTTGAACAGACACCTCTGATCAAAACACATGGGGAAGGTCCTTGAGGAAACTGAGTTATCTTATCTGCCTGCCTTGAGACTCCTTTTTGACCTGTGTGGAGGCAACTGTGGTTTGTTTTCTTTTGACGTAACCACTGCAGCTTGAAAGTTTTCAGAAGAAAACCAAGAAAAGGACATTTATCAGTTATCTGCTGAGATAAAGGAGCACAGGCTGAAGGAGGGTAGAGCAGAACTAAAATCATACCAGATCACAAATGGCATTGGTATGCTAGAGCATGGTATCAGCTCCTGGCAGAGCTGGGGCATCTCAGGTACTGGAAAGATCCCACCCAAAGGCAAAGCCAGCCCTTGGGGTCGTTTCAGCTGCTTTGTTTGACCTGCCCCAGTCAGACCTGCAGCCCAAGGAACACGGCCCGTTCACCCACAGCTGACGGACACGGCTCCTTCCTCGTGTTCACGTGAATCGGAAACAGGGACAAGCTGGGCCTAATCACACAAATGCTCCTGCAAAATGGCATGCAGGTAAACCAGGATCCGGCCTGCCACGTCAAAGGAAGTTACTGCCGTCTCCTCTCTGTAACGGATGCCCTAGCTGAACACAACTGAGCATGAGGCAGCGTAGATTCTTCAGTACTGACTGGAATAGGGACCATGTGAAATGATGACTGGGGAAACCAGAGGAAGCGACCTGCTTTGAAGAGGTTGCCTGAAATACGGTTGCTGTTTCAAACCCCTTTCCACAGAGAAGCATATGCTGCCAGCAGAAGTTCCCTCCTGATTCTGAAGCCAATACTGATGTGTGGGGTGCCTGAAGAAGCTACTGTGAAAAGAGAAAAGGAGGAGAAGGAGAGAGAAAAGCCAGGACAAATGAAAAATATAGTAAGACTTTATGACAGATTCTTTGAGCCAAAGCAGTCAGGACAAAAAGCAACCTCTTTGAACAAGCAGGTGTTGTTGAAGACAGCAAAAACAGCCCTGCAAAAAATCACAAATCATCCCCTGTCAAACACCCACTGCCGAGGGTGTTCCGCTTATGGATTTCAGACATGCTGCTGTCAAGAGGGGAACTGGTTGCTGTGCAAATTTTTAGGGGAAATAGAAGACAAGAGAGGCTACAGGACACAGCACCCAAATATGGGTGTGCTTGACATCTGAAATGTAATCTAGACATTGTGGCATATGGATCCTACAGTTCGAATGTTAAATAAAATGTAAACATGAGGGAATTCGGAATCTTCCTGTCTCTCCTCTATATGATTCCCCTGCTCTGTGTATTAATAAAAGCGGTGCCATTCTAAGGCACTCAGGACCAATATGCCAGGCTGCCCAGCAGCGCTAAGGGCCCAGACAAACGTGTGCAAACGTGCCAGTGCTGCAGCAGTTAACTGACAAACCAGAGAAGGGGGCTCAGGAGTCGTCAGCTGGCTCTCACAAACCCTCATGCTGTCAGTCTGATTGATGAGTCTGTAAATACGGAGAAAACCATGGCTTTGGCATGGAAACGCAGCTTCTGTCCTCTCTACACAGACTAATTAAACAAATTTGGTTTGTATCAAAATGTTTGCTACAGGCAACTCAGTTATATTGACTACATGAGTTTTGTTAAAAGGAACAGTGATATGCAGATTTTGTAGTTCTCTGAACAAAGCAAAAACTACAGAAAATGTTGGTTTAGATCTACCTAAACAAACGGTTGTAGGAAGAATTCTGTGCTACCCATTTCACTGTTAGGAGATTTATTTATTTTTTTAAATTTATCATTAAACTATAAAATTGAATTTAGGCCAATTTTAAACATGGCATCATTTTAAATTAACCAGCTGCTTAGTTTAGGGAATAATTGGAAAGAACATTCTGATTTTCCAAAGAACATTCTCATTCTTCTATCCCAAAGTCTATACTGAACTCAACACTGTTAATTTTCAGATGTCTTCAAGCTTTTTTCAGTGAGTAATCCACATTTGTGCAAAAATGTTCCCCTGCATTCCTTGGCCAGCAGACAGATGACTTCTAGTGTCCACCGACCTGCCCTGTGCAGGACCAGGTTCCGTTATTTAGCACCGCCAGCGGCACTAAGGGGTGACACACACGTCCAGTGGCACTAAGCTATGGCACACGTGTCCCTCCTGGCCACAGGTCCCGCCAGGGCTGTGGCACAGCCGGCGCGGCTCCCTCTGCTCAGCTCTGCTCACTGCCACCCGTGTCTCTTCTTGTGAGTAGCAACGACCAACTGAGCAACAGAGCAGGCCCTGAACTTCACTGTTAGAGTTATCACAACAGCTCACAAACATATTTTACAACTTATTGACTCAGTGTTTGCAAAGGACTCCGCGTGCAGCGCAGGAGGAGCAGTCGCACAATGGACGGGGGGGTTTGCAGGCCAAGCTCCTCGTTCCAGTGGCAGAACGGGTGGTACGCACCTGACTTTGCTTCTCAGAGGAGTGTTTGGAACATGTTCCTTTCCTGTGCTGCTGCTCTTTGACGTTGAATCACAACTATAAGCCCTTACAGATTCAAATTCAGTCCCCAACAGCATCTGTAGCATTTCAGTGAGATTTGTCCACAAAAACCTCTCTCTCTTCCTATTGCAACCAGCTGTATGAATGCTAATTAAGTTTTTGAAGAAGTGTAAACTGGATTGCTTTGGACGGACCTGGACTTTTCCAGTTTGTGAAGACTCTGTGGGGCAAGCGTGATGAGCCTAAGTGACAAGCAGCCAAAGTCTGTTCTCATTTACACCAGCACAAACCTGGACTATGCTCCACCTCTGTAACGGTGCACACGGCCCTCAGGGACACCGGAGCCCACATCTCCCTTTGGGAGCGAACAGACACCATTCAACACATCACTACATCTGGCATGCTCACTCTGTATTACTGCTTCTGTAATTCTCTCTGAGAGACTCCCAGTAAGAGTCCAATACTCCCATAAAGATCCAAATCATATTAAACAGGTACAATCGCTTTATGGGGAATGAGTTCCTCAGGAAGTGCTAAGGATCATTTATATTCAGAAACATGGAAACAAATGGCATTTTTCTTTCAAAACATTAAGTTAAATCTCTCTTTTCAAGAGTGATTGACACAACATGATGTTTTATCAGCAATTCAAAAAGATTAATTTGGTGAGATGCATTCTCAGAGTTTGTCATCAAAGGCAGAACATGCAAAAGAGCACAATTAACTAAGTGAAGATTCAGTGAAATTTTTGATTTCTAGTGCACATCCCAGGATGTTTCCATCCTCCTCACAACTCGCTGCCGGCAGTCCTCACTGTATTGTTTGCGTCCCAACAGCAAGCTACCAGACTTCAATTGCTGTATCTACCATTTCAATAAAGCTTTTGAAAATCAGCAGTTACTGAAGCTGTAGAGAGAGGCAGGTTTAAGGAAAGCGCTTGCTGTCCAGTGCACTCTTGCTTTTCCTTATACTTGACTCTTACTACCTGTGAATGCCAGGGGACCGACCTGCCGGGGCCACCAGGGCCGCACAGCCCCACAGGCGGGACCGACCCGCTGCTGCAGCCCAGAAAGCTGAGACACGAGTGGCAGCGCTGGGACACCCGCCACAGGGCTCGCTGAGCCAGCTGGTGACAGGAGCTCCCGTCAGCTTGTCACACCAAAGAGAAATCGGGGGCTTTGCATGCTGAATAAGGCGACTGCAACTGGAGTTATTTCCTCAGCTGACACTTTCTGTTCACAACTGAATCAAGACGGCACGGTTTAGGAAATCAGAGCATAATGGTTCTCGATAGGAAACTCTACACGAAAAAAAAAATGTGAGAGTTTAACTGCTCATAACATTTATTTACTCCTACGGTTAAACCAGTTTGGTTTTAAGACTTTGATTTCCCATTATACTTTTGCTGGATGATACAACTATAAATGCAAAACGGGTGAAATCCATTGGTGACGTGACAACGTGCTGAGAGCCGTTGTGTAACAGGCCAGACTGCAGGAATGAGACCGAATCTAGCACGGTTCCTAAAAACAGCTGGATGGATCCCTGATCCCACCGGGGACCCCTGGTGCCTTCCAGCTGGGACTCGAGGAGCTGGGCTGGGAGCGGCCATTCGTGCCCTGGGACAGCCCGGAGAGTGGGCAGCGCCACCGAGAGCCCGTCACCGAGAGCCCGTCACCGAGAGCCTGCCACCGAGAGCCTGCCACCGACAGCCCGTCACCGAGAGCCCGTCACCGAGAGCCTGTCCCTCAGAGAGCCCGTCACCGAGAGCCTGTCCCTCAGAGAGCCTGTCACCGAGAGCCCGTCACCGAGAGCCCGTCCCTCAGAGATCCCCACCACCGCCGTCTGGTGCCACCCCGCACACACCCGCAGCGGGGCCGGGCCGTTCCAGACCGGTGGACCCCGGGAGCGGACCCGGGAGCGGACACCGTCCCGCCCTCCAGCGACAGCTCCACGCTCGGCAGCGCATGCCTGAGTTGGACTCCGCCGGCCCTCCTTGTCCCCACCCTTCCCGCCCATCGATATCTCGGCGCTCGCCCCGCCCTCTGCCGGGCTGTACCGCTGCCGGGTCCCCGGGCGGCGAGAGCGCGGCGGCCGCGGCCTCCCCGCTGCTGGACACACGCACCTCCTGCCCCGGCGCTCCGGTGAGGCCCGGCCTGCGACCTCCGGGCCGGGAAGGCGGGCGGGGCGGGGTCCGGGCGGCCGCTCCTCCGGCGGTCGGCGCGAGCGCCAAGCTCCGCCCCTTCCCCGCGTGCCCCCCGCCCCGGCCGCGCGGGGGGCAACGGGCCCGGCGCGTGCTGGCCGCCCCGCGCCTGCGCAGCAGCCCCGCCGCCGGGCGCGAGCCGTGCAGCACCGGAAGCGGGCCGCAGAGCGGGCCCGGCCGCCGTCCGGCACTTCCGGGTCGCCGCGCAACTCCTTCCGGAGTAGCGGCGATCGGGCCCGGCGGCAGCGGTACCGGCCGAGCGGGTGCCGCATGCGGAGCGGCGGGACGCGACCCCGCCCCGCCCGGGGCCTCGGCGTGAGCGGCCGCTGCACCGCGACCAGGCCAGGCCGTTCCGCCCGCCCGACGCCGCCGCCCGCGTTTCTTTCAGGGAGCCGCAGGACGATGCCGCTGCCGCGCCGCTCGGGCCCGCGCTCCGTCCCGGCGAGGCCGCCGCGCCCCGCGCTGCGCTGCTGAGAGCGGGGAGAGCGCGGCCGCCATGGCCTCCGGCTGCCCCGCGCCCTTCGGCGAGCCCGGCGAGGCCCGGGAGGGCTTCCTGTGCCCGCTGTGCCGCCTGGACCTGCAGGCCTTCCAGCAGCTGCGCCAGCACTACGAGGAGGAGCACTCGCGAGAGGAGCGGGACGTGCGGGGACAGCTCCGCAGTGAGTGACCGGGGCTCCGGGACGGGGACAGCTCCGCAGGGAGGGACCGGGGCTCCGGGGCGGGGACAGCTCCGCAGGGAGGGACCGGGGCTCCGGGACGGGGACAGCTCCGCAGTGAGTGACCGGGGCTCCGGGGCGGGGAGAGCTCCGCAGGTAGGGACCGGGGCTCCGGGACGGGGACAGCTCCGCAGTGAGTGACCGGGGCTCCGGGACGGGGACAGCTCCGCAGGGAGTGACCGGGGCTCCGGGGCGGGGACAGCTCCGCAGGTAGGGACCGGGGCTCCGGGACGGGGACAGCTCCGCAGGGAGTGACCGGGGCTCCGGGACGGGGACAGCTCCGCAGGGAGGGACCGGGGCTCCGGGACGGGGACAGCTCCGCAGGGAGAGATCGGGGCTCCGGGACGGGGACAGCTCCGTAGTGAGTGACCGGGGCTCCGGGGCGGGGACAGCTCCGCAGTGAGTGACCGGGGCTCCGGGACGGGGACAGCTCCGCAGGGAGGGACCGGGGCTCCGGGGCGGGGACAGCTCCGCAGGGAGGGACCGGGGCTCCGGGACGGGGAGAGCTCCGCAGTGAGTGACCGGGGCTCCGGGACGGGGACAGCTCCGCAGGGAGGGATCGGGGCTCCGGGACGGGGACAGCTCCGCAGGGAGGGACCGGGGCTCCGGGGCGGGGACAGCTCCGCAGGGAGGGACCGGGGCTCCGGGGCGGGGACAGCTCCGCAGGGAGGGACCGGGGCTCCGGGGCGGGGACAGCTCCGCAGGGAGGGACCGGGGCTCCGGGACCGGGACAGCTCCGCAGGGAGGGACCGGGGCTCCGGCACCGCGGGTCGCTCGGGGTCCCCCGAGCGCTCACCGTGGGTTGAGGTGGGCTGCAGCTCACGGTCCGGTCTGTCTGTGAATTACCTTCTGCCGTTGCAGCAAGTTTACACGATTCGCAGTGCTTTAGAAGTTCAGTATTGAAAGCAGGCACTTGAAAAGATGTTGCTCTTCTAGTGCCTGATTTTTATGCATGAATTGATTATTGGCCCTTTGGGTTTTTTTGTTTGTTTCTATCCGGAAGCTCCGATGGATGCTGTCACCCGGATGCATTCCCACATGTGGAGTCTGTGGTCTCTGGGGGTTTTGCCCCAGGAGGCTGCTCTCCTCTCACTGGCGTTCACGTGAGAGAACGCCGTGGGCTGTTTAGTACTTTTGAAATCATTTAGATATACAAACACACTGAAATTATAAGTTTGTAGTTTGTGCAGCAAGAGAAAGGAACCGTTGAACATCCTTGAATCTTAAGAAAATCATAGGGAATTAAGAGAAATAATGTAGTATGTGCATGATGTCCCAGAATGCTGTGAAACAGGTCCCTGCTGTGTTGTCATTAGGACATTAGTGCTACTTTATAACAGGTAACAAAGAGCATTTTGTGGTTTTCTGAACCGCATTCTGTTTCTAAACAGAACTCGTTAAGGATAAACATGTCATCAAGGAAAAAGACTTGTGCTGAAAGATGAGGAATGCTCTGTACTGGTTTCATGTGACAGACACGGAGTGAGTACTGGCCACGTTTGATAACTTGTCTCTATCTGTTTCAGATCTAGTCCAGAAGGCCAAAAGAGCAAAGAAGAAATTGCTGAGGCAAGAAGGAGATGACAGAACAGATTCTGGGTCTCAGGAGCGATACGAGTCGTTCAGCTATGGGGGCATTGATCCGTACATGTGGGAGCCCCAGGAAGTAGGTAGGAAGCTGGAAGGTGCTGTGGCTGAGGGAGCTTTTCTTCTGATGTCATTTGGAAAGTGCTGCAGTGTTGCTGAGGTCACTCCGATTTGTGTCTGTGCTGTGTTTCATGCGCTGTAGCATGGGGTTATGGTTTGTTTGTGCAGCCCGTCTGTGTTGTGTGGGCCAATGGGGAAAACGCAGGCAATGGCGTGGTGTTCTGCCTGGGCTGTTGAGGCCTGCCGGTGGCGTGTTCACCTCTGTGCAGCTTTGCCCAGGTGTTCTGCGACCAGCGCAGGGCTTTTTACAAAACACATCACCCACTAATTCATAATTAAGCTATAGCTAAATAAAATCTCCAGCTTTTGGGCTACACTTAAAGTAGTTGTTAGTTTA
Source organism: Patagioenas fasciata (assembly GCF_037038585.1). Taxonomy (NCBI): domain Eukaryota; kingdom Metazoa; phylum Chordata; class Aves; order Columbiformes; family Columbidae; genus Patagioenas; species Patagioenas fasciata. The sequence goes on along the minus strand of NC_092529.1, from coordinate 308,965 downwards.
CATGTCTGACAGAAAGCTTGTCCGTGTATTTCAGCAGCAATCACAAATATTAGCGGAGAATAAACTGAGGCAGTGAACTAGCAGTAGGTTTCTGAGCACTACAGAAGTGAGAACTGTTTTCTGATCAGAGTGGAGAAGATGAACCTTACGGATTTTAGGATGAGATTTGGTGGGTTTGTGACAGGGACTGTGATATCTCCAAAGCAGTTGCGGAATTCAGTTACACAGAGTGGCCCGTTCATTCCTGTTACTTCAGCTTTGCAGGGCTTTTGGTTATTTCATTAAGGTGAGGAAGTGAGATTCTTACAGTGACTTGGGTAGTATCAAAAAGCAACGTCTGATTTTGTATTCTACCAGTCAGAAGAAAGATTATTTTTTAAATTTTGTCTGTAATTTTCATTTTTAATACCTGGCTCATCTTACTCGGAAAAGGATCAAAATCTAAACTTGAAGCCAACGTTGTCAAGTATGAGTTGTACATTTCTTAAACAGATGCTACGTTGTTCTTTGGTATCCTTGGTGATCGGTTTTCTGTAAATCTGAACTGTCCTCAAGGGTTTGATTCAGAGCCCTAAAGGTGGAAGGATGATCAGAAATCCAAAAGAGAAGTTGCTGTTGCACAGACCTCCAGTAGTCACTGCACCTGCCTCGTGCCCTTGTTCAGCACACAGCCAGGAGCTAAAGGCAGCCCGTTTTGAGAGTGCTGCTGCTTGGTAATAGTTTGCCAAATGTAACCGAGGGATGAGGAGGGGAAAAAAAAATCACTGCAGCTGTTTTAACATAGTGCCTGCCTTTTTCTGTAGTAGAAATAAACCTCTTCACTGCTAGCCTGAAGATTAGGCTTTAACCTGCATGTTTTATTTAGAACAGCACCATTAAAATGTAGCTGTCTTTTAAGAGCTAATGAAATGCATTTAAATCTGTACAGAACACCTGGGTGACTGAGGAATCTCTGCTCTCTCTGCAGGCGCTATGAGAAGCCATCTCTCTGATTTCAAGAAGCACCGAGCAGCCAGGATTGATCACTACGTAGTTGAAGTCAACAAGTTAATAATCAGGTTAGAAAAGGTAAATTTGCTGGTTTTTGATATTCCAGTCTTCTGCATGTTTCCTAGGTGTAAAAATGTAATATGTTACTATAAAGTATGCCAGTTTATCTAGCAGTACACTTATAAAGGACAGTAACCTGTGATTCCCTTCACACATCACTGTTTTCCTCGTTTATCCTTGCGTGCTGTGCTTGCTCTGACCCCCTGCTGCGGATGTGATTTCTGTTTCCACGCACTGTTTTCAAGCTGAAGATGCTATTTCCACATGCTTCAAAACCAATATGCTTTCCTGTGTATTTCCTCCAGCTTTACTAAATTTCTCCCTAACGTTTTTGTTACAATTCTTCCAGCTTCTCATTCTTCGAAGTCTAGCAAGGTTATACTTACGTTTTGGCTCAGATAGAGCAGTGTTGATGCTGTAAGGACTATGTCCAATGTGCTCCAGTTTGTGCAGGTTTGGCACTACTTGTATGAAAATGGCATTTGAATTCCTGCAATTTTCCTATTTACTTCTATGTAAAACAGGCTGAGACCCCTGGTTTTTTTCTAATGCCGGGTTTCTGTTTCTTATTGGGCTGGGTTGTGTTGGGTGTTTTCCTTGCAAAATACAATTTTCTTGAATGTATTATCTTCTACTAGCTTACGTCGTTTGACAGAGCGAACACTGAGTCAGCTAAAATAAGAGGTCAGTATGAGCTTACATCAGACTGTTTGCTCCTATAGTTTAACCAGGCAAGGAATTAATTGAGTATCTCATGCTGTGTGTTCCCTCCCTTCTTGCCTGCTCACAGCTATAGAGAAGTCTGTTGTGCCTTGGGTCAGCGATCAGGATGTTCCGTTCTGCCCAGACTGTGGCAATAAGTTCAGTATTCGAAACCGGCGTCACCACTGCCGCCTCTGCGGCTCTATCATGTGCAAGAAGTGCACGGAACTCGTCAGCCTGCCTTTGGCGAGTGAGTACAGCGTGTGCTGTTAATTCTCTTAGCTAACCTCATCCCGGCTTTTTGCCGTCAGGAAAAACACTGCTGCTAATATTCCACCTGTGCGGAAAACTTGGTCCTTAATGTGCCATTCGGCTTCATGCTGACAAGGTTCTTGGCACTTAAAACTATTGTGGCTATTTCCAGTCTTGCCCATGGCTGTCCAAACACTGACATTAAGGAGATTCAATAACAAGACTTCCAGAAGCCCTTTGAACTTGAATTTCCTCATCTAGTGCATTGGAGAGTGGACTGTATTTTCTGTGGAAATAAATGATATTATCTCTGCTTTATGGAGCATGCAAGCTCCAACCTGAGAATGCTTCTAGGCATAAATAAAGTAGGTGGAACTCAGCAGTCTGCTCCCTCGCTGCTTTTAAAATGAAGCAGCATTTTACAGTGAAGACCCAAATGCTGACTTGCAGTCTTGGTTGTCAGGGGTTCCTTGCATGTCTTTCAGCAGACTGTTTCAACTTGCTTTTCTAATATTACCTGAATGTAAAGTTTCTGTTAAAGCACAGTTTGTGTTGGTAAGATCTATTGGCTTCCTCAGTCAATGTAAAATTACCTGTGTGTAATTTTTAGGCAAGCTCACCAGTGCCAGCAAAGAGGCCTTGGGCTCCCACACCAGCCCCAACTCCTCGCCCAACAGTGTCCACGGCTCCCGCCGCGGCAGCATCAGCAGCATCAGCAGCGTGAGCTCCGTTCTGGACGAGAAGGACGACGACCGAATCCGTTGTTGTCGGCACTGCAAAGATACCCTGTTGAAAAGAGAACAACAGATTGATGAGAAGGAGTACACTCCAGAGATTGTGAAACTCTACGAGGTAAATCAAACTCCGCTCTTCCATCCCCGGTGTGTGTACCTGTGGTTTTCACTCCTGGACTTTCGGCTTATCGCATGTCCAACTTCTTTATGACTTAATACTCACTTGTGTTAGAATAGACTATTGGGTGATTAGGCCACATAACAAAGATATATATGAAATGACGGAGCCAGTTGCTGTCCCACGGTAACTTCAAACGTCATTTTACAATACATCATCATTCTCATCATCTGGAATGAACTGTTCCAAGATGCCTCTCCCTTAGAGTTGTGAACTATGGCAGCTGAGGTTCCTCAGAGCAGCTCATTTACTCCTGTGCACTTTGCTGACGGGCTGCACTGGAAGTACAGGAATCGGTGTTGTTGGCACTGTTTGTGCTCACACTGCTGGCAAATGCTTTTTTGGGCCATCTCAGCATACGGCTGGAGCATTGTTTTCAAATCCGCTGTGAAAGCAGGCGCTGACAGTCATCGCAGTCTTTGCAGTAGTGTCTGCACCCCCGGTCAGTTTTAGCGGGAGTTCCTGCCAGGGCTCCTTGGGAGGAGATGTAAGGCTAGAAGTTGCCCAAGCTGTCCATTAAAACTGCTTCCGAATCTCAATCCACCTTGCAGGGGCACGGGGGGGTCTTTCTGTTCCTGACCGTGCCACCCGTGTTCTGAGGATAACTGGGGGCTGCTCATGCTGGACAGTTAAACAGCTTTCATCGCAGGAAACCTGGTGCACAGGCAACATGGAGCACTTGTGGCAGCATGTTCTTGCATTAGTGTTTTAATAAAAATGCCTTTTTTAATACGTTTTGTTTTAATCGAGAAACTGCGACTCTGCATGGAGAAGGTTGACCAGAAGGCACCAGAATACATAAGGATGGCAGAATCACTAAAGTAAGCCACAGTTGCTGATTTTGTTTATGAATAGATGGTTTTTTTCCTCCTCAAAAGTGTGGAAAGGAGTAAGGAAGTGGTGTGCTAAGGCTGCAAGAGTGTGTAAATTATAAGAAAAAGTAGTGTTAGATTATCTGTTGTCTTCTGGATATTCTTTCAACAAAGTAGTACTGAATTAATTATTAGTAACATTTCTTACAGAGAAGTCTGATTTATTTTTTTGGAGCCACTTCCCAGTGAGGCCCCACTGTTGCACTTGGGCATGTCATCCTTGCACAAAGGCCGTACAAGGCTACACGTTTGTGTACACGAGCCTTTTTGAGCCGCTGGAGCAGGACAGCGCTGCCCTGAGCTGGAGGCGCAGCTCCGGCGGTGGCAGCGAGGGCGGTTGGGCTGTGTCTGCGCTGTTCGGTGCCCGCGGGCTGCCCGGGGACCAGCGGCTCTCGGGGGTCGCGCTTCTGCGTGCAGTTCTCACAGTTCCCCGCTGAAATCTTTCCACCCAGACCTGCAAGAGATTGTCAGGTTACACCTGGCTTGCAGAGCAGAGAAATACACATGTTGGTCTTAGACCGTGAAGCATGTCTGCTTGGGAAGTTAAAGGTAACGAGTATTTCTGTACCTGTTGTGTAGATCTGATAGCTGTGGAAAAGTTAGGCTGTCATTCACCATAACAAACTGTTAGTGTAAAGAAACACCTCCCAAAGGGCAGAAAAGTATAGAATGTGAAAAACATGCTAAGCTGCTACTGCTTTTTGTCCTGACTTCATGAGAGCTGGTGTTACGTGGCTTCATAACTGGAGAACAGTAAAAATACGCGTCTGGGTAATGGAAGCAAATGTCGGAAACAACAGACTTCTTACTGATGAAATGAAAGATTTCTGACCAGCAGTGAGTCTTGGTCACCCTGGAATAACTTTTTGTGTTGTATGTGTTGTTAGTTGGATGCACGACTTACAATAAGTTGTATTTATTTCTTAGTGCTGGGGAGACAACCTACAGTCTTGAACATGCTAATGACTTGAGGGTGGAGATTCAAAAAGTATACGAATTTATCGATGCCTTAAGGTAAGAGATGTCTCTCCCCTGCCCCCAGCATGTGTGCATCTCCCTCTTGGGACTTCCCTGGAGTTTTTCTTGACTGTTGGTGTCTATGTGTAGCATATACCTGCTTATTCATATAGATAATGGATTTGTCAGCCGTAAAGAGCGTGTGAAAAGGTAGATGCTGTTCCCATGCACCAGCAACTTCTACTTTCTTTTCCAGTCTTAAAAATCATGCATTCCTCTGCAGTAACTAAGCACAAAGGAAATTAATAGTGGCACGGGTTTGGGTTGGTTTGGTTTTGGTGTGGGGTTTTGTGTGTTGGGTTTTTTGTTTGTTCAGGGTGGGAGTGGGAAGTATTGTAACTTGTAAGATCCAAAATGGCTTACCTGAAAGAATATCAGGAAGTTTTCCTCCAGGATTGTCTGTCTCCCTTTCTGTTGCATTTGCACTGGCCCTTGTTTCTGAACTGATGGGGCTCTATGTTTGCTTCGATTCAGTAAGAAGATTTTGAGTCTAGGCTTGCATGAAGATCCCCAACCTCATCCTAAAACACTACAGCTTCAGAGAATGATACGATATTCAGCTACGCTTTTTGTTCAGGTAAATGGAGCATATGTTATGACCTGAATGTTAATTTTATATAGTGTTCTCTGCCAGGCATCCCTGCGGTTTGTAGCTGTTTTGACAGGAAGTGTAGTTCCAGGCATTTTCTGTAGCTCCCCTAATGACTCAGGGTAGCCTGAGCTGAGCCAGCTGGAGCACAAACAGCAGCCGAGCAGCCCCGAGGTCAGAGCCACGTGTGAGCCTGAGCCGAACGGTGGCAGGGAAGCCGTGCTCAGCCGGGCAGCAGCGGCTGCGGAGCAGGAGCAGCTTATGTTGTCTGGGGGTGCTGGGGTGGTATTTTTTCTGCAGGTACTTGAGCATTGGCTGAATGCCTGCAAGCAATGCTGTCAATATTTCCATTTTTGCCAGGAAAAGCTGCTTGGCCTAATGTCCCTGCCAACCAAAGATCAGTACGAAGACCTGAAGAGGAGAAGACTGCAATTGGTAAGACAGGTGAAGATCTGTTGTTCCCCCTAGTGTTGAGGTCTCCTCAGGGGCCTGAGCCTGGTAGCTGTGGGTGTATGAATAGTCACCTTTAACACTGGATTTCAGGCTTTAATTTCTTAATGCAAATCACTCCATACCCTTTTTCAGGGGTTCATGTGACGCTGTATTCCCTGGGGAACACGAGTAGGTGTGTGCTGAGCAGCTGGACACTGCCAGAAGCCAGCAGGGACTGAGCTGCACGAGCTGTTGCTGCTGCAGCACCTGCAGAGTGAGCCCTGAACTGAGCATGTTGGCTTACGGGGATTGTCACGTTGCATTCTGGAATTCATTTGCACAAGCACAGTTTGGAGTTTTCCTTCAGTGGTGAAAAGGGCACATTAGAACAAGGGTGCCTCTTCAGAGAGGTTTTTCTGTTAGGTGGGAGGACGTCATTAATTGTAAGCTAAACCAGCTGTATCTTGAGGTAGAAGTTAAGAATCGTTGCGCTCCAAAACCTGACGGTATCGGTGACGGTTAACACTGATGTTCTGTTACAGATGCCTGCTGTGGTCAGACATAAGGTTGCTGCCCAAATCTGTCTAGACTCTGCATGGGTGCATTAGGCATTTTTTCCTCTTTGTAAAGCGCCGCCACTGCTCCTACTTGCCATCAGGTTTGTAGAGGCAGATGGCATGGGATTTTGATGAATTTGGTCACAACCAAGCTGAAGGGAACCATTTAGGTCATATTATGAAGACAAGCATTTTCTGCAAAGTAATAAAAATGCCCCTGGTCCCTTTTGGGTGGCAGCAGGCAATGTCCAGGATCAGGTGAATTCTTGTACCTGTGGGTATTTAGAATGGAGTGTTTGAAGCTCATAGTGTTCTCCTACCACATGTTTTTTGGTTTAGATGGCTCTCGAAGCACATGGGAAACAAGAGGAAAAGCAGCAAGACTTAATCTTGAGATCTGCAGCTGCAGTTAACGGTGATGCAACTCAGCTGAAAAAAGGAACAGTCAGGAAGTGTGAAGGCTGGTTACCCACGTCCAGCGCATCCAGAGAGCGGGAGATAGCAGACCCGCTTCTGCAGCAGATCGACAATATCACATCCTTCATTAAGCAAGCAAAGGCAGCTAACAGGATAGACGAGGTCCGTATGTTGCAAGAGAACCTGAGGCAGCTTCAGGATGAATATGATCAACAACAAACTCTGAAAGCTATTGAGCTTTCTAAAAAACAGGCAGAAGAGGAAGAGAGGCAGAGGGAGGAACTTCAGGTCCTCCGTGAGAAAGAGTGGGAAAGAGAACACCACAGGTTCCTGTCTCAGCATTCAAGGACACGTTCCTTGGACTTCAGAGAAGTTGGGCAGCAGCAGCATGAAGTGACACAGAATCGGAACTTGACAGCCCATGTGTTGGATTTGGATATTACTCAGATCAAAAGGGACCCAAGTTTTGAAACTCCTGCTGTTGAGCAGCTGCCAGCTGAAGAGCCCTTGGTCTTTGCCCTCAGACCCCAGGGTGTCCCACAGGGTGACAAGGACCGCGAGCAGCCAGCCTGTCTGAACCCCTTTGAAGATGAAGCAGATACCCCTCAGTCAGAGGAAGATTCTACGAACCCATTTGCCAAAGACACTTCCCCAGTGGTTTCTTTCTCTAACACAGCTTTGCAAAGTGATAAAAAAGAATATAATCCATTTGAAAATGAGGAGGAGGATGAACAAACTAATGGAGAACCTGGCAGTACTACAAACCCTTTTGAAGAGGATGAAAATCCATCTCAAAAGCCTGGGGGCAGCTGGAATTCCGGGAATCCGTTTGAAGAGGGGTCCTCTACCAACCCCTTTGAGGTGGAGGATGGCAGTGAGATCTCTGGGGAGGAGGCTATAGAAGAAGAGCTGCTTCTCCAACAGATAGATAATATCAAAGCTTACATATTTGATGCCAAACATAGCGGACGAATGGATGAGGTGGAGGTACTGACAGAAAACTTGAAGGAATTGAAGCGCACGTTAGCGAAGCAGAAGGAGAAATCCAACTGCTGAAGCAGCAATAGGGCTGTGTAATAATTGTTTTAGGTCTGCTGTAGGGCATGGGAAGGTAGAGCAGAGACAAACAGGAGTACAGGTCACAAGGGGGAAGTGAGAAAATTGGCTTTTATGCACTTTCAACGAGGCATTGCCACTACTACTTGGTCTAGAATTCCAGAGGTGCGCTGCTGCCCTCCAACACTTAGACTAACAAATTTTTAAACAACTTGTTACAACACTCTTTTAACGCTAGCTCGTGTTATTGTTGCTTATTTTGGTCAGAGTGGTGAAGCACTAACAGGGAACTATGATCTGGGAATGGTTTCAATGTTGGTTTGTCATCTTTCCCCCTTCCTGTTGTATTGGCCTTTTGGGTGGGGCTGTGACTGAAGAGATGAGGCTTGACAGCTCGCTCATCTCCGCGCTGCCCCAGTGCCGCGTCCAGGCCGGCGCGGCTGCGCGGTGGTGGTGCTGAAGTGCTGGTAAAGGCTTCTCTGAGGTGCAGAACGTACAGCTTGCAGATCAATTTTGTGCAATGGCAATACATAAAAGGGATTTTAAGACTGAGAACTTTATAATTTATCTTAATATGAATAACTTTTAACCGTGTTTATAAAAAACCCCAGGTAGAATTGGGGGCTGTCTTTCCATGGCTTTGTTTCCCACTTTGAGCGTAAACGGCAGCGCAAGAGCCGGTGCCCGCTGGCTGCAGAGACCTCTCGTGCGGGAGCACATCCGCTCGTGTCCGCGCACAGAGCCGCGGGCTGGCACCACTTCTCACTGAATGCAAAGGGTGACCCTCCAGTTCCCAGTAATCTTATGGAACCTACACATTCCTTTACGTCTTCTGGGTGACAGAATGATCATGGTTGTTACGTTTGTGAGACTGGAACCCTTTTGTTTGTAGCATTCAAGGAACAAAAATCTTGTTTACAATGGAGAGCTGAAGTGCCACTGAACTGGAGTTCTGTGAAAGCCCGTGGCTGCCGTAGTGCCAAACCGCAGTTCTCTGCCATCCGGTTCCCCCAGAAGCTGTTGCGAGGGTCGGGCGTGCCTGTCTGGAATAGCAGCTCCATTGCTGCAGTCCGGGGTGCCGAGGTGACACGGGAGCGCTTGGTGACGGGTGTCAGAACCTGGGACCTGCGGCTGGGCCGGGCTGGGGCTGGGTGAGACGGAGCCTGAGCTGCTGGGTCTGACCCGAGGACGGCAGAGTCCAGCACCGGGTTTGCAAGGAGGAGTCAGTCTAACAGGTGTATTTATTTGAAGCTGGAAATTGGGCAGATCACACTGTATAGCACTATTAATAGTGGGCCTAGTTGGAAGGGTAAACATTTATGGAACAGGATGGCTTTTAATTGTCTCTAATATATATTAGCATAGCTATAACCCAAGTATTGCGTAATATTTTAGAGACATAAATAATTACCCTACCTATAGAGCAGGAACTCCAGTTTTATTCTGCTGTAAATGAAAGTGGAGAGGGGACTTCCAGAACTGCTGTTTAGAACCCAATACTGCCCATATCCTCAGTTAATAGCACTAGTAACTGTCAAAAGAACTCGGAGCAGGTGGTGAAGGACGGCTGGTGCTCTTCACTGACACTGCAAGGTGTGCAGAACGGGGTGTGCAGAACAGGGTGTCTTAAAGCCATGAAGTTTTTATACTGAGATGTTTTATTGGAGTTGATCAAGTCCCTGAGTGTTATTTTGCACCACGTGAAATGAACTGATGATTCAGAAAGGTCATAAACCAAACGTGCACTGTGACACCAGGTTCAGGAAGGCAGCAAAAAATAAATGTTAGGATAGCTAAACATAATCCCTGGAATATTGTTTAACAGAAGTTGTTCAAGACAGACACGTTTGCTGGTCAAGAGGATCGCTCCCTGCACTATAACCCACAGGCATTCTTGGTATCAACACGAGAAACAAACGAACAAAACATTTCAGTGGCTTCAGCTTTCACATCTAAAGTGTTTTTCCTGTTGCAACTATCCTGCCTTCTTTGTATGTTCAGTCTAATACACTAATAATTAAAGTATCCTTCTTGTACATGTAGTAATGTCTTTCCAAGCAGATGACAGGCTAGCATACCTCATGATCCGTCAGTGTGACCTGTGACAGAGCAGACGCCCGATGCTGGCGGCACCTCCAGCCCTCCCGCCAGCCCTGGGGCTGCTGTGGGGCTCACCCGGCCCTGCGGAGCGGAGACTGAGCCAGAAGGGTCCAGAGCTCACGCTGACTTTTGGTAGAACTGCATGCACTACTCGGTATGGTAACTTTGTAAACAGAGATGAAATAAAACGACCTGTTTATTTTGTGCTGTTTGTCCTTGTCAGTTTCTGCAGGACACGTGTGGAAAGTTGGACTTGACCGCTGGCTCAGAAAAGCTGGACAGTTGTAAGCTGGTGTGTCCGCCTGACTCGGGCGCGTGCAGTGCCGCACGGTCACGGTCGCACGCTGGTACACGGGGCAGTCGTCTGGCGAGGCAGAGCTGTGAGGATTCGGGGTCCTTGGCCCCGTGCAGGGAGCAGGAGCGTTTGGGGTCAGGAGCGGGAGCAGCACCGGGCTCTGAAGCGAAGGACTCGCTGTTCAGAATTTGCTGCATTTCAGAAATCCAGACACCATTCTTTGTAAGGCTTTTTTTTTTTTTAGGACTTCAGAAAATTGTCTTCAGAGCAGCTTTTGTTTCCCGAAGGACTATGAAAATTGTCAAACCTATCCTTCAATACTACCTTGTGTTTTCCCTTACTGCTGCTGTTCTTGACTTGACTGGTACTTCTCAGAGCTGCACTATCCGCTCCAGAAGTTGTGTCTTCTGGTAAGAGACTGAGTGGTAACTAAACAAATTCAGAAAATTCAGCGTGTAGTTTAAGCTTGGAGCTCCCGTTATCGGTTGGCTGCGTTCGGTTAGTACAAGATGGAAAACTGCAGGAACATTCTACAGCACTCTATAAATTGTGGAATTCTCTGCTGCTTCTAAGATAAATCAACTTTTTTGTCTCTGTGAAAGCGAACACGATCTCAGTTTTGCTGCAACCTTGCACATGCAGCCTGAGTAGGAAACGGGGCTCTAGCCCTTCCCTTTTCCTTGTTCCACAGGGGTGACTGTAACGCTTTGGAAAACTGGCACCAAAAAGCTGGGATTTTATTTTTATTTATTTTTCACTTTAATGACTCTAGTTGTAGCTGTAAGAAGACCCAGGAAACAAGGCTGTCTCTATTACAGAAACATCTTTGCTCCTGCCTCCGGACGCTGTCGCTCCCGTCCCTGCAGCCCGCGGAGCAGCGACGCAGGCCGGGCCGCTCGGCCTCACGCTTCGTTTTTCGCAGCAGTTCTGTATTTTCCTCTCATCTCTTTGGGCAGCGGCACAAAAGCCGGGCAGGGAACCTGCCCTTCAATCTCACACATGCACTCCCGCAGGTGGTACTTCCTGGGCCCAAACGTGCCTGGGTGTGACAGTTTTCTCCTTTCTCTTTCCTCTCTTTCAAGCGTTTCTCTAGGAGAGAGATGTTTGTTACACTCAGAAGCACGAAAGGCAACGTTTCCTCTCCCCGGGACCCAATTTACAGATTTACAGTTCCTGGCTCGTGACTTTCACCGAGGTCATGTCCCAAGTGGCATTTCTCTCTCTCTAGCTGACAAAGCCTGCAGGGATCGTGCTGTGCTGGGTGTACATCAGCTTGTTAACTGCTACTTACTTGCTTTTGCCCAAGATTTTTTTAATGTGCTCGGTTATCTCCTTGTTGGTTTTATCTTCCACGTCAACCAAAACTTGCTCTCCGCTGTCTGTCAAGAGATGTGAACAGTTCAGCAGTCGCTCCCGCGCTTTACGCCTGGGGCTGTGTGCGCAGTGAGGCCGCAACCGCTCCGCCTGGGCCGGGGGCGGCGAGCGCGGGGGCTGGGGACACCAAACGGTTTTCTAAACGAGCCGGGGCGGGGGGCGAGGGGAGGGACAGAAACGCGCGAAAGCCGCCACTGCTCCGATCCCTCCCGCGGCCGAGGCGGCGCGGGGCCCCGGGGGAAAGGCCGGGGCGGGGGACTCAGGCCCGGGAGGACCGGGCAGGCCCGGCCGCGGTCCCGGCGGCACCTACCCAGGTAGAAGCGCAGGAAGGGCGAGGGGGTCATGTTCTTGAAGAGCATGATCTGCACCCAGGGGTTCTTGTACTGGATCTGGGGGATGTTGAAAAACACGAACTTCCTGGAAAGAAGAGAAAAGCAGCGGGAGCGCCTGAGGAGACCCCGGCCCGCGCGCTCCCGCCGCGCGCCGCTCACCTCGCGCCCTCGCTCCGCTCGCCCGCCGTGTTGTAGTTCACGGTCAGCACCTTCACCGAGCTCTTGAAGATGACGTCGCCCTGGCTGAGGTACTGCAGCGTCCGCCGGACGGGGAACCGGCCCTTCATCGGCATGGCGGCCGCCGGGCCACGGCGGGAACCGACGGCGGGAACCAACGGCGGGGAGCGCCGCCCGGGCCGCAGTCACCGCCTGGCGCCGCAAGGGGCGCTCTGGCCCCGCCCCGCCCCGCCCCGCCCCGCCCCGCGCGCCGGCCCCGCCCCCTGCGCGCGCGGTGGTTCCGGGGCTGCGCCGGGCGCTGGTTCCGCCGCGGACCGGATGTGCCGGATGTCGCGGGTGTCGTCGGTGTCCCGGGTGTCCCCGATGTCCCGGGTGTCCCCGGTGTCCTCGGTGTCCCGGGTGTCCCCGATGTCCCGGGTGTCCCCGATGTCCCCGGTGTCCCGGCCGCTTCTCCCCCCGCAGCCGCCCCGCGCGGGGTCCCAAGCCGCGATGGGGCCGATGCGCTCAATGCAGGGAACTCAAAGCCGGCCCAAACCGGAAGCACGGAACGCGCGGCGCCGGAAGGACCCCGGGAGCATCGCGCAGCGCCCCCGGGCCGCGCCCGCCGGAGGCTCTGCCCAGGATGGGCCGTCATGCACTGTAAGCGTTCGGGAGGCAGAAGGACAACGGTGACATTGAAAATAAGCCGCACACAGGCACCACGTAGTGACAGCTGAACAGGGGTTACCGTTAAAACCGTTTAGGGAAGAAGAGTCACGATGAACTGTAACGTGGCTCAGGCGTCTCATGTTTAATACGAAATTAAATGGACTTGAAAATAAACCTCAAGAATGCATTTATATTTGTAATTCACTTTAATGGTATAAACCTCATGTAGGTAGTAGTATTAAGCCACAACAATATAATTCCACATTTAAACAGCATTTAATAAAATGCATAAGCTAAATCATGCACTGCAATACTCTATATACAAACACAACAATGCAAATCCCTCTTCATGACTGAAGACATTGATTAGATATAAAATCTAGATTAAAAAAGAACATGCTATTATTTTTAAATGCTATCACACGTAACAATGCTGATTTCACAGAAGAAGCTGTGAGAAATCATCAACTTTTTCAAGGTTTTTAACTTGAAATTAAAATACAATAATATAAACTATAGTTTTCTAAATCATAATGAACAGAGACTTCCAGGAAATATCCCAAGGAATTAAAAGCCGATGATTCCTTTTGTAGCTTTGCTGGTGTTGCGGGAGCTCGGGCTCCCGGTCTGGCAGACACAGCGTGAACCGCGCCCGTGCTCGGGGCGGCGTGAGCACCGGTGCAACACGCTCTGAAGTGCACATTCATTACTAAAGCATTCCCACCGCTAACGCTGATTCCATCTACGAGAAATTCAACATACACGCTCTGTCACGGTTCTTCCTAAAGAAAATCCTGTTTGAAATCCATTCAGTTCCACGTCTAACCCGCGATCGCAGACCGCGTTCGTTCAGAGCGGCGCTGCCGCCGCTGACCGTGTCCCCAGCGCGCGGCCGCGTCGTGGTGCCGCTCGGCACGGCCCGGGTGCAGGACGCGGCACAGCCGCCGCGCCCGAGCCGCTGTTCTCAGGGTGCAAACTGCTCAAACACCTACTTAGAACAAGTTCGCAGTGTTAAAATATGCTCTTTTTCTAAACTAATAATGGAATTGTAAACCAGGTTCAATCCTGATCAATGCCCCAACTGGCTCCCTAACCTTCACAAACGTTACTGCAGCAGATGACGTGAACAGACACTCGGGTTCCAGCTCACCCAGAGACACAAGCGTGGTTCAGACTGCACGGATGGTCAGACGCCAGGGAAGGGCCATCTGCCACAGCAATTCTGCCATTCATTTAAATCATTTTCCTGCTGAAAATCTCAAAAATCAGGTTTGAAGTGTTAAAATGGATGTTGTACAGGTTTTTTCTATACTCGAAACCAAAGCTACAAGCGCTTACTAAACGATGCAGCGGAAACAGGGAACTCTGAGCAATTCCCGTGCGGACGGAGCAGCGGGCCCGGCCCCAACGGGACCCGGGCGCTCCTCGCGGTGTTCCCATCGGTGCCGCTCGTCTGCCTCAACAACACGAGCACCAAACGGGGAAATAAGGGCCCAGGAAATTCCACTTCACTTGTTTAGTACAACAGAAGCAGGACCTGAACTCCCCTACGCTGTCTGCGTACCTGGTTTTCTTCCGTTTGGCCACCGCTCAAGACTTTTTAAAAATCAATCTCTTACCAAGTTTCACTGCAAAATGAAACTGTACAAAAAAGCCTCTCAGAGGGCTGAAAGAGGATACCTTGAAAACAGGGAAGCATTTTCTATGACTGTAGTTATTTATTTATTCATTTACTTTTAACAGACATGATATGTTCCATTAACTATTCACCTGCAGACTTCTACACATCAAATGGGAAAAGGTAAAATGCAAAAGCCAGAAAATTAACGGAATATATTTGTGAGTTCTGAACAGAAAATGCTGAATTCGGGCTGGGTTCAGCCAAACGTGCAAAGCCCAGAGATCCACGAGGACCCACGTGCCCGAGCGAGGCTTGGCGGGGAGGGAGCGAGAACTGGGGAGCTCGAGATGAGCAGTGAATGAAAACCTCTGACATACAGAATGGTACGAGTACATGGCTACGTATCTGTACATATATACATACACTACGCACTTTCTATACACTGTACAGAATATATTTTGACAGATAGGTATAAACATATACATTCATACACACATACATACAACTATGTACATATGCATTAGCTGCTCGAGTGAGTTTTAGAATTGAACGCGCAGAAATGCACAATGGTGGGAGGCACAAAATAAAGCTGTGTAAAAATCAGACCTTTAGAAAGGAAGACAGGCAAGAGCTGAGCAATGATGAGGGACTTTGAAAGCACCCCCAGAATTCAGGGCAAACCAGGGTGGAACACGGTGACAGGGAACCTGCGATGGCTCGAGCGCCAGAAACTGACCTGGACACTGGAACCGACTCCTCGGTGCTCACCGACACCTCAAGAGTGCTCGGAACAGCCTCCCTAATAACCTAACAGTTTAGGGCAGCAGAAACAAAGGCCTGTCCGACCTCCGGAGGATCTCTCCTGGAGGATCACCACCTCCTCCGCTGTGAGTCCCACGCCACAGTAACTCCCAGGGGCGTTCTGTCTCGTGTACAAGCAATGCAACAGGCAGAGGAAGACGACTGCTGCAGTCTTAGCTGTGGTTCTCTAGCCCAATGTAAGTAAATTAAAGGAAGAAAAGCAGTGTATGTTCTTGCCCTTGTCACAAATGCCATAACAATTATTACAAACCTGACTCAAAATGCTCCTATACCGTTATTGATCTTTGTTATCTATAAGATGCAAATCCAGTCCCTTCTCAAAGAGTTGGAGAGCAAATGAAGCACACAGAGGACGGACCTTATTGCCCCACTATCATTCTGTGCATGCCCCAGGTTCAGTCAGCACAGAATTCTGACATTCCTCTGCATTCGTTATTAGCAATATAAACATGTGCTCAAATTCAGATAGATCTGGTCAGTTTATCACTGTATTTCTGCTGAGTTAAAATATTTTCATTTCAAGAGCAGCAGAAACAGGACCTTGAAAATTCTGGAGGAGTGAACCTGAGGCACCAGGCAGAGCTTCCCTGAGCTGCCGCTTTCCTTAGGATCGTTCTCAGGCTGCCACCCTTCGACTCAGCTCTGTAAACACGTTTGGCACTGAAATTTGGCCTCTATGAAAACAAGCTATTTCCACACTCAAAATCAAGAAATAGCTTTTCAATAATTGTTAAAATAAAAAAACTCTCCTGTCCCTTATAAGCAAAAGTTTGCACTTGGAAAAAAAGAAACAAAATGAAAGTAATTTTAAAGCAAAGCCAGTAAGATTAGCCAGTTACCGTCTTCCAATTCCCGGCAAGGGAGGTGGAACAGAGCTCAGAAATGCCAAGAACTGCGCCAGGCCTGGAGTGTTTTCGCAGACCGTGAAAGCTTGCTGGACCCTGCGCTGTGCTGTGCGCTGCTCTGCCGCGCGGCGCTGCAGCGGCCCGGAGAGGCTGGCAATCGCGGCAAAGGCCAACGCAGAGCTCGAGAAGAGAAGGCGCGGGGCGGATGTCAGCGCTGAGCAGAGACAGGACGGGGAAGCGAGCCCGTCCGCTCCAGCGGTGCCGGTGACAGGGCCAGCGGCCGCGGGCACAAACCAACCCAGGAGGTTCCTCGAGCGCCAGGGAACGCTCTTCACCGCGAGGGTGCCCAGCAGGCTGTGGAGTCCCCGTCCCCGGTCCCCAGCTGCGGGACACGGCCCTGCCGAGCAGGGGCTGGAGCAGAGGGACCCCAGAGCCCGGCTGGGATACTGGGATTACACCGGGGACCTGGCGCGAGGGCCCCGCTGCGCTGGAGAGCAGCGTCTGCTCCTACACGCGCTGCTTTGCGTGGTCTTCCCAGCGCCCCTCCATCATGGGCCAAATCTTTGACATCTCTATGACAGCCCTTGGGCAGCACGTGAGAAAGAAGTGTTACGTTATTGATCACATCTATCTTATTATTTATACCTAATATTCAAATATGCAAAACATGTTAGATTCTGAATATGTCTTAAGCTCAAGGATCTACCATCTGCCATTCAAATTTCTACAATGCAAATGTTACTCTTGGAATCAAACCAGCGTATTGTTAGAGAAACTTCGTTTTGTTAATGGTGTAAGGACTAAATCAGCTTGCTTCTGACCAACGTGAGCCAGAAAATCATTCTGATGATGCTATACGAAGAGACACGTTATAGCTTTTAGGTGGTAATATCAGAATCATAAGTGTGGAACTGCTTCATTTTCCCTATTTAATGCATGCACAATAAATAAACCCTAGATACGGATTGCATTGGTGTTAATTCATTTACACAAATGAACATTTCATCCCTAAGGTCCAGGGAGCCATTTGCAGAGTAAGTGACCTAGAGATGGCTCGAGGACAGCATTTGTCAACAGAGCTGCGTGTTTACCACTTTGATGTACAACTGCCATACAATGCAATCCCTCTGTGCAATCCCTCTGTTCCCAAAACACCGTAGTGGGTTTATTTTGTTTTCCCAAGGGTTATGCTCACAGCACAAGTAAGAAGAATTCAGAAAGCATTTTTTCCCAGAAAACGGGGCCCTTTGACTCGAAAAACTGGAAGCTGAAACGACGTTTGTGATGAAAAAGCCAGCTGGTGTGTGTTTAAATTTGAGAAAAAAGAATCCAGCTGCAAGTTTTTATGCTAAGGAATATTTCATTTGTCATTAACAATGCCTGCTTATCCGCTTAAATGATTTTTTAAAACACCAAAAGCAAATTGAACTGCATAATCTTTTTTTCCAATGAAAAATACCGCAATAGTTCAATGCATACTGCTTTTAGCAAGAGCATAACCCAATCAATTTTTAACAGAAACGGCCACAACTCTTTCCAAGGTAGCCACTTCTCCTGATGTTGCTAATACCACAATTCATTTTTAAGTTGTATACCCTTGAAACAGGGACTTTGCATCGGCAGGGCTGACACGACACTGCGAGGAGCCAGCTCACAACAGTTGTGCGCTGCAGTGCCGCCGCACTGGGGTGCGGACCTTCCCTCCCAGCAAACACATGACAATTTCATTTGCTGTAGTAAAAGCTGAGGGGCATGGAGTGCAAAATTACACATTTCAGCAGGTATACTGGACTCTGCAACAACCTTTTGAGAACAGGAGATTCTGAGTGTTGTAACAATGGTAACTGCAGAAGACTTCAGTGCATCCAGAAGCTGAAATGGAATAGCCTCCCGTGTCACAACGAGCAGTACGACCGTTATCCCCTAACGAGGATGGCGCAGACCCGGCCAAGACTTGTTCTCACAGCAGAAGCCTCGTCTGGAGCTGCTAAGGTCTTCTGGCTGCTATTCAGACCCTTAAAAGACACAAGCACCAACTTGGTTGGTGCTTCTCAATAAATGTCAATAACAGAAGAAAAGTGCTGAACTTACAGTTCGATCTTCGTCACATAAAATACACAAGTAGAAAACACCTCTACCATAAAAATGATTAAAATAATTGATACATCTAATGAGCCAGGATCAGATGAAGGTATTAATTGCCATGACTTTTTAAAAAACTGATTGTTTTAAATATTTGATGTCAATAATAATAATAAATTACACTAAAATGAAAACAATGCTAGCAGTTTATGGGAAATACTAGAAAACATGTCGATGGCTCATCACTGCAGGCAATTAAAAGGCGGTCAGTTTTACAGCTCCGTGGTGGATCAGTCATTAACTGCCGCTGTACACCAATGTCAGCCCGAACCCCAGGAAGGGCCGGAGCGCTCAGCCAGGGCCGGGACGCAGCGGCACAGGCGAAAGCAGAGCGGACAGCCGGGTCCCGCACACCGCGCTCCCAGGGCGCCTCCGGCCGGTGACGAGGGTGCTCGGGTACGCGGGAAATACAAAGAGCATCACACAGCTCTTTGACAGGGCTGCTCCTCCAGTTAATGACTGATGTTCCACAACCAGAAAGCCTCCTGTTCCAGATCGTTTGTCGTGACTCTCTTGGTCTGAACAGAGACTGTAAGGAACCTGGATATGTTATCGGCACTGTGGCAAGATACGTTTCTTCTCCTAGTTCGGGTAGTTCCCGTAGCAGATAACAGTCACTGTGACTGCATCGTGCTGTGAATTGCAGCCACACTCATTTAACAGAGTTGAATTTCATAGAACGTGGATATCTGACCTAAGAGTCCACCTTAGTATTTCATGCATAACACAAAAGCAAGTGACATTTTGTGGGATAAATGATTGTCTCCTGTAGCGTTCTACATTTTCACGGAAATCATCAGCATTTGGACTAAAGACACAGGCAATTTTTTTCATTTTCCATACATATAAGCAGGATGTAGCTGATGTTGTCGCTTTCACGCGTGGTGCTTACAAAGTGCTAGTACTATACCCTGGCATTTATTAGATATTAATTCCAAGGATATTTTTAAACATATACATGTTTTTTTTTTACTTTTAAAGTAATTTTATTACTAATTTCTGGTATTATAAAATTCTATTTTTAACCACTGATAATTTCTAAATACAAAGCATGTGAAAAGTATGTTCAGTAATCTATAGCCTTTTAAATTAAAGGCAGGAAAAAATTCCTTGTGGCAGAAAAGGTCTTTTAATAGCTGCTGAAATGCTGTCAGTGTCAGCAAACAGACAAGGATAAATCTGTCAGGAAACCGGTAAGCTGGAAATCTTGGTACATACCAAAATGCTGTTCTTCTAACTTCGTAATTGTGTGTTTGTATGAAAATTGCTTCAATCTGTAAAACTGTGTTGTTCCCACTACGCAGACGTGCCAGTGATCTGGCCGTTGTACTCTGCTGTTTCCATTTTGAGGATGTAGGGGATGATGCTGTCAATGGGGACGTTTCCGATGAGCCCGGTGAAGAACAGTTCCTCAGTGATGCCGGAGCTCATCAGCCGCAGCGCGGGCAGGCGCACCAGGATCCGGGCCAGCCTGCGAGGGAAGGCCCGTGGGTTAGAAACACATCCAGCGGTTCAAAATACAGGGGGCTAGAGAGCTGGATCTGCCTTTACTACCGCCATAGCTCACGAGTGGTAGTCAAGAGGCGATTAAAGACAACTGAGCTACCAAAACAGAACAGTCACCCTTCCGCCCTGCAAATGAAGTGCCACCATCTTCCCCGGCGGTTTTCCAATGAAAAGTACGTTTTAACGCCCTCCGTGGACACATGTATGTACAAACATGCAGTTCTCTTGGTCTGCTTTTGAAATTCCCAGCTCTGGAAGCACTTCATAGTAATAACATATTGATTAGTGAGAATATTTGCACAAGTAAACGCTTAATTAAAATTTAAACCATAAACAGCATAGCCCTTGGTTGCTTAGCAACTCAATGACAAACCAGACAGCAGGAATGGGACTGGATATGTACCAAAGGAAGAGAATCTGCTTCCCATAAGGCACTTGGAGGGATGTGCTGTGACTCGTGTCACACACACTGCCAAGTGCCGTGGGCTTCATGTACCAGGGTGTCAACAGACATCCACTATAGCGAAGTGATCGTACTGGATATCTGGGCTTACAACATATTTGAAATTTAGGACAGTGATGAAAGCATTTCTGCTGTGTTGATATATATGACAGATGTAAATCACAAATGCCAAAATAAAGTAATTTCTCGACCCAGAGCCATGTAACAGCAAGCCTTAGGCAACACAGAACACAGGCCTCTGGAAAATGCTTCAATATCCACAGAGAAAATATATAAGGGCTGTTCTGCTAATATACTGTATCTTGCAACGTCAGGGAAAAGCTGCAAAAGGACTGAGGATGTGCTGCTGGTTCTGTGGAAGGTATAACACAACACTTGTGCTTCTGTCTCAGTTTGTGCCAGCACGCTGTTGCTCAGAAATAACTGGACTTGTAGTCTAAACTACCCATGGGTGAGCATGGGGATATAGACAACGCCACTTAAAATACATGACATTGTTTGGGAATTGTGACTCTGGTTTTCTTCCTTAAGCCACTACAGTATGTGAAACAAAATCTCTATTTCATATATTTATTTTTATGGCAGATATCCAGCTCTTGCACATTGAAACCAAAATAACTGAACTCCACACAGAAGCAGCATGTGGGACTTGAGGAGATTCCTGAGGCGCAGGATCCCACCCGCGCTGCACCCGAGCGGGACCCCGAGCGGGCCCCTGCCGCCCTTCCTGCTGCCTCTCAGGTTAACTCTGCAGGAGCAGCACAGGAACCGGGTCTGAGATGGGACCAGCTCTGGCTCCCACGTTGTGGGGTTGTGGTGGGTTTGTTTGTTTCAATGTTGTTTGTGGTTTTGTTTAAGCTACACTACCCTCAGACCTTGCTTAGAGGTATGGGACTGCATGCTTCTGTACACAGGGGCACCGTTAAGAGAATGCTTCTGGGATATATTACCAGACAGAAGTTTGAGTCTCCCTGGTGCAGAAAATCCTTGTGTTGATCAAATTTCAAACAGCTTTTCTGGAGACTATTAGAAAATAGGATAACTATTTCTAGCAAGCAAGAAACAGGAACACAGTTGAGAAGACCAAACCAAGTTCAATACTTTCAGAGAGAAGCCCTTGGAAATTAAAAAACAAAACAATAGGACATGGGAATTTCTTATAAAGACGCTCACACTACCGCTCTCACATGGAACCCTTCTCTTCCCAACGTTAATGCTTTTCTGCATGTGTAGTGTAACTTCACCAACATGTAAGCAATGATCATCACCTTTTATTACCTCAAAGCCTCTTTGACAACTTGAAAAAGGGGGCAGTTTCCATTAAGTCTGAGGCAGTTATTCTTGAGACTTCCAATGAATTAAATCTGGTTACTCTTGCAAACATTGCAAAAAGACTCTCAAAAAACCAATAGAAAGGAAGCTTAACTGACACGAAGGAGCCAGACAGCTGTTCTGCTTCTGTCCCTCTTCGAGCAAACCCGCTTGCTTTTACGAACAAGGTTCTAGTTCTTCTCATCTCAACAGCCAAAACAGAACAGATGTCAAAAAGGACATTTTTACATCAATGACGTTATTTTGTACCTTTGCCAGCTGCGGCCCACAACATTACTTTGGGTACTAGAGACAATAAATACCTATAAGTATCTTCTGGATAGGTTTTTTGTACATAGTCCTGCAATTCCATCTGTGCCTTCTCCTGGAATTTTTCTATCTGGGTTGAACTGGTCAGACCAGGGTGATCTAAAGAAACAAAACATTTCTATATGTAGATTGTTTCCCTATACATTGTGAAATATATTTAGTTATAAGATTCTCACATTTAACTCCATTTAAATACTTCAGTTGTATTGTGGTATTTAACATGTATAAAGGAAACCGCTCCACTGGACATGTGCTGTGTGCCCACAGCACGTGGAAAGGATGAAGCCCGTGGGTACACACCAGGCACTGACACTCCTCCTCTACTCCTCCTCCATGTTTCTGACCTTTCCTTTGGGTGCGTTTGCCCCTGTGATCTCAACCGACTGCTGACTGAGCAGTACCCAGGGACGTTTTCTTGAAAGATCAATTTATTGACCTTCCCGAGTCTGCCTCGTGTTCCAATTCCAGCTCACTCAGCTCCTCAAAGGCAGCCACACGACCAGGAGAAAAATAACAACCAAACCAGAGAACAGCCCATATCTGACTGTGCCCAGTGCCTCCAGCGTGGTGTTCCAGCTGCTCCTCGAACGGCACTGAGCTACCTTGACTTGGGAGAGCTTCTTGCTCCTCCAACTTCAATAAAAATCCTAAAAAACCTAGCCCTTAATGGTATGATATGGAAAAACATTTCAAAAGCACATTTCAGGACACCAATATCTTGTAATTAAAGTAAGTTTTATTACAAAAAGAAAAATAATAGAAATGGAAAAAAACCCAACCCTGATAACAAGATAGTCCTTTTATTTGAATTTTGTTAAATTCAAAATGTAACCACCTTTGCACTAAGGTAAATGACTACATCTGAGTTTCGCTCAGCCTGTCAGTTTCAAACCGGCCGTGGTGCCCTGGGAACGCGGCGAGCGGGGTCGGCGCGCACCCCGCAGCCCACAGGCGCTGCTGCCCACGCTCCAGTTGTCTGCTGTCGCTGTTTTGGTAACAAACGGAAGGCAGCCTGTTCACATTTGGCTTTGAAGATCTTGTGGAAGTTCCATATAGAACACGGTGATATTTCTGCTCATATTTCAGGAATCCCTCTTATGAGTGTATTAAAAATATTAAAATGGAAGCTAGTGCCTTTTGTCACGGTGAGGATGTATTTCCCCAATCCTCCCTGCCCTTTACTTCACTAATATTGCTAGAACACAACCTCGATAACTTACTGCTCATAAATTCTTAGCTGAAGATAATTTGGGAGTCTAGTTTTCCCACGGAAATACCTGACACGTTAGAACTGTCAACAACACGGGGATGTCGCTCCAAAGTTATTTTAAAAACACATTATTTTTGACAAATCGTTATGGAACAATCATTTCATCTGCAGCTTCACAGTTAAGTTTCATCTCAAGACATTAGTCTCATTAAAAACATTAACATATGAATGCTTATTATTTAAAAAGATCTGGTTACTGAGTTCCTTACCAGGGCTAAAGAGGACTATAGCTTTCAGGTACGCATATTCGTATCCATCGATATCAAGCTTGGCCATGCTGTTACAGAACTCCTGGAGTTTCCAGATGTGTTCCATGACTTGCTTTATTCTGTCTCCAGAAAGTTTATCTACAAAAAGATATTGCTTACTACTAACGTGAGCTCAATACATCTGATATAGTAACCAACGTGCTTTTACAAAACAGGTGAAGTAACATTTTCAAGTCTTTGCTGTCATTTGCTCTCTTAAAATGCCGCGACACGTAATGGCGGCCTGGGTGACGATGGAAGCGAAGGTTTGTGAAGCTGAGTCAGCAAACAGAATGTCAGCTCCTTTGCCAGTACAGCGTGATCTGCAACAACCACCTCACTCCAGTGCTTTCCTGTTCTCAGGAGACACTCTCAAACGATGAATTATTCTACAAATGGCCAGAATGATCCTGAGAACGGAAGAACCACAGAACAAATGCTATCACGCAATCCCGACTTCGCATTCCAGCAGCACTGAGTTAGCTTCTGCGGAACTGAACGCAAGAGCAGTGACGAGCATGCTGCTGTTTCCCCTACCTGTACTTTCAGAGGTGCACTTTTCATCCACTGTGGTAAATAGTCTTTTTTCCTTACAATGGGGTAAACTCACTCAAATACGTGTACGCAGACCCTCCATCATTTGGAACCTCACTTTCCTCATGTTGGCTCCATATTCTTTCTTAAAATGTTGATTTTAGAAAAATCTTCTATTATTTGAGGCTATGTTCTAACGGAGTGGTATCGGCTGCTCAGCCAGGGACGGACAGGCTCCCATTTTGGTCGGTATCCTGCTCACTGTGTATCCTCAGCCCAGTCAGAGAATGAAAACTGTAATGGATTACACTAATACAAATCTCTGAACTTATAATCACTACCATCAAACTTGGGAAATAAGTCCATTCCAAAGGATAAACCTTTTTCTTGAGAAACACATTAACGCTGATATCCCATCTCACTATAAGGTCAATGTTTTACTTTGTCTGTACAGCTAACAGTGTGCATGATCGCCTAGACCTGTGTGCCTTACACTGCGTCTTTGATAAGATCAAACAGAAGAAATATTTTTGCACGATGTCTTGAAATAAGGAAAGTTCTGGAAGAGAAAGCTTCTGGTGTCATTTGGAAGAAATGATGATTCTAAGAGAAAAAAAATCCCATGTGGCTGGCAGGAAAGCTCCGAGAACACCCCAACCTTCGGACGCACCTCTCCTTCTCTGTACTGCCGCTCAGACGTAGACGGCAGGCGAATTCATCCTCCAGCCCCGTCCCCTTTCTCCTACGGACCCTCCTGTCCCACTGAGATCCCTCCTGGGTCAGCGCAACAAGAGCTGTAGATCACCAGGGGAAAGGCAATTACGCAAGAGAAGGATTGTCCTTCCCTGGGATCCTGCGGAACAATCCCACCACCCACCAGGAAACAGCTCCCGAGCAACGTCACCCACTGTCCCCGCACAGCGCAGCCCCCTTGCGGCAAACCCACCTTCCTGGATGGAGTTCTGGAGGTGGTTGACGATGGCGGCCAGGATGGTGGACAGGCTCATCACCTGCGCGCACTGCGCCAGCCCCAGCGTGAACAGCTCGTTCCAGCAGGCGCGCACCAGGCTGGTGTTACAGTCCTGCCTGCAAACCACACAGCAAACAGCACAGGTCTGCATTACCCTACGTGTAACTATGTTAATTGTAATAACTGATAATAGGGATTAACCTATTGCAAACCGCTTTACTAAAAGGCATACACTAGCATATCACAAGTCTTTCAAAAAGCAAAAATAAGTACTAGGCCAACTACAGGAAACCATTTCAAGTTATCTGTAAAACGGTGCTCACCAGTTCTTTACAAAGATATATTTGTACGAATTAAATGCTCGCTTTTGATTTGGCTTTAGCCTCTGTAACCACAGTAACATCAGACATCGTATTTATCCCCTCCTCTGCCACCTTCTATTTTGTTCTTTAAAAAAGAGAATAATTCATTAAAAATTAAACAATATCATCATTTAAAAATTTTGAATAGCTGAGAAGTGTTCAGATCACTGCTTAAATTCATTAGAAAGGAAACCATTCAACAGAATGTGTCGTTTACCCAAGAGCTTGAAACGCAGGTATGGAGCGAGCCCAGTGCATGGAGAGGAAGAGCAGGCGCGACGCCGACTCGCAGATGTAGTGCACGTTCAGGTACTCGGGCATCGGGCTGGGCATCGTCAGCTGCGGAAATGAAAGGACAGGGCAGTACAGACACTTCAGACGTAAACCAGTTTTCATGCCTGAGGACGCCAGTGAAACGCTCAAACTCATAGCCTATCACAAGCAACTGTGTGACAAGACAGTGTCAAAGGAAAACCTTACTAAATAACTCATTACTACTGTCGAGGAATGCAAAATGTGAAGATATGTGGGACAGAGCTCCAATGTGTCCCTTTAAAATGTTCTAATATTTAATAATAAATAAAGCCCATAAATTAAACTGCTCTGCGGAGTGTTGGCCAGCATCACGGTGCTATACAAGACCTTTGACAACTTTTTGAAAAGAAGCAAAATAAAGTCTAAAATCTGCATCTCCAAAATGGGAGGCATATAACAGGAATCTAAAATCACAGAACTCTACTGAGGGGAATAAGCAGGTTATGATAAAAGTTTGACCACATCAAGTATTATTTATTTCAGTAATGATCTTTGTATTTCTTGAAACAGTTCAACTTGATTACAGTGAGACAAACACCCTTATTGTTTCTCACGCTGCTCATCCATGCATTTGTCTGCACTCAGACAAAGCTGAAGCAGCTCTAAAATACAAGGCCTAAAGACTTTTTTCAGTGGTCTAACCGTAAGCATCAAGGAAGGCACAGTAACCTCTCTTTGTATGAAGGAGTCTTTCGGACAAAAGGTTTTACAATATCTAGAATGATAAATGAATTAAGCAAGACATCATACTATATGGATGATATGGAAAGTGATTATCAACAGCACTGAAAAATTAAATAAATTTTAAAGCATCCTTCTATCTATGAAAAGGTCTTATAACGCCTATACTCTTCAGACACAGCATGCAAGAGTGACAATCGTATTAGAAGCTCTGTAACAGCAGATGTCATCCCACATTACATTGCTGAAATTAAACATAAGAATAAAGAAAACACATTATACTAATTTTGAGTTACGTCTTAAGCTGTTTAGTAAGACACTCAAAGCAGCACATACCTTAAATGTGACGTGTGTATCTGTAAGAAGGGGTCCTTCCACTTCAATAATTGGTGTTGACTGATCTCTACTGATTACCTGGATGTTCCCTCCTCCCGCAGGGTCCATCCCATCTGCCAGGCTATGAGCTGCTGGACCATCTGTGGTGTTAAGTGCTTTAGCCAAAGTATCAAATGCCCTGCAAGAAAAAGTAATAAACAATGAAAGAATGCTTGCTTCCTTGACACCTCAAAAAATTCAGAGCAGTGCTCAAATTAAACACTATCAAGCATTTCCACTTCCAGGGAAGATGTGCAGGAACTGTTTAAGCTAAGATACAAGGTCAGATTTTTTATTACAACCTGGTCCCTCTGTACTGTTCAGAACCGTGGAGAATGGTGTCATTCTCCTCTGACAACATGCCTGACTTTCCTTTCCCTTGAGATGAGATGTGGCCAGACACCCCTGATTTCCTAGTGCAGACAGAGCCTTAGAGACCCTGGAACGGTAACGTAAGAGCCCAGTCCCGGGGTCCCTCATGCTCCAGCTGGAACGGGGAGATGGAAATGCCCTTGTAGCACAACTGAGCTTAGATGTGAAGAAGAATTTGTTCTCCGATTTCGTACCAGTGGGCAGTATTACGGTATAGTGCTGCTCTGCCAGTATTCTTGTCAAGAAGTTTTGCAGGTTGTTTCTAGAGGTTTTTTCCTGCTCTAAGCACAAGGTTGACGTGAGTTGAAGTTGCAGCGTCAAGTATTTTTAAATATCAGCTCACCCACTTGAACAGTTTAAATAAAAGACTTAAGAGTCTGAAGTTAAGCTCCTCTTAAAAATCATCTACCTGAGAAACAATGGACAGTTTTGAGACCAAGTATTAGTCTTATTTCACTATATTGCAAATTTATGTTGTCCTTCAACCCACAGAATCACAGAATGGTTGGGGCTGGAAGGGATCTCTGGAGATCACCTGGTCTAACCCACCTGCTAAAGCACACACCCCCTCAAAACACCCCAGACAAAACCCCAGCTTTAAAAATCTCGGGCTCTGCTGGAAAACTTAAGAGTTCGTGTTCCCTCTTCCCATTTTCCTCATTAGTAAAGACAAAAAGGACTTCAAGCTCTTTCTAAACATTTACAAAGAAAAAAGTTTTAGTCTTAGTTTAAGCACATTGTCCCTACATTACCAGCGGGTTTCATGGCAGCACAGTCTCCCTCGGGATTCTGCAGGAGCACCGACCCTGCGGAGCAGGGCTAAGGGCGCGAGCGCCGCGCAGAAGCTGCACGGAATAAGCCTATCAAACAAATCAATACCCAAGCGCTGCTGTTCTCAGAGTCTCTCAAGGTCACAAACTAGTCGTTTATTGTTTTTCTGAGTATGAAATCTGGTCTAGCTTCAAAACACTACATTTATAACACAGGGCACAGCTCTCCACAAGAGGACAACAGTCAAACTTGTATTTATAAAGAATTGCTTTTGTGTTTCAAAGTAGGCGGCAATCTCTACTATGTTTGGTGTCACAATGCCAAACTACTTCAATGAATGACTGTAAGCATACACCAAACAGAACACAAATTGCTAAATAAGATGCAAATATAAATGCATACCGTGTAATCTCACTCGCAGATTGCTCTTCCTGTTGAACTTCAGAAGTATCTCCATTATTTAGCGACTCACTTAGATTAGCAAGAGATGTTACAACATTTGCTAGTGTTCCTAAAGCACCCTGGCTTGTTTCAGCCTAAAAAGCAAGAACCATACTAGTAGATCAGAATTATAGGCAAGGTATCATAAATAAATTTTTCCCATTTTTAATCTTTGTGTTCTTTTTCCCTTATGTACCTTTTCCTTCCTCCTCAACACCTATGGGAAGTACAATGGCTCACAATGATCTTTAAATCCCATGGTAACCGCCAGTCCCAGCCCCAGCTGACACATTGTGTGGGGAGCTACCCGACGCTGACGCTTTGCCCATGGGAAGAAATTACCTCCATTCCTACAGACCTTCAGCCCTACCCCAACCTTATCTTCTCACGAGCAGGAACTATTTGTGTATATGCACATAGCTAAAATAATCTCAACAATGAACACGTGTGTTCAGAACTTAACCGAAGGAACAATACCTTGGAGTCAGCGGCCAGCAGGACTGTGCCGTCATCCCTGATCAAAGGCTGCTGGATATTCACAAGCATTCCCGGATCAAGAAGACCTGCTGACCTGTTCAAAAGCACAAGGCACCTGACAGTCAGGAGTCCATTCAACAGAAGAATGTGTAACAACCTGTGTCATGATCAAAGGGATTCGCAGGTTTTAAATTAACAATTTAATGAAGCTTAAGAGTTTATTCATCGGGACTTGAGTCTTTCTGAAACAGTTTCCTAAAAGTAGATTGAAAGACAGAAAACTGGACTATGTTTTCTTTTCCTGTGCACAAGACATGACAACTTCCCAAACAGATATCCTCTCAGTTCCTTCTAATGCGGATTTATTCTGTCTTCAGGAGAAGGAAGACTGAGTCTGCCACTTGCAGATTTGATTTCAGAGAAGTGCTAACCTGGATGCAGCACAGCGTAAGCCTACGTGCTTTTTGCTTAAATATCACATATTTGCCCGCCTGCGCTCTGTCTGACCAGGCTGGGCAGGAGCCAGCTCTGATCCGAAAACCACCCGGCTGTGCTCAACTTCAACACTTCCACGAGAAGCAGAACAATCTCTGCTGGTCTTGGTAATGAAAACAGATGATTTGTGAACAGGAGCTCTTTTGTGTCCAATTCTTTAAAGCAGACAGCAAAATAAAAAACAATAGGTATGCCTGCAAAGTAATACACACACACAACCTTAAGCAAGTCCCACTAAACTGAGCTACTCACCGTGTCCCATCTTTATCTGCCACGAACGTTGGAGTTGCTATGAGAGGGCTTCGCAGATCTTTTCTGATATAGATCTTTTCCGTGGAAGCTGCGCAGTTGGTTGGTTTCTCACGCTGCACATCAAAAGGCTTTCTTTCACTTTGAACCGCTACACGGAGGACAGAAACATGCGGATTTGAAAGGAGATAATTCAACTGAAAAATACATAAAGTAAAATTCTCACCAGCTCAGCGCAAGCCCAGGAATTTAATATGAAGACTGAAGAAACACAGGCTCCAATTTTACTGTATCTGTGATTATGGGCATTTTTAAAACAGAAAGTCACAGACTGACCATTCGCTTTAAGCTTTGCTGAACCGGAGTCGGCTCTTGCTATTTCATTGGCATTTACTAAGGTGGAACATTCTGCAAAAACGTGTTTTCAGGTTGTTTATTTGATGTTTACAGGTGAAGCTGTGTCTAAATGTCAGCGCCGTCAGCCTCGAGATGGCTCAGAACAACGCAAACCCAGAACAAATCCAGAAGCACGAGAGATGCGGGCTAATTCCTGCAGGCGAGGCTCCACTTGATGGCGATTCACTCACCTCCCTGCGCCCCAGCCAGCAGGAGCAGCCTTCCAGAACTGACCTCTGCAGAACTTACAACAGTTCTACTTGATAACTGGAAGAAAACGAGCTCCATCTCCAATGTGCCAAACAAGTGTGGTAAATCTTTTGATAAAAATAGCAAGAAACAGTAACTTTGTAATTTTAAAGAAAGGGAAAAATGTATCTTTATAATATTAAGGCACCATTATTATGATTATCATACAGATTCCAGAAAGTTAAGTGGAATCTCAGTCACTAAAACTTCACAAGCTCCTCTATAGCTTGGCATAACATCAGACTGTACTGACTTTTCACCTGAAAACGAGGACAGTGGAATGAATAAAAGGCTATGAGGATAACATAAAGCATTTTTTTAAGTGTTGTACTAATATTAATTCTCACACATTTTGCAAATATAAGGCATAACATAAATGGAGACGATATTTCTGTGTTATTTGTTGTACCAATTAATCGTACAGCAGTTATTGCTCTAAAAGATTAACAAACACAAAATTCAACCCTTTTGAATGTAACAGTAAAATACACGGATACGTCTCTATCATCATAGCCAGCAAGTTATTTAGTTTCTGATTTTACTTTTGCTAATTTCGTTACTGTCAGCAAAATTTAGGGGCGCAAAAGTGGGTATATCCATTTTGTTGGCTTGGTGGAGAGATAAATACTAATGAGAAAGCTGACCCAACACCCAGTGGAGTCAATGAACACTTATCCTAATCCTACTGGGTCAGAACTGTTCAGGTTCTGGAAACGCAGCCGCTCCTGTCGCACAGCGTCCCCCTGCACTCAGCACAGGGTGTGCAAAGCACAGCGACCAGCACGCCAGCTCCGGAGCGCCAGAGTGCAAGGACAGCAAAGACTTCCCTGTTTACAGCTCAAGTTCTGCCTCCCTTGAGCTCAGTGCTTGGCACCTATCTGCCTGGATCAGAGCGGAAAAAAGGACAGTATTTCTTGCTTCACCTTAAATTCCCCAAAAATTTATCACAAAACAACCAGATAATAGGCTTCACACAGTGCTGGGCTGAAGAAGCAGAGCTGCTATAAACTGGAAACAAAATACATTGAAAGAGGTGTTTGGATGCTAGCACTGAAACTGTACAAAGCACCGCACACCAACATGAAAGCATATTGTTTAAAATAGGACAGCTTCCACAATGCCTCATAGCACAATGCACACAAATGACCAAATTAATAGAAAAACTAAGAAAAAAAAAAAAAAGGACATAATTATCTTCTATAACCAGATGAAAAAGCAGTGGAAATAAACCAGAAGGAAAGCAGGCTACGAACATGGAACACTGGACTTAGATTCATGTCCATCCACGTTAAGATATTTCGTATTACAAACATACACTGTGTTTTAACAGGCGTTCCATGTGAGGCTCTATCTGGGCTCCTCACAGTTTAAAACACATCACTATTGCAGCTCAGGCACAGAATGCTGAGCGCAGAAAGGCACTGGAGACACTTGGGCTGCCCAAAGTTCTGTTTCCTTCAGGCAACACACACCAAAATGGAGAGGACACACTAAAAAGCGCTAGTTCATGTATTAATTATTTGGTAGGCACAATACCTACATGGGGTACTTGACACTCACATTCCATTTTCATGCCCATCTCTAGACATTTCTTCAGCCTACAGAACTGGCAGCGATTCCGATGGTGTTTATTGATGATACAGTCCTGGTTGCTACGACAACTGTAGGTCAAATTCTTCCTCACACTCCTTTTAAAGAAACCTTTGCATCCCTCACAACTGACAGCACCATAGTGACGACCTAGGAAACATATTTTGTTTTCAAATGGAAATTACTTATATTTTACCATTAAAATATTTATCTGAAGCAAGTAAGACATTGTAAAAGTCACCCTTTAAATGTAGTTTGTGTTCTTACCATCATTTAGGACCACAAAAGCATTGCTCATGCCCTACAGGAGGTTTCTTTTTTACCGATTGCCAGGAGAGCACGGAAAGCTGAGCCCGTTTCCGAATGAGGGGCCTGCGAGCGGCAGATCCCATTCTGGGCAAGCGCAGATGCAGTTCTGTCTGCCGTCACCTGCCTTTTGCTGTCATAATTAAAGACCAAAATCTACTGGAAAGTCCTCAGTTCGTTAGAGAGCACTGGAGTGTTTTCCTGGAACCGGTGGAGTTTTTCTAGGTGATGTGTATATGTGCGGTTGCCCGTAGCTGTGGGGAACCGGACTAAAAGCTTCCAATCGTCTCTTTCAGTTACCAGGAGCTATTCAATCGTGTTGTCCTTCAGCACACGCCAATCTACCACACACCCCAGCTGAAGTACCAGCTAATATTCTTGCAAGCAGTTTAACTATTCCGTGTATAGATACAAAAGTATAACGTTATCTTTTTCTGGTTTAGACTCAATTGCTTTTGCCATCGCTATGGCTAAAATCAGTCGAAACACACGAAACCTCCTCCCTTCATCCCAGTCATCCTGTCATCCTTTCAATCAAGTTTCTGGAATACTGCTTCCTACTCTTCCTTACCTGATGCTTTATCGCCACAGACTACGCAATATTCTACTACCTGGGGCCGCTGAACATCAGCTTTTCCCAGCAAGCGTTCCACTGACGCAGAGTCTGTCACTATCTAGAACAAAATTCCAGAATAGAAAGAGGTAATTAGCCAATATTTTCTTCTGACATGAAAGCAAGGAGCTCTGCCTACAGAACAGGAGTGGTGTATTAACTGGGAAGAGGTGGTTGAGTTTGAGAGTATGACATATGGAATGAAATTAAGTAGCATAAAATGCAAGTTAATGAGAGTTTTTACTGTCAATAGCGAGACTGCCAAAACACTCGTAGCAAAACAAACCCCAAATAAAACACCTCATTTTGCTCAGGACAAGTAAGTGTCCTCACTTGTGCAGTCAACAGTATCCTTCCCTTCTCGCGATTACCCTCCAACAGGTGCCGGTTTTAGCCAAAGATGGCTGTATTTCAGATGTTGTTCCCCCTATCCCTTCTCTGCCTACTAGAGGTACACGGTTCAGCAGGGACAATTGGAAGCTGAGACCCATTATAGAACCAGTTTGGCTTCCAAAGGCCTTGGATTCCAAAGCATCTGTTCAGAACATTCCACTTAACACAGAAAATTTAAAACCCACACCCTCTGTAACTCCAGATAATCCATTTAGCATAGTAACACAAATTTAAAGACTGCTAATACAACTTTCCACATATTTGTGTGAGAATGATTCCTCTCTCTGTAAAATATTCTCTGTTGTAACCGTAACAATAGGGACCAGGTGCCACGTGTTTGTGTGGGGTTTGGTTTTGGTTTTCAGTTTCCGATTAGTATTTTTTAAAGAATGCTAGGATGAAGGCTCAAACTTCATTAGAGATCACTGTTTATATAATTGGTTTCGCAAGGCTCCCGTTGGTGTGGATTATGCTCAAAGCTGTAACAACTATAACGAAGGACAACTTCTGCTCCAAAAAGCTTTCATGGCCGTGTGCCATACAGCGGCTTGCTCAGGTGAGCTGCGGATCCCCGACAAGCCAGCTGCAATGCTGGCACTCCTCACAAGCACCTTCCTATGTATTTGCTTATGTCTTTGGAATTTCAACGAGAACAGACGAGGCATGATGAGTGCAATGGAATGCATGAGGAACACCAAGACAGGAGGATTTTTGACTGAATAACAAAGCCTAAATTAGTATGGTCTAATCCACGTCATTAGATCTTTAGAAAACTATCAGAATTTGCCGTAAAGCAATGAGAGACTTAAATCATCTTCAAATCAAAAACTGAACAACAAAAATCCCTGGTCTATCTCAGTGAGCACACTTGCCTGAATTCGGCCCGGCACGATGTTGTCGGTGGTGGTGAAGATGAGCTGCTTGGCACTGGGTGTCTCGGGGGCTGCCAGGATCACCTTTCCTGCACCAGTTCCATCTGGACTGGCTAAAATGAACTGCTGCTTTGGAGACACAGCCGAGTCCACTGCTGTCACTATTTGGATTTTTTGACCTGTTTGCTGATCTGTCACAATCTGTAAAACACATTGAAGAATTTTATGAGCCAGAGCAGACTTTCCATTTTAAAACCTTTTTTCTGTCTCAGAACTATGATACTCTCTGATAATTGCCCTTGTTATTTATTATCTTGTTATTTGTACATTTATTACACTGGTGCAAAGTTATTGCAGCTGCCTACATAAGTGCAAAACAATAAAATCAAATCAAACATATATATGTATATATATACCTACCACTGCAGCTGATGTGTGACAGGTCTATATGCAGGTATACTCTGCCTAGGGAGACAGCATCACAGCAACTTCACAGCATCACAGAACATCTCAAGTTGGGAGTGACCCATACGGATCATCAAGTCCAGCTCCCTGCTCCTCGCAGCACCACCCAACACTAAACCGTACGACCCAGAGCACGGTCCAGACGCTCCCCGAACTCTGCCAGGCTTGGTGCTGTGAGCACTGCCCTGGGGAGCCTGCTCCAGGGACTGCCCACCCCCTCGGAGAACCACACTGTCCTCATTCCAGCCTGAACTTCCCTGATTCAGTCTGGTTCCGCTTCCTCCTGTCCTGCCCCGGTCAGAGACAGGAGATCAGCACCACGAGGAGGGCTGGACTGCGATGAGGTCCCTCCTGCAAGCCGAACAGAGCGAGCAACCCCAGCCGCTCGCTTCATGTACATTTGACTCCTGCCTCCAGATCCTTTATAAAAACATGGATTGGGCTTAATGTCAGACTTAAAATGCTACTGAAAATAGAATGTGAATTTACATGTACTGATATTCCTATTTCACTGACTGTATCAGGTGCCATGGTAACAGTGTACTTATGGCCCTAATTTTGATTACCTAGACTTTTTATCTAGTTGTTATGTACTTTTTGTGTAATGTAACTTACGAGAAAGTAAGACATATGCTAACAGTTTAATAGTAAAACTACACTACAATTATAGTTTTACTAAGTTAAAGCGCCTTAAAAAGGCAGTAGAACTACCCCAAGCAGGAGCTGAATTACAGAGCTGATGATTTTTCCAGATTACAGAAACTCCTCAGGAAAGGTGACCAGCACCACTGTGATACCGCCTGTACTTATCTGAGGAAGCAGGAACACTTTTCTCATCCTAGCGTTCTCCATCATGGAGTGAAAAGTTCTTCTCAGAAATATCAGTGATATAAGGAGGTAGATTATTTTCCAGAATCGAACAAAAGTTACAATATAAATACCTACCTTACAAATGCAGAATATTCAGTATGCTTCAGTTATACCTGTTGTGAGAACATCTACCTTGCAATGAAATATTGATACATATTGATATGGTTACTCTACCAGTCAAAATAGAGATTATGTTACCAGACAACTGTATCAAAAATATAAATCTTCCATCATAACAGAATCTTGAGAATCAGCAGGTGAAACAGTAAAGCTGCCTGATTCTACCTTTTGCTGATAATGTTAAGGAATAACATCTTAGATACACAGCTAAATGTCGTTGATAACTGGAGAATATCTCCTTGGTGCTGTCTATAAAGAAAAATCATAGAGACGTCTTCATAATTTTTCATGAATCAGATATAAACACTGACTATAATAAACAACTAAGACAAAAATAACAGGTTGGATGAGAAGTGAATGATATTTAGGTTCATAAGAAAAACTAACGATCAACATCATTATACATGCTGCAGTTTGAATCTTTGAAAATAACATTACAGAAAAAAAACCTATCATGTATAGTAAGTATAACAACAATGCCAAACTAATTTAAACAGTGTTCTCGGGGCTGTCCATAGGGGCTAAGCGCACCCTCTGCGAACACCGCTCACTGACTACAGCATCGATACAACCACCACACACAGTAACCAGACACAGGCCGAGAGAACTCCAGTTTGCACTACGATTGTTCTCACAGAGCTTGAAGAAACCTTCCATAGACCTTTGTGTGCTTTTGTATAAACCTGAGTGGGCGGAGGAGACAAAAAGATGAAATGCTTAGTTACCGAAGGGATTTTACCTGAATGCGTTGTGGTGAAGCTACAGAGGAGTCTGTGGAAATGATCTGGATGCGCTGGGAAGGGCTGGTCATCACTGGAGATTCAGAAAGTGAAGTCTGCACAGTCTGCACCTGTGAGTGACGGACACAACTTCAATTCACTCTTGCAGGACCGAAAAATTCTAAAATTAATAAACAAAGAAATTACCAAAGCTCAGATGGCCCTACAGCATGGAATCTAAATTTATTGGAACGGTTACAGTCATTAAGCCAACTTGGATTCTTTGTCAATGAATTATTAGAATATTGTCCTTTTTTGGGAAGAGAATGAATCTGGTAGATGACCAAACCACCACCCCGCCCCAACAAACCGCTGCATTGTGGGCAGCTTGGAAATACAGAGACCTATTCTTCAGAGGTGTTCAAAGATCTATAGCAACTTATATGTATGTACTGGCATTCTTTTCAGATGTATGGTAACTGCACTGAAATTCTTCTGTCAGCGTTTTGGGACTAAACAACCATTCCTTTTTTCTGGGTTTGTGAAGTGCCGGCTGCAAAGCGGTCCCAGTGTACAACGGTGTTTCCAGGTACGGTGTCAGTATGAAAACTGGTGCCTTCTGCTTTCGACCCCTTCCTCAGTTTGCAGAGGACGGACCACGTCCTCAGGCAAGGGCCATTTTTACTGACCAGCCCCAGTCTCCTTTAATCTGAGTTACCTCTCATCCTCACCTCGTGACTAGCGCGTTACCTCAACTCCAGCAGTGATTTCTCTGTACGGTTGGGTAAAGTTGAGACCAGCTGCCCTTATATGCTGATATGTCATTTTCATGTTCAAATATTCAAGAAAGCGCATTTATTAAGCTGCAAACAGACAACATTTTACTCTTCTCTTGGCTGAGAAGACATGGTGTGCTAAAGGAGCCTAATCTGTCTAACACAAATAGATGATTCGGTGTGCACCTATAATCTATTTTTATGCTTTTATTAACATGCACACATACTCAGGATAGCGAAGGACTCTGAGATCCAAACTTCACCTTATTTTCTGGTTTGTCTACTTAATGCTCAGGGGAATAAGAACAGCTTTAAATTTCTGACTGCTCCTAAAAATCTCAAGTTTATTTTCCAGACTGAATACACATGCCATTGATAAATACATCAATGCAAAAAGGGAACATGTTTTTTGAAATACACAGTTTACAGAGCGAGGAAAGAAAACCCTTGTCATTCTTTTCACAGCCAAATTTGACTTAAATTAAAACAAAACAAAACCCAAACTAGCAGTACTGGAGAACACAACACTAGTTCTGTCAGAGACCTACAAAGTGCAGCCCAGATAAACACCACGGAAAAATTAAGCTGTCATTAATCAGACTGCCAAATAAATAGAAGCAAGGTATTCTGAAAGCAAATGGCTTGTAAGTACTCATATCAGGAAGACAATAGTTTGGCATTCTATCAGGTTCACTTACAGAATTAGACACCATTGACTACTCTGACGTGTTCAGGAGCAGCCTGACACCAGGAAACCTGGATCAGCAGCTGCTCTGGGAGCTGCACCTCCGAGAACCTACTCCTCCAAAGTCAATGACCGTACATTCCTGCAATGCCAAATTCTATTTTACAAAGTTAAATACACTTTAATTTCTTTAAGACTGGAGTTTCAAATGAGACTTCATATTGAAGAGATGAGGAAAGAAACAAAGTAGGCCATGTATCAGAGAGAACTTCAGTGCACCAGATTTTGCAGAGGCTTCATCAACAATCATTTAACAGTAACCACTGCGACCTAGTCAGAAAACAACACATAAAAAATAGCCCAGACCCTCCTCATTTCCCTACACAAAACAGATCAAATATGCTTATCTAAGAGACAGGGGAAAAATAATTGGCTTTAACACACCTAGCACTGTTTGCTTCCTGGAGCTCCCCAGCTGCACTCTGCACTCACTCCAGTACTTACAGGGTCACATTCTTCCTGCAGCCTTATTTCTAATTTTCCTCAGCAAATCTCTGAGGGCAAAACAATCCAAGAGAAGTGTCGAGGTCACTCTCAGTCAGATCCCGGATCTTTTCATCCAGTGCCCGTGACCGCGGATTCCGGGCCCGGAAAGCAGGCGGCATTGTTTGAAATGCCCTCGCCGTGACCCTGCTCTCTGAAGGTCAAGTGCGCTATCGCTCCTGTAACCAAGGAAGCAGAATCCACGTGTTCCTGCTGTTTCGCCAGCTGCTGAAGCAGTTTGTCTAACAGCGAGATTAATTTCACCGGGGGACGCCAGTTCCAGGCTCTGAAGCCCCTCAACCTGATCACTCTGAACTATCACACAAAAACGACATCTGAGAGAAGAGTTTGCCTGTATCTGGAATTATTTTCAAATGGCCAAAATTAAAAGGATAATCCACCGTGTTCCTTGTGGAGCACCTCTAGCTTCACAGTTCATTGAGCTAATGTATTTAAATACATTATGAAGTAGCATTATCAGTCATTACGAATTCATACAGAAAGTTAATGACAAACACGTGATTAATTAGATTAGACTCCATAACCAAACATTCACGTGAAGCTGTAATGAAGGCTGATAAACAGGTAAAAAGCAAAAATCTTTCAAATTCCTAGAAAGTGGAATTTGTTAAAGCCATGGTACGTGAAGTTTTGGGGAAATGACCATGAACTTGACTAGTTTCACAGTATTAGATTGGAATGCAGTGGACTTCCACTACAAAGACTTGTGCAACAAGTGCATGACACAGGTGTCTTTAAGTACCACTGGTATTTTATTTTAGCTTCAAGGACTCCTAATCTTAGCACAGATTTGTGGTCACTATTGAAATTAGGCTCCTTACTCGATAGAAAACACAATTATCTATTGTACAAGTCTCTGAAAATAGCATCTGTGAATAATTACTGTAACTACAGGAGCGTATTTACAGCACGGGTGCAATGTAAATGTTAGGTCAACTAATTGTGATCTAGTGGGGGGAAAAGTATTCTACCTAAAACATTGGAGAAAATCCAATGACATTGTAGTTGGATTTGCCTTATGCTTGTTATCTGGCACCACACGGAATAGCCTTGTCACTCTAGGCTTTCATTCATCCATTCAGGAGAGGCGTCTGTGATACCTGATTGACAGCTGTTCCTGGGTCAAAAACCAGATCCTGAATATAATAATGCTTTATCGCTCCATAACCCTCTGTTCAGAATCAGACCCAATGTCTGGAGCAGCTGTAGTGCAGAGAAGGCAGAATCCTTGCAATGCTTCAGCAGAAGTGATAGAAAACACACACATGATAAGAAAAAAAAAGACCAAGAGTTGCTGTTTTCTCTGAACCAAAAGACAAGCTAGGAAAGTAATCAGAATTTGAAATACAACATGAAGCCTACCAACTCCAGTGTGCTAAGGTAGCTAGTACTACACTAGTAGTAGACAGCAGTAGTGACGACTGATGTTAACAGCTTTGTCACAGCTGCCTAAGTCACCCACAAGAGCTGAAAGACTTGAGCAAGAAATACAAAATACACTAAACGCATCTTTAATTAACAGTAATGTTAGATTTTTAGGGCCTGGTGATTTTTTTTTGATGGAACTTTCTCAAGTATTATACTACATGCTGCACAGAAAAATTACAGCTACAAAGGCTTTTGCTCTTATTTTTATACGGCACCAACTATGCTACCATAATAAGCATCCATAGCAAAGTAGAATTAGTGTAACTTTAGAGTTTCTAAGAAGCTGCTTCAATTCTTGGCATAACTGCATCCTAAAAACAATTATTAAAAAAAATAAATTACAGTCTCGATGTAGAGCAGCCCAGCCCCCGCACTGCACCCGCACTGCACCCGCGGCCCAGCCCCCGCACTGCACCTGCACTGCACCCGTGGCCCAGCCCCCGCACTGCACCCGCGGCCCAGCCCCCGCACTGCACCCACACTGCACCCGCGGCCCAACACCTGTACTGCACCCACACTGCACTCGCGGCCCAACACCTGTACTGCACCCACACTGCACCCGCGGCCCAACACCTGTACTGCACCCGCGGCCCAGCCCCCGCACTGCACCCACACTGCACTCGCGGCCCAACACCTGTACTGCACCCGCACTGCACCCACGGCCCAACACCTGTACTGCACCCGCACTACACCCGCGGCCCAGCCCCCGCACTGCACCCGCACTGCACTCGCGGCCCAGGACCTGTACTGCACCCACACTGCACCCGCGGCCCAGCCCCCGCACTGCACCCGCACTGCACTCGCGGCCCAGGACCTGTACTGCACCCGCGGCCCAGCCCCCGCACTGCACCCGCACTGCACTCGCGGCCCAACACCTGTACTGCACCCGCACTGCACCCGCGGCCCAGCCCCCGCACTGCACCCGCACTGCACCCGCGGCCCAGCACCTGTACTGCACCCGCACCGCACCCGCGGCCCAGCCCCCGCACCGCACCCGCGCCCAGCCGCACCCCAGCGCGCCCGGAGGCTCCGTCCGCGCCAGCCCGCAGGAGCGCGCTCCTCCAGCGCGTGCCGTGTGCAGGCCTGGTGCACTTAACGGTCATTTGAGAAAAGCTGTATTTGATCTAAACATTGTCTGAAGAGACTCAGCATCAAAACTCCACCTTGAAAATTCATCCAGAAATGAGAAAATGGGCAATGATAATAATAAAATATTAAACATAAGTGGACTTGTTTTAGGCTTTGTTCATTCTTACAACAAAGCAAAAACTTACGCCATCAGAACAGTGGTTTCTACTCTCCCTTTTCAGCACACTTTGCTTCACCTGGACTTAAACCTAAACTGCTGAACTACTTATGATGTAACATGTCAGAGAGATCTGGAGAGGGTCAAGAAAATCACAGAACCACAGAACAGTCAGGTTTGAAGGGGCCTCTGGAGATCACCCCACCCAACCCCCCTACCGCAGGGTCACAGAGCAGGTCACACAAGATCCCACCCCGGCGGGTTTGAACGTCTCCAGAGGAGACTCCGCACCCGCCACGGGCAGCCTGGTCCAGGCTCCAGCACCTCACAGCAAAGAAGTTTCTCCTCATGTTCACAATACTTTTCGTGACAAAGATCTCCAGTATTTTTTCAGTCCTGTGGCAAAACATCCTTTCAGAAAGGTCCGAGGTTCTGATATGTTCTTATCGGGCACTGAGGGAACCGAAAGCGACTGTAATCCTGCAGCAGTGCAGCAGGTGTAAACGAGACCGCAGGAAGCAGAGGGCCAACAGTCACCGCCTGCGGCTGGCGGAGAACAAGGAAGCACTGGGAACAGTTTGTGGCGTCATGGAACTGGAAGGGGACAGTTTTAGCAAGTCCCAGAAGTTCTTCCTGGTCACAGCAGAGCAGATGTCAGAAAGAGGAAACAGCCCTTGTTCCTCCCCACAGCAACATTTCTGTTTAAACAGTTTGGATTAAAAACTAAGGCACCGCACCGGGTACATATCTCCGTAACCAAATATATTTTTCTTAACATGCAAATCAAATCTAAATTGGTGCTGAGACTGAGCTTGGGCCACTAATACATTGCACAGTGACAGTACTAAATAAATGCTTGAGAAAAGCAGAGTTACTTAGTTTTGTACTAAGGCTGAAGTATTCTTTATGCCTTTCAAAAGCTACTCAAGATGAGGAGGAATTCCTGAAATCCCTTCTGAATCCCCTACCTGCTCTTCGCTCTCCAGTCTCATGAACTGTTAGTAAAGGCAACCGCAGACACTGAACATGGAACCGCCTCACCAGTCTGTTCAGAAACAACACACCCAGCAACACTGCTACAGAGCAGAAGAAAGCAACAGCAGTGAAACCACTACAAGGACAATTTTACAAAGTGCTAAAAATAGAATAAGAACAATAATGCACGCAATACTGGAGTGCGCCCAGTAACTCCTGTGATACAGCCACAATTTCACGGAAAAGAACCTTGATGAACTATTGCTCAAGAAAGGAAAACAACACACAGCTTACTTGCATGACAGTCTGATTTGGTGCTTGGCATCACAGTTCCCAACAAACCCATGCACTACATTCGTCAATTACATTGAAGAAATGATGCAGATATAGCTAAACCTGCCAATATCTGCATTAAGCTATCCTGTTCGCAACTTGTCTCTCATTATTCATAACTTAAAATTCAGCGCATGATTAATTACACTTTCCTTCCATTTAATTTTAATTGACAAAAAATATGATATTCTGAAAAAGTCTCTCATTTTTTCAGGCCAGTGCCAAGTTTCTTACTACATTTTCCCTGAGAAGCAGTGACTACAACCTTAGCATACTTCAAGAAAACTAGTAATGTATTTATCTGCATTAAAAACTGCATCTGACTGAAGACACAAGTAGCAGGCAGCCAGCCATTCACAAAGAAATGGTTCAACATTAACACGGTCATAGCGTTTATTAATTCTTAATGAGATAATGCTGCTTGTAAGTGTATTTCCATGAGCAAAGTTTTCATGGTGTTATGCAGTGGACAGGCATATAACTGAAGGAGGAGCTGAATACTATAAAGAGCTGAGGCCCTGTATGTACCCACCGGCCAGGAAGAAATCACAGAGCTTCATACACTCTTGAGATGGAGCGATCTCTCCAGGGGCAAGATAGAACCATCACACTATGTTACCACGGTGCATTTCCTGCACGAGGAATTACAAACGTCACATATTTTAAGTGCCTTAGATGTGGTTATAGCACTCAAGTTCTATCAAATAGTATAAGGTTTCCAGCATTTCCATTACAGGTTTTTATTTCCAAGTTTATTTGGAAGCCTTTTTAAGAAAATGCAGCTGGCCAAATTGATACCTAGTATAGCAAACTATAGTGAAAATTCGCTTGTCAGTTTTCAGTGTGAAACTTTAGAGCTTTTTGAAACTACTCCTTAGATGTAATTTCCACGATACTCAGTACACCATTTCCCACACTATTTAAAGAGAAACAAAATTTATTAGAAAAAAATTGCTCTAAGTAGGGCATCTTGAATCCCATTCTGAAAACACAATGACACACATTTCCTCCACATACAGAGCTGCTTCTTGACCAAAAATATTTGTTAATATCCAGGTGTAATCTTAGTTCAGTAGGTCAAAGAAAACCCCAAACTAACGTCTGAAAAGTGGCCTTGTCTACAGAGGCTTCTTAGCCTGCTTGCCCTTTGTTAGTTACGAAATCTCATAATTATGCAATCATATGATAAATCACAGTAAATTTGAAGGATATTAATCCAGTTAACTTTAAACAGACCTAAATTCTAGTTTATTTTTTGACTCAATTTTGCATACGGAAGGAGATAAATAGGTTATTTTCTATGGACATGATCACATGCAGTTTCAGTGTTTACAAGTTGATTTAGACATTTTAGCTGTTGAGCATTCAAGCTTCAGTGAACATAAATCAAGATAAGACTCACTCAATATCACTTCAAGCAGATTTTGTGCTTTTTCTCTTACATCTAGAGAGAAAATTCATAGCCCGATTTAAATTAATCATCCTCCTGTAAATTCAGCATAGTGCATAAGTAAAACAGAGAACTTCAAACACCCTTCTGGATTTAGATGGCAACTTTGGAGATGAGCAAAAATTTGTCATGTCCAAAATGGTAAAGCTAATGATCAAATTACCAGAAATGTTTCTGTATTACCTTTTTAAACAATCCATAATACAGCAGAGTTTGTCTGCAGCTCATGCTGAAATTCCTACTTGCATTCCCAGTACAGGGGCCACCAGAATGAAGGCAAACAAATCACAGCCTGGCTGCGCTGGTTTCTTGTTTGCCCCCAGGTGTAAAGCAATACTGTTCTATAAAGATTTTCTGATCCATTTATGCTTCATTGTGAACAGCAAGGACTCCCAAATTGTTTTTCATTTCCAAAGCTCACATTCTGGCTGTTGATATCATCTGTCACTCACCTCAGCCACCTGCTGAGCCAGCACCTCCACATTGGTTGCCATGGCGAAGCAAGACCATTAGAGAACCTGTTTGAAAAGACGCCAGCAACTTCCATCAGGCACAACAGTTACGTTTTTCCTTATTCAAGACATCTCTGATACGGCTTTTTGATCATTTACAATAGTGCTTGACATATCTGGCAAATAAAACACCATGGATGTGTTTGCACGTATAGGTACATGCATACTGGAAGCACACTGTTCAAAAAGCTGAGGCACGCAGTTATTCTTTTACGTTATAAAGCCTCTAATATACGGTTTCTACTCTATTATTTAAGCTGCAAAGCAGAGATGTTAATTTCATAGATGAACAAATGAATGTGAGTGATGCTGTTTGTGGGA
Source organism: Patagioenas fasciata (assembly GCF_037038585.1). NCBI lineage: Eukaryota > Metazoa > Chordata > Aves > Columbiformes > Columbidae > Patagioenas > Patagioenas fasciata. Next base: position 264,700 of record NC_092529.1, on the reverse strand, counting down.
TTCCCAGGTCTCCAAGCGCTCTCTCAGCTGAGCTGCTGCTCCACGTGCTGGACGGAGCCAGCGCCCGGGAGCGCTGCTGTGAGCCCACTGCCCGGAGCCGTCCCGTCAAACTGCCACGCTCGTCCGCACCCTTGCGGGAACTTGGCACAATAAGGGAGAGAAAACGGCACATCTAAAATAGGTTTTCTGTCAGCCAAACTATTTTTTATTATAATGTGATACTATCATCACTCTGAGGAGAACATGCTCAATTGTTTTATGCGATTGTGTCTGCTCCTTCAACTCTATGTTCTCCGAGGTTAAAAAATAAATAAAAAGAGGAAAAAAGGAAAGTATATAGAAAAGGGAAGAAACAAGAAAATAGACACTTCCAATATATTTTTAATTATCATTATTAGGTCTGCATTTCTCCAATGGTGAATTTAATTAAGATTTAATCATTACTTGCTCATTACTGAGCCAGAGTTCGGATTCTGACCCAGGTGTAGGCAATGAAAGGGCATTCTGGAACGCTGGCCCATTTGATGTTTTATTGAATGCCTTCTGCTGGTACTTGCAAAGCAATGATTTAACATAAAATTAAAACATACCACCAATAATAGCAAAACATATAACAGAAAAATCCATGCATGTCTCTAGCACCCATGCCCCCCACTCAAATGCAACTTACTACTACGTTAGCATTGAAAATGTCAAAATTCATTAAGTTAAAAAAATTAAAACATATTACAGTAAATTAAATGTGAAAATTATTTATTATATGTTAATGGAAGACTATTTGTAATAATGCATAATCAAAGTTGAGACCTTCCTGATGGAAATGGTATTTATTCTGATTTCTCATGTGGCTTGCCATGTTTATTTGAGTGTCCAACTTGCACAGGAAGCTCACGAACCATTTTAACAGACACACTTGACACTGCAGCTTGTGGAGAGCTCCTCAGCTGGTCAGCGATTCCTTCCCTGTGGTTTTTCTTAAATTCATTTCTTAGTTTCAGCAAGGAAGATAACCGTATGTTCATGTTTCTTTCCTCAGTGTTTTAAGACGAAGGAAGCCCTGACAATGAGTTATTTTTTCGTAAGAACACGGAAGACCCACTGCAGGCCTTGCTGCGGGGAGGCTCTGACAGCTGCATGGTGTTATACACCAAGGTTTTTAGTACTTTCTACCTCCCCAAACCAGCAATAAGTGAAGGCAACCTGACCAAACCCAGCTGGAAGCCCAGAGCCCACACACAGCCATGCCAGGGCAGCTTGTTAATGGTGCTGACCCCTGGAATGTGACATGAGGCAAAATGAGGTTCCTTGCAAATCCTGGGCAGCACTAAACTAAACAGCAACAAAGGCGGAACCTAAAAATTGCAAAGACACACCTGGAGCACCAGGAAAACACTTTCGGTGTAACAAGGTGGCAGCCAACACCGTACACCCAGCTGCACTGCTGTCCAAAAGACGGCATAAAACCATGCGCCCCTCCCTCAGCTGCAGGGGAATCTCAAACACAGTCACACACTCCGTTTGAAGATATTCTATAGGTATGGCCCTACCAAGATGACACGGCAAGAGGCCGAATTCAAGCTCACTGAAATCTGTTCCTTTGTCTTAAACAAGCAGGGTTCTCCACACTGGGAGCGGCAGGCCAGCTCGCGCCTCCTCAGCAGGAGCTGGAGGAGCCGGGAAAGGCAGGGCTGGCGTGTCCGGCTCTCCCGGGAGCCGCTGTCCCGCTGCGGCTCTGACACCCCGGCCCGAATCCCCTCAACGACCGACGGTGGGCGGCGGGAGCCCCGGACAGGGCGGCCCCGCCCCGCCCGCGCGCAGCCGCCTTCCCGCCGCGCGCCCCCATTGGCTGCGGCGCGCTCGCGCCCGACACACAGCAACCGCGCGCGCAGCCCGCTGCTGAGGGCCCGCAGGCGCCTCGCGCCGCACGAAGCCACACCCCTCCCTCCCCTCCCAGCCAATGACCTCATCAAACACGCAGCACTCCCACACTCGCCACCGATTGGCTGGGGCAGCTGCCTGTACGGCCGGCGGCCCCGCCTCCCGAGTGCGAAGGAAAACACCCGAGGGACGCGGGCAAGCACAAGATGGCGGCGCTGGCGGTCAGCCAAGTCCCAGGCGGGGCTGCTGCCGCCGCCATTAGGCGCCCTTCCCCTCCCCTCCGGTATACGCTTATGTCGGGTCTTTCACAGAGGCCCGGGCCTGGCAGTAGGAAAGCGGCCGGTAAGATGGCGGCGGTCTCAGCCCCGTATGCAAAGTACCCGCCGCCCCCTCCCCTCCGCCCTCCCGGTGGCAAAGGTAAAAGGGTCGGGTTCACGCCGCCGCCTCCGCCCGCTCAGACTCCATCTTCTCTCTCTGTGTCCGCGTCCCGAGCTCGTCAGCGCCGCAGCCGTCGCCCCTGCGACCCCCTGGACAGCAGACGGCTCTCACCGGACCGGCTGCGACCCCAGGCGACCCGCACCCCAGCGCGGCGGCCCCGCACCGGCCCGGCCCCGCGCAGTGGCGCCGTGTCCCCGGGAGCGCAGGCAGGCCGGCAGCGCGGCCGGCTCCCGCTTACCAACAACGCCGGCGCCTCCGAACCCCTCTCCCCTCCACCCGGCGTTACCCTCCCCGCTGCCGCTCGGGGTGTCCCGAGCAGGGCCCCGGCGCCGCCTCCCCGCGCCCGCTCCCCGGCCCCAGCGACAGAGACCCAACCGGGCCGCGTCCATTTTAAAAAAGGAACATTTTTACCTCAGGAACTGGCGCCACGCGTGCCCTAGCGGTGACCCGGGCCCGGGCGGGCCGGTGCCGGGTGGCGGTGCCTAGCTGCGGCCCTCCCTCCCCCCGTGCGGGCGGCGGCGGGGCGGGGGTCCCGGGGCTGCGGGGGGGGCGGGGCAGTGTTACGGGGCCGCGCGGGGGGGTGGTGTTTTGGTTTGTGTGCCGTGCCCCTGGGAAAGGTCAGAGTTCGTGACCCCGGCCGCCGCTGCCGCCGTCCGCGAGCGTTTCCCCGCCGCCTCCTCCCGGCAGCAGCGCGGCCCCGCCATCCCCCTCGCGGGGCGGGGCTGGCGGAGGGAGGGGAGGGGCTACCTGGGCCCGGGCCCCGCGCGCCGGTGCCCCCGCGCGGGTGTGCGGGGCCCGCGGGACCGGGCTCCCCCGGGAGCCGGGGCGGGGCAGGGGCAGCCCCTCGGAACCCCGCCCCGGGGCTCCGCGCCGCCAGCTGCGAGCGGCCGGAGGGGGTGTGTGCGCAGGTGGGTGCCGGTGTGCCGCGTGCGCCTCGTTCTCACTGAGGATCGCGAGTCACCGGGGGGCGTCCAGGTGATGCTGCTCCCGCAAAGGCCACGGCCAGGCTGCCCTGGGTGTTTGGTTCTGTGAAGTCAGTGCTATTGGGGCTCTCCCAGTGGAGCTGCTCGTGAGGTGGTTCTGCCTCAAAGGTGTGATGGTGGGCATGAGCCAGGCCTGGGCGCCAGCCCAGCGTTGTCCTGCCCGTGAGCCTGTCCTGCCCCTGAGCCTGGCCTGGGCGCCAACCCAGCGTTGTCCTGCCCATGAGCCCGTCCTGCCCGTGAGCCTGGCCTGGGCACCAGCCCAGCGTTGTCCTGCCCGTGAGCCAGGCCTGGGTGCCAACCCAGCGTTGTCCTGCCCATGAGCCCGTCCTGCCCCTGAGCCTGGCCTGGGCACCAGCCCCGTGTTGTCCTGCCCGTGAGCCAGGCCTGGGCGCCAGCCCTGTGTTGTCCTGCCCGTGAGCCAGGCCTGGGCGCCAGCCCAGTGTTGTCCTGCCCATGAGCCCGTCCTGCCCGTGAGCCAGGCCTGTGCGCAGCCGGGGTGCGGGAGCTCCCATTGCTCAGTGTTCCTCACCCGAGCCTGTCCTGTGCCGACCCAGGACCATGGTCACTTGTCGTTATGTGCAGCTCTTTCTTCCTGTCAAAATGATCGTGGTGCTTCCAGTAAGTTTCTCTTAGGCCTAGTGATTCTGGTAGGAGCTTGCTTAAGGAGTGGTCTCGTGAAGGGTGAAACTGGAAGATGTGAGGCGATAGTGACTCCTGAAAGGCAAGGTGTGGAAGAGGTGGCAGCTAAAAGCAGTAATTGATTAAACAGGAGGTGCTGCTGTCTGAAGAGTTACAGTCAGCACCCTCAGTTCTTTGTTTGGGGGGCTTCTTCTGTTGTGTGTTGAGTTTTTTGTGGGTTTTGTTGTCAGAACTGGCTATTTGGGGCAAGGAGATGAGAAATTAAGAACAACGCTAATGAATTATACCCTTTACTGTTGCAAAACTCATAGAATGTCCTGATTCTGAGTTGGAAGGGGCTCACACGGATCACTGAGTGCAAACTGGAGTTGATAAACTCCGAAACTGGAGTTAATAACATCAAAGTGCATGATGTATAGATGTACGTGCAATACGTAAATAAAGAAAAATGTTTCAAAAAATGTCTTTAGTGTTTGTTCACTACTGAAATGTTCAATATGTGAAGAAATGTCATGTTCTCAAAACATGGGCGCACACATACCTTAAAAAGCAGGTTCTTTATTCATAAACGTACTGCTAAGGTGTAAACACATTTTTGCAACATAAACCATTAAGGATTTTCAAAATGGCCTTACTATGGAAGTGGGTTAGATGTTATGGGATGAGCATTTTTCCCGTGTTATAAATCAAGGGTAATGATGTGTGGAGCAGCATCTCAGAGCACAGCATGGTGTTTTAAGTAGAGGATTTGTCAAAAAAGCTCACCTTTTGCAAGTGAAATATACTAAAGGAATTAATTGTTCTTAGTCTGGTTTTAAACAGTGAGATGTGCATCTGTTGGGTCATGGTTGTAAGCAAGTTTAAACTGAATCTAATCTTCTGTCCTTTATTTTATCCTAAAATGTTTTCATCAGAATGGAAGTTTTAATCTTGTTATTATTGTGTCGCACCAGCTGTGTCCATGGTTAGGTAGCAAATAGTTTGGTCTGGTGGTCAGAGTTCTCTGACGAGACTGTTGCTTGTGATGGCGATGATCAGTTGTGTGCTCTTCGGCGGTGGATTGTCCCTTTCCGAATGAACCAGAGCAGAATCCCACAGTGAATAAAGCAGCTGTTGATTTTTAGAGTTACCTTGGTGAGCAGGAACATCCATGTATATAGAATGGGGATGAAGTAGACTAGGATGCTTTCAGTTAAATTTCTGCTTTATGTAGAAATCTCGGATGATTATTTTGAGCTCTTCAGAGATATAGTGTTATTTTACATTTATTTGCTTCTGCTCACTAGCAAATTCTCTTCTCTGTACCTCTTAAAAGGAGGTCCAGCGTTTCTATGGCTTTGGATTGCCAACCGTTCCTTTCTACTTTCCTGATCTCTGGCTACCAGTATTTGGAGTGGACTGGAATTTCGAGCTTTGCAAGCGCTCCCAGTAACAACTTTCTTTACACCAGTGGTCTAGTCTGTTGAAGCAAAATGCTCTGTGGTTTTGAATGCTGCCAATAAATTGTTTTGGTTTGAATGGGAGACAACATCTACAGAAATTCTTTAAAGGTGTATTTTTTCTCTATCTGAGGGGAACTGGAAATGCAAAGAGAGTAGTGAGAACTGCATATCCTACTAAGCAAAGCCTGCGGATACCCTAGTGAATGTTTTGCACAGTAATTTGAAAATCAATTGCATAAGATTGCCCAGTGTTACCTTGCAAAAGCGTTCCAAGGTGTCGGTTGACAGCTGTGAGGATTCCAGGGCAGGGTGCGGGGAGTCATCGTGAGTTAGAACTTCATGCTTTCAGAGTATGGAAATTAAAATATTGTTACAACTTCTGAGCGTGTGATTTGGTTTGTTTCTTGTATTTAAAAATAGTGAACAGATTCCAAGTTCTATTGTGTAGTGTTTTACTAATATCTGTAACTACTTGAAATCTTGAAAATGTTAAATTTGAAGCTCACAGGTTGTGATAGTGACAGGCTGGTAGGTTTGTTATTGTTAGTTTTGGTAGCTGACACCAACATACCGCCTGTGTTCTAGTGCGACAAATGTGGTGCCTGTGGGCTTATTTAAAGTTGGTTAATAGCTGAAAAAAAAACCATGACTCCAAAGTAACAAATGATTATTTAGTGTTTTTGCAGTTGCTGTCCATCCTCTTTCATTCCCTTCTTGCAAATGCTTGTTGTTCCGCTTACCGACAGGTCTCCAACGGACTGAAAAGAAGAAAGGACGGTGCTGGAGCCAGCAATGAGTTGCTGCTTTCCCTCTCTCTGCTTCCTGCTTGGCGAGTTGAGGAGAGGTTTGGAGGACAGGAGGAGTCGTGTCCTTGTTCCTCCTCGTTTCCACTGCCAGGAGCAGGCCCAGCCGCCGCGTCACACCAGCTCCGCTCCAGCCAGGCTCCTCAAGGCCTGCGCGAATGGCCGCAGCCGTGCTTCAGAGAGGATTTCAGCGGTGGTCTTTCTCAGACTCTGCTGCTGATAACAAGGACATTTTAGCTTCTCCCGTTTGTGGGACAGTTGCCTCAGAAGAAGAAGTGCTCTGCAAAGCGGCCGAACAGAGGAAGAGTGACGAGACCCCATGGGAGTTGCCCCTGGCCTGGAGGAACAGGTGAATTCGCCGTTGACCGGAGGTGAGATGGGAGATGTGCACATGGCAGGGACAGAGGGGTGTCAGGTGTGGAACGAGACAACCAGTGCAGAGTGGGCTGGAACAGCACCCGTGGCACGGGCCGGGAACACTGATTGTGGTGGCGGTGTTGGCAGTGGACTGGAGGGGGGCAAAAGACAGGGCAGGACAAGAAACACAAAATAAAAGTAGGATTTAAGGTTGTTCATGTGTTTTAAATATTTGGGATTGACTGTTGTAGAGTTCTGGTGTTGGTTGGTTGATTGGTTGGGTTTTTTTAGGTTGGCATTTCAGGTGCTTAAAATCTTGAGAGAGTTTTCCTGAAACTTTTGAGGTTAATTTTAAGAGCAAAACTGATGCCTAGCATGGAAGAATTCAACAGTTACAAGTGACTGAGAAGGTTTTAATAGTATAAACTGTTTTGTCTTGTTAATGCCGCATTCCATTTCAATCTCTCTTTTAAGCGTGAGTAGCTATTTTTGAAGTACAGGTCCTTGTGTTCAGGGCAGCGCTGAGGTGTGACCTCCATCCTGTGGGGTTCTGCCCTCGTTCTCTGTAACTGTCTCTTAGACAAGCAGCTTGGTGTCTGCTCCAGGCTTTGTTGACTGCAGAAAAATCTCACTTCAGAGTTCTGGAGAGCTTTACTGGTTTATCTGAAATGCAGTTACTTAGCTCATGACACACTGTTTATTCTGCAAAGAGGGAAGAGTGATTCCTTGCGTTTCTGACACTCAGGTGATGGTCAGAATTAAGGCATTGCTTGTGCAGTGGGGCTGTTCCAGTGTGTAAAAGATGCATTCTAAAAGAAGTGTCTATATTATCTGTTATATGCTGCTTGCTGTTATCCCCAGAATGTGCAATGGAAGAGATGCGATGCTGTCTGGGTGCAGTCTGTGGCATTTGCCTTTGAACTTCTCTGTAGCGAACCTGCAAGTGCAAGTGCAGCCAGATTTAATTTAAGGTAATAGAGGACATGCTGTCCACTGAGACAGTGTGCTACAAGGACATTGGGAGCGCTGGAGGACATGGTGACTTCCCTCCATCCTGAAATGCCACGTTTGTAGTGTCTCTGGACTTGCTTGTTTCAGGAGCCTGAGTGTCAGTTGGTGTTTTCCATCGGGCGCCCACCTGGCCCCTTTGTGCGCCCAGGGCTCGCTGGCCCTGCTGAGGGCGGCACACAGGGGACACGGGGCGCCTGTTCGCACGTGCTGGTGGCAATGGCCTTTTTATTTGATATGGGGTTATAGCTTTGTGAACGTACAAGTGGACTGACCTTTTTTAAAATCAACTTTGTCATCTAAAAATATTTGAGACAGAGGAAGGCAATTATGCGGTAAAGTGAGGAAAGGACATAAAAATGTAGTACTACAAGTAAAAAGATGAAAAAAATCAGAACATGTTCATGTAAAACGTATTCCATGGCTTTCCAAAGCATATAGATTAGAAACAAGCTGCAACACTTCCATGGGGGGAAAAAGCAATTAAAATAATCAAAAGAATGTAAAATTCTTGTCTTTTAGTAAGAATAGTACTAAGAAAACATGGCAAAGAATGACAGTGCTGTTTCATGGGCACTTCAAAGGTTTCCTGGTGTTTGTTGTTATTCTGAGGAAAAGGAAGACCTTCAGAGTATTTGTGAAACAGTTCTTTTAGGGAAGGTCATATTTAAACAATATATATGTATGTTACTTGGGTCTCTCTGGAAGGAACCGTAAACTGCAGTCTAGAAGCTTTCTTGTCGAAACTCAATGAGAAGTGGTGTCTGGGAGTTAACCAGGCTGAAGGATCCCACTGTTTCAGCACACACACTGTGTGTCGTGTTCTCAAGTACCTGGTGAAGCTGGGCTGATGTTCTGGTGCAGCAGGAGGTTCACAAAGGGACAGGGAAACATCTTTTCCCCTGGCCAAGTGTTGGTACTTTCTTTTCCCTTCACAAGCAGTGACACTCGCTGGACCTTTCAGTCCAAGCCCCTGCATGGCTGCGGTACCGGAACCACAGGGCACGAGCAGCCTGGGGGTGTCCACAGTGTGAACCCATCAGCCCCACAGCAGCATGGGGTGTCCACAGTGTGCACCCGTCAGCCCCACAGCAGCCTGGGGGTGTCCACAATTTGCACCCGTCAGCCCCACAGCAGCCTGGGGCTGTCCACAGTGTGCACCCGTCAGCCCCACAGCAGCCTGGGGCTGTCCACAGTGTGCACCCGTCAGCCCCACAGCAGCCTGGGGGTGTCCACAGTGTGCACCCGTCAGCCCCACAGCAGCCTGGGGGTGTCCACAGTGTGCACCCGTCAGCCCCACAGCAGCCTGGGGGTGTCCACAGTGTGCACCCGTCAGCCCCACAGCAGCCTGGGGCTGTCCACAATGTGCACCCGTCAGCCCCACAGCAGCCTGGGGGTGTCCACAGTGTGCACCCGTCAGCCCCACAGCAGCCTGGGGGTGTCCACAATTTGCACCCGTCAGCCCCACAGCAGCCTGGGGGTGTCCACAATTTGCACCCGTCAGCCCCACAGCAGCCTGGGGGTGTCCACAATGTGCACCCGTCAGCCCCACAGCGGCGCGGGGGCACTGGGAAGGGCCGTGGGGTGTCCACAATGTGCACCCGTCAGCCTCACAGCAGCGTGGGGTGTCCACAGTGTGCACCCATCAGCCCCACAGCAGCCTGGGGGTGTCCACAGTGTGCACCCGTCAGCCCCACAGCAGCGTGGGGTGTCCACAGTGTGCACCCGTCAGCCCCACAGCAGCCTGGGGGTGTCCACAGTGTGCACCCGTCAGCCCCACAGCAGCGTGGGGTGTCCACAGTGTGCACCCGTCAGCCCCACAGCAGCGTGGGGTGTCCACAGTGTGCACCCGTCAGCCCCACAGCAGCCTGGGGGTGTCCACAGTGTGCACCCGTCAGCCCCACAGCAGCGTGGGGTGTCCACAGTGTGCACCCGTCAGCCCCACAGCAGCGTGGGGGCACCAGGAAGGGCCGTGGGGTGTCCACAGTGTGCACCCGTCAGCCCCACAGCAGCCTGGGGGTGTCCACAGTGTGCACCCGTCAGCCCCACAGCAGCGTGGGGTGTCCACAGTGTGCACCCGTCAGCCCCACAGCAGCCTGGGGGTGTCCACAGTGTGCACCCGTCAGCCCCACAGCAGCGTGGGGTGTCCACAGTGTGCACCCGTCAGCCCCAGAGCGGCGCGGGGGCGCCGGGAAGGGCCGCGGTCCCAGCAGGACCAGCCGCGCTCCTGGACTGGCACAGGGTCTTGTTGTGTCTGAATACTCTCCAGCACTTGATGACTTGTACCATCATTTGGAAAAATAATAACTGTTTAAAAAAAAATCTTAATTAGGCAAATACTGTAAGGTAGATCGAAGTAACAGCCGCAGATAATGGCTAATAATTGTAATGCTTTTCAATAAGTAGCAAATAAGCAGAAAACCACTGAAACAAGCGAGATCGGCGCACACCTGAGCTGTTGGCTGAGCAGCCAGTACATTGTGACTTACTGCTACATTTTTTTGAAACATTTGTTAGGGTGTGGAGCAGTCTTTGTTTTGAAGAAGTAATACTAGTTACTAGTTAGGAAGAAAGCTGTGAGTACATGGCTTATAGTAAACTGTGTCTCTACCTACATCTATTATAGGATGTTAGCATTTTCTAAAAGGTGGTTACTGGTTCAACTCTGGAGTGAAGATAATTTCTGTCTCTGGTGCCTGGCTTTGCTCAGATTAACGGTGGACTGAAACTGTGGGGACGTTTCCTTTTCTGTCCCCTTTGCGCCGTGTCGAGCCCGTTGGTGCCGCTGGCTGCAGCGGGCGGTAGCTGGGCTGTGCGGGAGGCGCACGCCGTGCGGCCTCGCGCCGGTTAGGTCCGAGTCGTGTTTCTACCACCCTCTGACCTGGTGCTCTTCCTTAGCTTGTCAGAGAATGGCTCAGTAGGTTGGTGTCTGTTAACAGTAACTGGAACCGCAAGGCTGGAATTAAAGGAGGTAAAAATAATGGAAAGGAAAAGCCTGTAGAACTGCAGTTAGGTTTTGCTCTTTTATTTTTCCACGTTACTTAAAACAATGTCTAATAGCACTGTCTTATTTTTTACAACAAAATATTTTCATGTATTCATTTCTTGCTTGTAGCTGAAAACTTCATACAAGAGTCAGTAAATGTCAGCACCTAAATCTTCATAATACTGGTATTCTGTAGTGCAGTTCTGTTTTGTTTGGGCCATGGGTAGAGTTCTTACTCTGTTCAACGTTGTCTTACTCTTTTGTCAGTGCAAAATATTTCTAAGGGGGGATAAACATTTAAAGTGTACTGGTAGCAAGGCCATGATTCTAACATGAAACAAGGAGTTAACATTGGTGTTCACACATGGACTAAATGTACAGAAGTTTTACATTTCTCATACTTGGTTTCTGTTTGCATATGATAACCTACATTTCATGAAACTATCCGACTCAGATGTATTAAAAAACAAAACCAAAACAAACAAAAAAACCACCACCAAACAAAACCCCCAAACAACTATATTTTTATTTAGTGGTAGGTGTGTATTTGTTGTTTTTCGGGGGGGTTTTAAGCTACCTTTATAATTTTGATACATATAATAGACCTTTAAAAATACAGACAATTCTAAACAGTTTGTTAGGGCCAAAAATTCAGATATCCTCTAAGCTTCTGGAAGGAACGGAAAAATGAAAGTGATAAAAATCCCCCCCAATACATTTTCATGTAAGTAAATTCTTGAACGTGGTATTTTTATACAAAGATATATTTTAATCATAAATGCCATTCTATTCCTCAGTCAAATATTATCACAAATATAGGACATGAAATCATTTTATTGCAATGATTAGAACACCACTTCTCAACCTTCTTTATAAAAACTCCAAACCACTGAAAATATAAAAACCAACCCAAAGCCACCCAGGGCCCAGCCTGGCTCGGGGATCCCGCGCCGAGCGGCACCGCGTCCCGCAGCCAGCTCGAGAGGGCGTTTTGGAACAGGAACAGAGAAACAACGGGAGAGAGGCTATTTAAATAGATGGTAAAAACCTTAACGCTACTAGGGAGGCTAGTGTTAAATAAAAACTGTCTGTAGGTTTATAATAAATTAAAGATAATGTTTGGGTTTGAGTCTGATGCAGTATTTAGGGAGAAGTGATAGTATTCAGCATCTGGGTTTGCAGAGCTACCGAGTGCATTTCAAAGTACTGCAGTGGGATGAAATTAAACCCTTTAAAATAAATTATGCAGCGGTCTGCGTAAAATTATAAATTGATAGTAAGTAATTATCCTGGACCACAGCCAGTGAAGTGTTGGTAGACCAGGTTAATTCAATGTGTTGTTCGTTCATTGTCTGTGGAAGCAATTTAGCATACATGGGGCATGATTTCATGCTGGCACTTGTTAATGGATGAGTAATAAATCAGGCCACAGAACTCCTTAGAAACACGAAGAAATGAAGCGGTGGTTCAATAAAAATAATAAAGTGCTTTAAATGACCACTTGTTGTTTACTACATCGTTTCTTGTTTCATGGTAGACATCAAAACCAACCCAATGAAATATGATAGTGCTCTAGAGTAAGTAAAACTGAGCCTGTTACTTGCTGTAGTCAGTATTTCCATGTATTTTCTTGTCTTGATGTTAGACTTGGTTTACTGTGGGATGAGAGGAGAAGCTTATAGTACAAGTTGAACTTGCACAGACATAAAGATCACCATAAATATTCTCTATTTTAAAGTTTCCATTTGCAAAAATGCAGATGTAAGAAGGAGGAAGCAAAAGAGCAATGTGGAAACAGTTCGCATCAAGTGTACGTAGCCTGAAATACACTGTTCAGTTTGTAAGACAGGAGAGCGTTGCTGGGAATGTACAGAATCTGAGAATTTGATCCAAGTCCACTGAGTGATAGCTGCTATAATATGGACGCTTCTTCCATGGCTTCAATCCACCTAGACGGGGCAGGAAAGAAAAAGCGGTACAGGTAAAGTTATGTGTATTTTAAGAACAAAAAGCCTGAAGGACTGTATTTCCCATCCCAGCCCTAGTGAGGAGCTATGGTTTATGATTAAAGGAAGGAACTGGATACTTGGACTCTTATGTTCTACTACGACCTTTACCAGTAATTTATTGTAACATCTCAAAGATGGTACAAGTGGTGTCTTAGGACAGGAAAGGTGAAACCACTGAAGTATGTTTAAAAGCACCAAAACCTCCCATAAACACTCATTTCCTTCCCCGTGTGTCTTGAGGTGCTGGCCTTTTTATTACTGATTTAATGAGTGTTTTATTATGTGGAAACAGCAGTATTAGAATGGGAAATCTAAACAACTATTTGTTGATAGAGAAGCTAAGTGATGAATAAATAGAATACATAAACCAGAGAGGTTTCCGTACAGTTACCACGTCGGACAGATATCTAGGCAGGGCTCTTGAGACTCAGCCTGCTCTTTACCTACACGAGGGAGCAAATTCTCCTTCCTGAACAACTGGCAAGCACCAGGTAGATTTTGTCAGTGTCGCGTGGGCCAGTGACGTGCCCTGGGGCTCAGTGAACGGCCTGTTTCCTCTGTTAGGAAGGCATTCTGAAGTGAGAGGGGACAAAAGCCCTCCGTGAAGCTTTGGGCCTGTGCGCTGGCTGCAGTGGAGTGCAGCCCGTACCTCTGTGCCAGGTTGTTGTCCTCCGCTCGGAAGCTGTAAAACAGAGTCTGCTTGTGGTAGAGGTGGAAAACCGTGTCGGTGCTTCCTTCCTCCTTTTCTGGGGCGATGGTGAAACCCAGCAAAGGCAAGCTTTCTGTGGCAACTTTGTCCTGAAAGCATACAAGAAGAGAACCAGCATTTGGAGAGCAGGCTTGCACCGGTTTGAGGGCTTTATCCGAAAACTAAGCACTGGTGTGACCCCTTCCGACAGGGCCGCAGCAGCAGCGGTGTGAATGTTCCGCTGCACGGGCGGCTCTGGCCTCTACCGCACCCTCATCTGGTCACAGTTCTGAATCTGAGCACCGCCGTTGAAATCCGGTTCTTCGCGGTTACCCCCGCGGCCATGAAGGTCAGTGAGCTGTGACTTTAGTGGCTGTTCTTGACGTAATGGTCCAGGAGGCAACCGAGAGGCGGCTGAGAGCACGGCAGCGGTTCTGAAGCCCTGACACCCGCTCCCCGTTGCACTTCACCCAACCAGCTTTGCTTGCCGAGTGCAAGTGGTCATCTTTTTGGTACCCTGTCATTTCCTTTCATTGCACTAGAAACTCTTAGAAATGTGCACCGTCTCAAACAGCACACTTGCTTTTGAAAATGCTGCTTTGAAATTTCTGAGCTGGTAATGCAATTAATTGTTAATTTATTCCTCAGAAACATCCATGAATTTTGCTTGCCAGACACTGCTTTGTACAAGTTAAAGAAAACAAAGAGCCTTGGTAGAATTGCGGTTCAGCTGTTACTGATAGCTGCAGCTTTGGTCACTGTGTTTAGGTTATGTTTTCTGTTTACGTATGTTGCTTTTGCTTGTGCTTTTAAAAGCAAAATTGCAAACTGGGAATGCAAAGTGTAATTAGCCATCTGTTGCTTTTACCCTGTCGTTGAACCAGAAGTGACAGCTTTTCAGGTTGGCAGAGGTGAGGTAAAGGTACTGGATACAGAATTTGATGCTGATTGTCTGGATTGCTCACCAAATCATGAACTCTTTTGTGCCTCTATCTCCTCATCAGTTTAAAGGCGATAGTGTTGCTTCATGCAGCCACCACAACGGTGATGAGAGTTTAAATGATTTATGTTTGCAAAGTGTTCTGGAGGCTTAAAGTACCAAATATCACTATTACTACAGTTCTTGTATTCTGTGTCCTTCGTTCAGCAAAATGAATTTTTATGCTTCTGCTTATGAAATATGTCTGTTATAACCAAACTTTGTATTACACTTCAGGCTTATGTGTATTGGAGCTATTCACAAAGGAGAAGAAATTAAAAAAGGAAAGGGACTGGGAAGAGAGAAAACACGTTAGAAATGCTCTAGTTGCTGTCTCGCGTCCTCGGCTGCCGGAGGAGCTGCCAGGCCCAACATTTACTTGTGCTGCCTGTAGGGAGCAAAGAAGGGAACTCAGGAAAGTACTTCAAGTCAGATTGCACGGTACCTCGTTCGCCATGTAGGTGTAGAGGACTTTGCCTTTGATAACAAACCAGCGTTTCTTCCAGTGCCTCTTGCCGCCCTTGCATCTGCTGAGGTAGCCGCTGATGGTCGCTCCCTCTCCCGAGGCTGCCACCTGGAGCAGGGCGGGAGAAACCGGGGTTTGAACCAGCAAAGGCTTTTCCCCACCTGACCGTGCAAGTTCACATCACACCAGACAGCCAGGTCTGTGTCTGTGAAACCACAAGTAGACCATTAAAAATATTGAGACAGAAAAAATATAAACATGGCATTATGGTTCTTTTTAACTGTTTGAAGATTTCTGGTTAAACTTCCGGTTCTCAGTAACTCTCATGGAAAGTGTGCAGTCGAGTTATTATTGAGGTCAGCAAGTTTACAGTTGTGCTCTGAGAAGCCAAACTTGCCCTTTTCCCAGGTCTGGTTTTTTATATATTAAAAATACATTCTTCCAAAAGGGAATTACAGCCTTATGACTGAACTCTTCTAAGATGTGGATATATGGAAGGCTTCACAATGGTTTTATATCTATTTGTGTTAGCCACTTGACTATGACTTGATTTCACTTGTGGAATAATATTTCTAAGTGCTGCCCTCTCACAGAATTATTTTGAGATCTAAGTGCTTAATATTCTTAAAGATCCAGATTTTGAGTAGATGGAACTACACGTACACAATGCAGAGTACGTTATGAGTCACAGTAGTAAGCTGCCATAGTATTGGATTTAGAAAGGGCACAGGTCCAAAGTCAGCTTTTGTAGCTCTGACACAAGAAGGCTGGGCAGCGATATAGCAGTGTTCTGAAGCAGAACAGAAATGCTCCGGGACCTGGGTACATAAGTTAGAAAAAGTTATGGAGCAATACTGTTGTGAGCCAGTTCATATTAATAAACACGTGCCACCTCCTTAGGGATAGAAAGGCAATGCTTTTTTCTTAACGGGGCTGCAGTTTGTGCATCAGTTCTTTCAGTATTCAGGTGCTTGTATTTCATGCTCCTGTCTTTGGCTCAGTTTCACCACAGCACAAATAAACCTCAAGAAATTCCAGTGTCTCTACTGTAAAACGAGATCAAGAAGGTGTTTGCACCCTATTCTTTAATGCAATGATAAACCCCTGCCGATTTCAGTGAAATCCCAGTCCCTCCGTGCGCTGAGTTCGTGGGCGGCTTGCTCGCCCGCTGCACTGTGTGTTTGCCCGGCTGGGCGTCCTGTCCAGGAGGAGACTGTGAGAGACGGTACCGCAGGCTTCACCCAAACCCGGACAGGTCCCGTCCACAGGCTCCCGTGGTCAGCCAGGTAACCTCCTCGTAGAATTACATTACATTTGTTAAGCAGGACTTTCCCCCCGCGAACCTGTGCTGTCTGGGACTAATGGCTGTGTTGTCATTCAGAGGATTTTGCATTTTAAACACTATTGTGGAAAACAAACAAACAAAACCCCAACAACAAACAGAAAAAAGTAATTGTGTGATCAAAGTAGACCAGAGCATGGGCTGGGCCCACCGCACACAGAGCACTTACAGACACACCATGCTCCACAGCTGCTTGACTTTCTCAGGCAGCTCACTCCTACCTCCATAAGAGCTGAAGGGATCTTCTTCTGCTTCTTGAAAGATGAATAATGAATATTGTGGAAGACAGAGGAGAAGGCACTGCTTGAGGACCTGGATGAGGTTGGAGGGAAGCTCACACTTAGCGGCCGCTCTGCAAGATGAAGGAAATTCAGAAAGGGAAGAAATGGATGAATCTGTACATATCAGACTGGCGTAAGAGCCGCACAACGCACCGATGTGAATGACTGAGGAAACGCCTCCTCCATAGCCAGGTTTCATTTCGCCTTTTCTTTCAAATCACCCCTTTGGGTCTGATTAGCTAGGTGGATTTAATAGCATCCTAGGTTAATGGTAATAACCTACAGCTACTCAAAAGAGACCTGCAAAAAGCTGACAAAGCACAGCTTGTTTTCTTGTAATTTAAATGGCTTTTCCACCTCTCCCCTCCGTGTTCTGACGCCTTTGCAGGATGACTCGCTCCCGGGACGTTCTGTCTCTCTGAACCATTCTCTGGAGCGCTGCAGGGCAGAGTTACTCTGTCAATCTCCATTCGCCTCAGTTGCCTGAGTTCATATCATCCTCATCTCACTTCTGGTGACACGCGTTGTGTGAAAGCTCTGAGTAACGCACAGCATTGTTTTAGCACAGGCTATCACTTCTTGGACACGCCGTGGCATGGGGATGCTATTTTGGCTGTTGTGACAGCATCTGTTCATGGGTTTGCTTGGCCAGTGTGAATTTCTTTAACCAGGACGGAAAAAATAAACTTTATCTGTGCCCACATTTTTATCCTTGACAGTACAATGTGCCTACTTTTAGAGATTGTTTACATGAATAGTTGCGCAAGAATGGTATTTACTGTTCATCTTCTGTCCATATATATGTAACCCCTGCCCCCCTTTTATCTTTGATTTGGATGTGGTTTTAAATCAGAAAAGGGGCTTACATAGTAGGACAATTATGCAGAGTTCTAGTTAGATAGTAGCTCTTCTGCTTTGAATTCAGGCTTTAGTTGGTAACCAGATTAACTCCCTATGTAGATGAGCTCTTAGCGACTCTGCACTTTACCTTGGTGTTTCTTGTTGTAAAAGCTACAGCAGTGAAGAACCGCAAAGCCGTTGTTTAATTTTAATGGATAATTCATTACAAATGACATGGAAGAGCTATCAGCTATAAGTACTTCACAGAGTGTTTCAGCTGGGAGGGATCTACACCGATCTCGTCCAACTGCCGGACCAGTTTGGGGCTGACCGAAAGCTGGAGCACGTTACCAAGAGAATTGTCCGAATGCCTCACAAACACCGTCAGGCTTGGGGCATCAACCGCCTCTCTAGAAAACCTGTCCCGGTGTTTGACCACCCTATGGGTAGAGAGATGTTTCCTAAAGTCAAGGCTGAGCCTCCTCTGACGAAGCTTTGGGCCGTTCCCTGCGGCCTGTGCCTGGGTCACCGGAGCAGAGCTCAGCGCCCCTCGCCGCGTCCCCTCCCAGGGCCCTGCAGAGCCAGGCGCACCCCTTGGCCTCCCTTTCTCCAAGCGAGACGAACTCTGCGTGCTCCACACCCTCAGCCGCTCCTCGCAGCACGGAGGTTCTGTTGTTGCTCTGGTTTACCAGAAGGCCGGGCCAGCCCTCAGAGAACCTGGCTTGCGCAAACAGCTTCAGCTGCCCGGCGCTCCCGGGACCTCAGCGCACAGGCCTCGTGCTTGAAATGGTAAATCCTCTGCAACACAACACGGCCTGGTGGGCAGATCCTAAAGCCTCCCCGTTGTGCAGGCAGGACATGGGTTTGCTGGTTTTGCCAAGAATGAAAGAGCCTTACCTCTTTTCTTTAGCTCCACGTAGCAGCTGTCGCAGACTTTGGCTGCTTGATCTTTGAGGTACTTCATAGGGTACTTGTTTCTTGAACAGTTTCGACATACAATCTGTTCCAGTAAGGAGAGATACATATAAATGTATAGATATGCACGTGCAAAACAGATCGTCTGAGCTGGTTGGCAGAGGAAGACAGAGAGTGGACCAGATATGACTCCTAAAATAGTGGCAGTCAGGTGAGTGTGCTGACCAAAATGTGATCGCTGTGGATTTACACTGCTGTAAGACAAGCAGAACTGATCGCTGCATTTGGTTGCACACCATTGCTGTCCCCGTCTCCTGGGAACTTACACCTTCCCCACTAGTGTATCACAGAAAGACCATTTCCATATTACATCTGTTTTCATAGTTTTGTTAGTAACATTGTTTTCTTAAGCATCTCACATGTTCCTGCTGCCTCTGTGTAGGTTCAGACTGATTTTTCCCTGTGGAATTAGAGAAATGATTAAGTGAATGCTTTTTCATACTATCAAAAATTACTGGTAGTTTGATACACAACAAAAAACATCACGGAGGCTAAAAGACAGCCATGGATTAAACAGGACTGCAGGTTTATGTCTGGAGTCAGTGATAAAGGGGCAGAACAAAGAAGGTTTACAGATCTCCTCGTCTTCAGGGGAGACGGCAGCAGCTCTTCTATGGGCTACAGAGCAAACTTTCCCTTTGTCACTGATGAAACTGCGCTACTGCTGAGTTTCTTCACATCTTCGGAGGATAATTTTACCAGCTGTTATTAGGGGAGGACCTGGACTAGGTGCTGCTGCTCTGGCCCAGAGGAGAGCCTGTATCTTTATTGATTGCTGCATTGTCTCTAGAGCTGTATATCAGAACTGACTCAGCAACAATTATCCTGAGTCTTCAACCACTGGCCTTTGGGAATTAATGTGACTCCCAAGGGGAGGTTTCTGCTGTTCCTACCAGAGTCATCGGAAACCTAATTACCTAATTTAGCAAAGCGCTAACGGGTTCTTTCAGAAGTCCCGTTCTGGTCTGGATGTTGCTGCAAGTGTGCAGCCGTGTCCGCAGGCGGGATGGGGCCTCCCAGGAGCTGGGGCAGCTCTTACCTTCCCGCAGGCGTGGCAATGGTGTCGCCTCAGCGTGAGGGTGAAGTCACAGCCGCAGTTCATGCACATCATGACATGGGACACAGGTACCAAAGTAGGAGGCCTCTCACCCAAGGGGATTCCAAGCCTTTCCCTTAGCTTAAAATCAAAAAAGAACAAATGAAGCAGCGTCCAAAGCACACTCAGTCAGCCCTGGTACATCACATACAATTCTCATCTCACTTCAGTCTACCTTCACTTGCTAAGATCACAAATTTCCTAAATTCGAATGCACATTGTGAGACAGCTGCGTCAGCACTGAAACACTGGCCGGTCAGTATGTGGTGCAGTAATATCCATAAAAAGCTCTATAGCTTTCAGTTGAAAGGGGCCTGAGCTCTTATGTCTTTACAACTTGGGACATTTCCCACACAATCCAAATCTGTTCTATGCTTTCATAACCCTCCTCCTTTCCTCTTTCTCTCCTTTCCCCCTTCCCCGTTCAAGCACTGAGAGACTCGTCCTCCATTCACCTCCACACTGCTGTGGAAAGTGGAAGTGTTGTGGGCTTTGTGGTCATCTGGGATGTGTCTGCTGAGGCAGCTGTACCAGTCGTCCCTTTCCGAGCACGAGCTGTGGAATGAAATAGAGCAGAGCCGTCAATGCCGTGCGCAGCAGGGACTGAGACAAACTGTTTGTGGATGAGAGAAGAAAAGCTGCACTTTGGGAATGTTTGCTTTTCCCCACCACTGTGCTGAAGTGGGCATTTTCTGACCAGGAGTAAAACTGACTGTTGGGCATATTCAGCAGGATGATTCATGTAGATCCATGGTTAGGCTTGTGACCAAGAAGGAAATAAATGCCCAGAAAATTTTTCAAAGTAGTCTCTGACTTTGCTATAAGCCACTCAACCCTAGATCACATAGGACAATATGAAATGTCTCCTTTTTTGTCATGTCTGCGCCCTCTTTCAGGCTCTCTAGGGCATGTAGTGTTGGCAGGGTTGCTCTGAGTAAGCGTGTTCATGCTCATCTCCAGAGGGGGACGCTTAGATGATCTGCACGTTGGGAAAGTGTGTCACCCACGGCAGACACGTGAATTTCTACATTCCCTGCAGTTGCTGTCATGCGTGGAAGGCAGCAGTTCTCCAGACCGGCCCCTAGATGCCCCCTTAGCACAAGGCAAAGCAGCGGGTCCAGCTGCCCGGGGGAGCACAGGGCTGTATTGCCCCGGGACAGCTGCCCGGGGGAGCACAGGGCTGTATTGCCCCGGGACAGCTGCCCGGGGGAGCACAGGGCTGTATTGCCCCGGGACAGCTGCCCGGGGGAGCACAGGGCTGTATTGCCCTGGGACAGCTGCCCGGGGGAGCACAGGGCTGTATTGCCCCGGTACAGCTGCCCGGGGGAGCACAGGGCTGTATTGCCCTGGGACAGCTGCCCGGGGGAGCACAGGGCTGTATTGCCCCGGGACAGCTGCCCGGGGGAGCACAGGGCTGTATTGCCCCGGGACAGCTGCCCGGGGGAGCACAGGGCTGTATTGCCCTGGGACAGCTGCCCGGGGGAGCACAGGGCTGTATTGCCCCGGGACAGCTGCCCGGGGGAGCACAGGGCTGTATTGCCCTGGGACAGCTGCCCGGGGGAGCACAGGGCTGTATTGCCCTGGGACAGCCATCAGCTCTCCTGCCTGTCCGCTGCTTCTCCTGCTGGGATGTCAGGCTGTGCTTCCCCTCCGTGGATGCTGCCCGGTACCGGCTGTCCCAGCAGCGGTCACGGAGGGGACGTGGCTCAGGGTGGTCTCCCCCCCGAGTCACACCAGCCACCCACAGTAAAGCTGCCCACGAGACTTTGTTGTACAAAATAGCAGTGGCATCATTGCCAGCTGCTGTTCAGCTGTGACTTCCTCATGCTGTCCTCATGAAGGCCACCAAACAAGACATCTGACAACAATCTGTCTTTTGTGGTCTTAAAAAAAAAAGCACAAAAAGAGAGGAAATGCCAGATTTTGTCAATGATCTCTGCCTTAGCATCCCTCTGCACTGTGAGCATAATCCATTGCCTGAAAAACACCAGCCCCTGTGAAGTTCAACAAACCTGGAGCAGAAACTGGAGCAGCCACTGGGAGCCAGCGCGTCTATTGCGTGCAGGCCGATCTTTGCCAGCCCAGCGCTGTGCTGCAGGTCGTCCCTGGCAGCAGCCTCACTACTCGGCAGCCCTGTCACCACCAAAAGTCCTGTAAGGCTGCACTTTCTAAGAAATCTGCAGATGTCTCTGTCTTCCAGACAAATCACGTCTGCAGCCTGCAAAGCACTGAAAGAAGTCCTGGTTTCAACCTTTCTCTTGCTAATTCTTGGAAACTCTCTTCACTTGAGAATTAAGATACAATTTAAAAAACAAAGGAAATCATGGCCCCTATAGTGATGTAAATTAAAACCACTTTGGGAAAGACAGATGAGAGGGACAATCTGCTATTAAAAGCCTGATATCTAACTGGCCCCTTTAACCTCTTCTCCACTCCATTAAACACCTCTAGGCAGTAATCACAAGTTATTAGTGTCTAAATGTGGGAATAATACCTATCTGCTGATAAGTGAGATAAATTGTGTCAGCTGGCACTGGCCTGTTCTTAATCAGCTATTTCACTGGTTGCATGAAGGCTCAGAGGAATTTTTGCTGAACCTCTGATGTCCAGAGCTCAGACCTTGATTCACCATTGCCACTTTTGGTCCTTGTATGATTTTTGAGCTGCACCTTTTGTGATGAACTAGCAATTATCCATGTCGATTAATCTATTCTTCCTTAAGCAAATAGAGAGGGTCAAACTGTCGCTGCAGTCTCCTGGACAGAAGGAGACATCCATGGAACACAGGCACTGGCCTGGGATGGGGTTTGTTGCAGTGCTGTCGCTGTCAGTCAGCCTTTCGGGGAGGCTTTCCGTGCAGACTTGCAGCACCTCGCTGTGAGCAGTGCAGCACAGTTCTGAGGGAGGCCCTTTCCCGGTGCTCCCCTCGGTGAGCGCGGCAGGCGCAGGCTGCTGTGTGCTGGGTGGGGAGGACGTGCCGTCCCACTGGCGACCCATCAGCCCTGCCAGCCAGCGCAGAAACGGAGAGCAGAAGATGGTCTTGGGTGGCTTATGGCAGATTGGTCCCAGAATGAGCAGGACATCAGGGGAAAGGGCTCTGTCCCAGCGCTCCGATAGGAGTGAGTCTCCGTCTGGCTGTTATCGGAAGAGCAACCTTGGTCTCAGGCCCTGGTTCTATCTACTGCTGAAGAAACACAGCTCGCACTGGCCTCGTGCTTTGTTTAGGCTAACTGAGCACAGACTTGGTATCAGTACAAAAGGCAGAGAAACAGCACAACGCAAGCAGAACATCCTGACCTTCTCACTAGGGCAGCTCCCGCTGCCCCAACAAAGGGGACGTGCAGCAGCCATTCCCTCCTCCAACACAGGACCGTGCGCCCTGCCTCGGTAACGGGCGGCCGGCAAGTCACAAGTACCGTGTGTGTATTTTGGGGGTTGCGGAATGGGCAGTTCTAAGAAACTCTCAGGTATTTTCTAATTTGCTGGTTATAAAATGAAGTAGACAAAAAGGCTTGGACGGGTATCTGAGTACTGCCCACAGATGGCGAGCACCCTGGGAAGGATGCGAGCTCCCAATTCTGACTCTGATCAAGAAAGTGCCCTCTCGTCTCTCTGCTGCACTCTGCGGTTTAGAGAAGTCTGCTGTGTTTCCAGCCGTGCTGGAGCTGGAGGCTGATGGTGGGAAACTCAGTACCTAAAAGCATTGAAGACCTTATGTTAATACCACTGCTAGTGTGCTGTCTTTTGTAGTAAACTACACTTGAAAATCAAGCCAACCACCTTTCTGCTGTAGCTCTAGGTAATTTTGCAGGATAATTTTGAGCTAGAAGCATTAAAAAATGCAATACACTGCTATCTTCTGATCAGAAACTGACCTACCGTCTCCTCCTGGTGTTGGCTTGTGGCCCCCGGACAGAGATCCTGGCTCCCAGCTGCAGTCAATACCAGCACTACACAAACTCGGTACTGAGACTCCTTTTATTAGAAAGACCCATGGGGCTGCCAGTGAGGTTTAACTTTTGCTTTCTCATCTATGCACTATCGAATGCTTTTATATCTATTGCATGGTATTACCTAATTACTATTTTCTGCAGCAGTTTCACAACCCTAGTGGTATGAGGTAACAAGTGAACTTCTACAAGGGGCGATATAACATAATCGTAGTATCACAGGGAAGAAGTATGAAGGATAACAGGAAGGACTTAGGCTTCTTCGTAACAGACTTTCTTCTCTTTCCTTTCTCTTTAAGATGTTATCAAAAGCTGACTTCTAATCTTCACTGGGTATATGAGTTGAATTAGTGACAGTTTACGAGCTTCACATTTATGATTAATACCTTCATTGTGTACTCAAGCACTCAGTCATTGCCTGTCACAATAGCATAGACTGAAATGGGGTTAAAAAAAGAATGAGACACCAGTTAAGTGTTGGGTATTGTTCAGACTAATGGAGAGATGCAACTCTAGAATGTAACGCCCTCTGCCGTGGCGGTTTGGGGACAGTACCTTGCTGACAGGGTCAGGCAATATTCATCATATTCAATCTTCAGGACATTCTGGGCTTTTTCTGTCACTGGGCAGCTGACCTAGAAACAAACAGCATGCGTGTGAACATGAGTCAAACTGTCTACAACCGTACAAGTGTCAGTGCGCATGGAGCTATGACGTCCCAGCCGTCTGCTTCAAAGAGACGGGCAGGCGGAGTTTTCTGGGGCTGAGCTGCTGGTGTAATGAGGAGTGCTCTCTATTCAATATGGTGCTGTTGCTTAAGGAAAAATTAATTTAATCCAACTGTAAAGGCAAGTGTCCATCAGGGCTCAGCTTTGATATGCCAAGCTCAGGAGATGTTTAGTCTGACAAGTGTCAGAGCATTTTGGGCAAAACTTTTGGCTCTTCTTGGAATGAATGGAAGTAATGGATTGCTAGGTAGGAAGCAAAGACCCCTCCAACCCAATATCTCCTGTTGCACAGGTGCCAATGGA
The DNA here is from genome assembly GCF_037038585.1 of Patagioenas fasciata. NCBI lineage: Eukaryota > Metazoa > Chordata > Aves > Columbiformes > Columbidae > Patagioenas > Patagioenas fasciata. The sequence continues at coordinate 240,509 of NC_092529.1, read as the reverse complement.
TGCTTCAGGAAAGAGTGTAAGAGCAGGACATTCGTGTCCAGTTTCTGTAATCTGCAGTTCTTCGCTGAAGAGACTGTTCGTACCAGTGCATGTAGCAGCTCCCAGTACACCTTTTCCCCATCAAGCTGGCTAATCACTTTTTGAACCCACTAATGCTTGTGGTGAAAACACTTAAAGGGCACATGAAAACCAGGCAAATGAAAGTTGATGTAAATTTTGAGTGGCAGGAGTTAAAACCAGGCAGACTAGGCCCTAGTGAATATGTGGTGGGGAACAACCATGTGTTGGCTGGAGGCACGAAGAGAGGAATAAACAAAATGGGAGAGTAAATCTTTTCTGTCTCTACATTTGTGGTCAGATGGTAAATATGATTTTGGCTTGTATTATTTATGCAGCATAAATAAGGCTGTTGTACTAAGTCATAGCCTTATAGATAATCTTTATGTTTGCTTTATATTATTTTTCCTTCTGTCTCCTGTAAAAGGCAAGGGAATCCCCTGATAACAGGTTCATCTCCTCCTTCCCCTTGCCCTCAGCTGGATACGAGACATAAACCAGCAAAGCACTAACAGCCCACTATGCAACTCCAATTCCAGCCTGTAATGCAAACGGCGCATTACCTTCATGCCTGCCACAGCCAAGGTGTTTTTCAGTCGGTATTTGCCATCCTTCTGGGGATATGTGTACAGTAGAACATCGTTCATCTGCATGAAGAGAAAGACAAAATCAATAATTTGCAATATGGCTTGCAGGCCTGCCCGGTGCTCCCGGGGGCACCACAGAACCAGCAGTAGCTTGATGAACTGTTGGGGCTGTTACTGAGGCCAGGCCAGGCCACACAGCTCAGATCCAGCGCTGCGTGTCCACTGGACTGATGAGTCTGCAGCTGGGACTCTGCTTCTGCCCAGTGTTGACTGTTGCTAATGGCCAAGCAGGCAGGTAATTAGCTCTTCTTATTCAGCTTGGGTGAAGCAGTGTGCAGAGGGCAGTGCCGTGCTCAGGCGCTGCCGTGACCGACCGGCTGCCCAGGGCACTGCAGCTGCCCGGGGCTGGGCAGGGACCCACGGCTGGGAAGGCGCCAGGGACTGTCCTCGGGCACAGACCCCACGGCCGGGAAGGCGCCAGGGACTGTCCTCGGGCACAGACCCCACGGCTGGGAAGGCTCAGACCCCACGGCTGGGAAGGCTCAGACCCCACGGCCGGGAAGGCGCAGACCCCATGGCCGGGAAGGCTCCGGGGACTGTCCTGGTGTGGGCACGAAGGCCGTGGAGGCCAGGAGAGGAGCCGCGGTGCAGGGCCGGGTCAGGAGGAGTGGGTGGGTGTGAGAGCAGAGCTGTGCTCCCTGCAGGACGGGCCCTACGTGTGACAGCGCTGCTGGGCTGGGGGCCGCAACAGAGACCGTGGAAGGGCAAAAATGAGAAGCTGTTTTGCTTTTATGAGGAAAATATCTGTACCTGAACACCCCAGATATTTCTGACAGCTCCTTGCAGAAAGCATGTTTTTCAAACAGTTTTGTATGAAACGGGATCAGATCTTCTCTGCTTCTTGCCTGACTTAATAATTGACATTTTTGCATCCTTTTACCTTCGTGCCAACACACATCAATGAAAGAGCAGCACTGGACCCTGTCTTTGCTGGCCTCTCTTTCCCGTGCTGCTGTAAGAGGAGGAACAGCAGTGACTCATGTTGTGCATTCCCTGCGTCACCCGAACGAGCAGGTCGTGTTCTCTGTCTCGTCAGCACCAGCGTGCGTGGACTCAGCCCCTTGGTGACTGTACTGGATGCTACGAACAAAGATGTGCAAGCAACGTAAAACCCGGGCGCAGGCGATGCTGCGTCGTGCCAGGGACAAGGCGACACAGTGCAGACATTCTCAGGAAATTAAAAAGCAGGCAGAAACTAGCTTCACTTGGATTCCTCTGCGACAAAGACGTTTAAATATAGCCGATTGAATGGTAATAATATTATATGTTGGAAGGAAAACTGTAATAAAGAAAGACACAGAGAAGGAAGGAGGAAACTAAAGCATGATTTGGCAATAAAACAATGTATCCTGTATGACTGGAATTGTTGAGGTCTTAATAATACTGCCCAATCACCTAAAACTGCTGGTGTAAAATTGTCACTAATTTGCTTGCCTGAAAAACAAAGAAACAAACAAACAAAACCCCAAAAAATAAAACCCCAAAAACCCACCAAAACAGGAAGTGCAGTCTTATGGATGTTTTCCTAAAAGGTCATGGTTGAGCTTTCTTACAGAGCAGGAACAACGGTTAAAGACAAATTACATGGAATTAGTACTCATGGGATTAAATCCTTATCACCTTGGACTTAACAGCAAAACTGTTGTTGCCTTTATTAGGGTCATGAGTTCACTTGTCAACACCAGTTTATTAAGTAGCTGTTTGATTCACAGCAAATCAGGCTTATGTGTGTGAGCTGCCCGTCTTTAAAATACAGATTCCCATTAATGTAAGGCAAAATACACTGAAGAGTGACTTTCCCCAAAGCTTCATATTTTGCTACTTTTGAAACTTGAATTGAGTTCACTGAGATCAGCCAATCTTTTTGTAGAAAATGCTGGAACATTCGCTCTACCGTTTTAACCAGCAGACTGCCGTGCTCTGCCGCGCTGCCCGCTGTGCTGGGCACGGCTGTGTCCTCCTGGGACCCCTGGGCTCACGTGGAGCGTGGAACTGTTCTAACGTCACACTTCTCAGCCGAGGATATAGAAGCGTACTGTGGGTCAGAACAGGAGCCTCACGTTCTTTGTGGTCTAAAGTGGAGTATTCACTCCTTTTGCAACAACACATTAGAATTCCCTTAGAGCAAGGTGACACGTGGCTTGTCACGGAGTTCTTTCTGTGATTCACTTATCGCTCCATAACTGACCGTCCGCGCTAGCGTTAATCCAGCCAGCGTGGTGACGCCTGCGCAGGACTGACCACGCGATGATTCCGGTTTGACCAGGGAGTTCCTCACAGCCTGCTGCACCGTGAGTGGCTGAGCAAACGTAACCGTGCCAGTGAAAAGCAGGTTAAAGCTGTTTTCACTTGCCATTACTAGTAGCGACTAGGAGTCCATCAGCCAGGTGTGAAGACGGTAAAAGGCAGGCAGAGTTCATTGCTAACATGAAGAGAATCCTCTGTGGAATCAGAGAGTGCTAGTGAGATCTCATGTTTGCCTGGTGATTCTGCTGTATCCTGAGCGTCAAAGGACTACATGAGGAAACGGCCCTTCCTCCGCGCTCCTCTGCCTCGGGCCTGGGGCTCGTTCGGAAGCGCGGACGAGGCAGCTGGCCGCGGGCACCCGGCACGAGGAGGCCAGCTCCTGAGAGAGAGCTCCAGGACTCTGGCGTGTGTGCCACTGGGGTTCTTGAACAGCAAACCCCATTTACTTTCTTTGTCTTTAAAGTTATACATTTATTTTAAAAGCAGCGCATTCTTTTATTACTGTTGGTTAAGGATGACCCCCCTTAATGTTTTTTTTTCTGTTACTCTTTCTTTTTTCCCCTTTCTTTTTACAATCTCCTCTGCTGTGATGAGAACGCTGTAACATTAGAGGTCAGTGCAAGTTTTCTAACCTACAGTGTTCAAATGTATTGATCCACACAAGTTTATCTATGCCCTGCTGAGCTGCTGGCATCCACACGTAATGCACTCTCTATCTCCAAGTCCCTACCGCGTGTGCGTCGTGGGTGGTTTTTCTTTCTGAATGTTTTAAGGGGTAGTTCACTATGAACCCTGTCGTGTTCTATTCGAGTCTGTGTTAAGGATCCCCTGTGTGTCCGTGAAGCAACCTGAATGCACATGGGGCTGCATTTTCCAAGCTCCGACTCCAAAAGCTCCTGTGCTCCAGCCCTGCCGGCTCGAGCGTTTAACAGTCTCGCATTTGATAGCAGCTTCCTGCACCCCACTTGCAAAACAAGCAGCCTTTGTAGAGAAATTCTTGGAAGGGTGAGATAAGAGACAGTGTCTGAGCTGCAGAGTCCTGTGGTTGGGGGCACTGGGGGGACCTGCAGCCCCTGCTGTGCTGCAGAGGCCCCAACATCCTTGTAAACAGAGCCTGGCCTCAGGAAACAGGCGCACAGAAAACTCACCAAACATCCTGCCAGGAAACACCAGATTCAACAATACCATCAGCTGCAGAGAACAGCCAGCTCCAGGAACCTGTGATACGCACAGCACACCCGCAGAAACACGCACATCGCCGGCCCCTCGGTGTGTGTCCCGCACGCTCGCGCTGCCGGGCTGTGCACACACACGCGCCGTGCGGGCACACGTAGCGAGCACACGCACGCACACCGCCAGAGCACACCCTGAACGCGCTGGGCACGGGGAGCGGGCCTGGCAAGCACCTGTGTGTCCTAACTACAGCTCCCGTGTGACGGGCGCGTGTCCGCGGTGTGCAGGTCAGGTATCCTAGTGCAGGGGTTACACTCACGGGGTTACCCCTCAGTGCACACCCCACTGCAGCTCTCGGGGTCCTGGGCTTGACTAAGTTTCAGTCAGAGCAAGTTCACCGTTAAGAGCTTCAGAAAATGCTGTTCATGTAGCTAAAGTAAATACACTTATTTCATTGAAAGCTGAACTGAACCACATCTATACGTGCTAGCTTCTGGTGATCTTTCTAAGTGGCAGCTGACATGCGAAGTGTCGAAAAAACCACCAGTTCTGAAAGTTTTTTAGTACAATACATTAAGACAAATTCTTATCCTGCCTGAGTTTTGCCAGCATCTTCAAAGGATTGTGACATGGTCCTTACAAGATAAGGGCTTAAAATACATGTGGGGTTTAGGAGATTATCCCAGTCCTGGTCTCTGTGGGTCTGGGCTGGGCTTTTCCCTACGCGGTGTCCCCAGGCCTGGGGCAGCGTGCGGGCTGGGCAAGGCGTCCTGGCAAAGGGAAGCACGTCCGTGCAGGCCTCGGGGTGACAAAAACGCCTTGGCAGTGATGGTTGGTGGGGCCCTAAGACCGATGTGGTAAAGATGTTATGTGCCAAGATGAAAATACATTACTAACAAAGAGGGTCTGGTTGAAGCAGTAAAGGTTGAGGGCTGCCTGGGTTGCAGTGACCACGAGATGGTGGAGTTCAGCATCTCGTGTGGCAGGAACAGAATAGCAAGTAGAATTGCAACCCTGGATTTTGGCAGGGCTAATTTCGGCCTTTTCAAGCAACTGCTGAGGGAAACCCCATGGGCAAGACTGCTTGAAGGAAAAGGGGCCCAAGAGAGCTGGATTGCATTCAGAGATTGCTTCTTCCATGCTCAGGATCAGAGCATCCCCACACGTAGGAAGTCGAGGAAGGGAGCCAGAAGGCCTGCGTGGTTGAATAGGGATCTGTTGGGTATGCTCAAGCAGAAGAGGCGAGTTTACAGGTCATGGAAGCAGGGACTGGCCACTTGGGAGGAATATAAGGCTGCTGTTAGAGGATGCAGGAAGGCAGCTAGGGTAGCCAAGGCCTCCTTAGAATTACAGCTGGCGAGAGGGGTCAAGGACAGCAAGAAGAACTTTTTCAAATACATAGCAGATAAAACTAATACCAGAGGCAATGTAGGCCCACTGATGAATGAGGTGGGTGCCCTGGTGGCAGAAGACACAGAGAAGGCAGAATTGCTGAATGCCGCCTTTGTCTCTGTCTACTCCGCTGGAGGATGTCCTGGGGAACCCTGTACCCCTGAGACCCCGGATGAAGCCAGGTTAATGGAGGAGTTTGCTTTAGTCGATGAGGACTGGGTTAGGGAACAATTAAGTAGTCTGGACGTCCATAAATCCATGGGTCCAGATGGGATGCATCCGCGGGTGCTGAGGAAGCTGGCTGAAGTCATTGCTAGACCGCTATCCATCATTTTTGCCAAGTCTTGGGAAACGGGAGAGGTGCCCGAGGATTGGAGGAAAGCAAATGTCACTCCAGTCTTTAAAAAGGGCAAGAAGGAGGACCCGGGTAATTATAGACCGGTCAGCCTCACCTCTGTCCCTGGGAAAGTAATGGAACAGCTTATCCTTGGTGCCATCTCAAGGCACATCAGGGATAAGAGGGTCATTAGGGGCAGTCAGCATGGCTTTACCAAGGGTAAGTCATGCTTGACCAACCTCATAGCCTTTTATGAGAATGTAACAAGGTGGATGGATGATGGCAGAGCGGTGGATGTGGTCTACCTTGACTTCAGTAAAGCCTTTGACACAGTCCCTCACAGCATCCTCACAGCTAAATTGAGGAGGTGTGGTCTCGACAATAGAGTAGTGAGGTGGGTTGCAAACTGGCTTAAAGAGAGAAGCCAGAGAGTGGTGGTCAATGGTGCGGAGTCCAGTTGGAGGCCAGTATCTAGTGGAGTGCCTCAGGGGTCAGTACTGGGGCCAATATTATTCAATATATTCATTAATGATTTAGACGAGGGAATTGAGTGTACTATCAGCAAGTTTGCTGATGACACTAAGCTGGGAGGAGTGGCTGACACGCCAGAAGGCTGTGCCGCCATCCAGCGGGACCTGGACAGGCTGGAGAGTTGGGCGGGGGATAATCTGATGGAATTTAACAAGGGAAAGTGTAGAGTCCTGCATCTGGGCAGGAACAATCCCAAGTTCCAGTATAGGTTGGGGCATGACCTATTAGAGAGCAGTGTAGGGGAAAGGGACCTGGGGATCCTGGTGGACAACAGGATGATCATGAGCCAGCACTGTGCCCTTGTGGCCAGGAAGGCCAATGGCATCCTTGGGTGTATTACAAGGGGGGTGGTCAGTAGATCGAGAGAGGTCCTCCTTCCCCTCTACTCCGCCCTGGTGAGACCCCATCTAGAATATTGTGTTCAGTTCTGGGCCCCTCAGTTCAAGAAGGACAGGGAACTGCTGGAGAGGGTCCAGCGTAGGGCAACAAAGATGATTAAGGGAGTGGAGCATCTCCCTTATGAAGAAAGGCTGAGGGAGCTGGGGCTCTTTAGTTTGGAGAAGAGGAGGCTGAGGGGTGACCTTATTAATGTTTATAAATATATAAAGGGTGAGTGCCATGAGGATGGAGTCAGGCTCTTCTCAGTGGCAAACAATGATAGGACAAGGGGCAATGGGATCAAGCTGGAACACAAGAGGTTCCACTTAAATTTGAGAAAGAACTTCTTCTCAGTGAGGGTAACAGAGCACTGGAACAGGCTACCCAGGGAGGTTGTGGAGTCTCCTTCCCTGGAGACATTCAAACCCGCCTGGACACCTTCCTGTGCGACCTCACCTAGGCGTTCCTGCTCCAGCAGGGGGATTGGACTAGATGATCTTTTGAGGTCCCTTCCAATCCCAAACATACTGTGATACTGTGAATAGCTGTGCAGTAGTTGTCTTAATGTATCCACAGGCTAAATAGTCCATTAAGCAATGCACAAGTGATGGTGGCACAACAGAGAACCCAGAGCACTAGCAATGACAAGCAGATAATGCAAAACCATTCCGGTGCTAATGCAGGGATTACTCCCTGCAATTGCACTACACATGGCGTTGCTCTACAACCTCAGGAGCTCTCAAGGTAGAGCAGACTGAGTAAAAATATCACTGAATCCAGCAGCAGATATTTGCCAATAGGTGTAAAACTATTTCCGAGATGCAGTCAGCCCCGTCCTGCCTCAGCAGGAGACTTGGTACAGGAGCCCGACGTGGTTGCGGCTTCAGTGTGTTGGAGCAGAAAGAAGCCAATTCTATGGTTCTTGAAAGTGACCACTGTGGTTTTTTAGCTCCACCACACACGTTGCGTGAGAGCACATTTGGTCACAGTTTGCCTTTCTGACTGTAAGGAAGAAAAAGTGCTGTTTCAGATAGTGAGAGCATCTATTGACAACCGGTCATTGGCTACTGTAATGTCTGCAGCTGCCAAGAGACACGTCTCTCTTTGCAGTGAACAGCCGGGTTTGAGCAGCTGAACTCTCCCCAGGAATCAAAAATAGTTCCTAAATTCGACAGTGACAAAGACTCATTTCTGTGCTTTCTTTATTCCAGTAATACTTTCAGTCTCCTGTGACCTTCAATCTGATACAACCGTTGTGGACTACTTGAAATGAGTATCAGTCTATCCCAAGTTTAAATTACTTTCCTCCCAATGTTTACTACCAACCTGATTTCTGATCTTCCTTTTAAATTCTCTGCATCAGTTCCAATAGCTAGGTTTGTGACGCTTCAGTATTGGCCATAGTGGCGAGTCATGGTGGCAGGTAGGAACACACTGGAAGATGAAACTCTAACAGCTTCTTGGGATTTGGTCCCAGCTTTAGCCACAGCTCCACAATGTTTTGTAATACTAGCGAAGTGAGTGTATCAGAGGAGATCAGTAAGGGAGCAAGAATCGCCTGTTACGGAGCGGTCATCAGTAGGCTTCAGTGCCACTGCTGCTGAGATCGCTGCTGCTAGGACCAGCTCCTGGGGATGCCGGCATGGCCGTTTTCCCTTGGCTGCCACAAAGTCATGATTTTGACAAAAAGGATGCAAATCTCTCCTGAGTGCACCCAAAGAAAGCTTTCATAAACTTTAGCGGTAGGGTATTCTCTGTTACTTCTGATCAGCTCTCCTAGAGCCCTTAAGGTTGGACTTTCAACTGTGAAGCCTGATTGCTGAGAGTGTTTGGGAGCTCCCATCCCGCTGATCACCTTGGAAACCTGACTCCTCGCAGGATGGTGGCCTGGCCAGGGCTGTGCGCTGTAGCTGTGGCACGAACGGGGCAGCACCGCCCGCGTTCTGCGTGCCGGGCCGTGGGCACACGGGTGACAGGGGCTCCAGCGCTGCCGGCAGCACGGCCTGGCCCACCGCATCGCTGCTGGCTGTTCGTGACTCGCAGCCCAAAACTTTCTGCCAGGGCTCAGGGCTGCGTAAGTGCAGGAGAAGATACAAGAGAGAGTGAAAATATAAAAGAGATCTTACCAAGAACAAATGCCGAGGGTGCCTGTTTTTGCCAGAGATTTTCATCAGTGTTCCCTCTTTAACAAAAATCTGAAGGAGAAAACAGCAGGTTGTAATCCTGAGACTTCTCATTCTGAATTTCAGTGAGAAAACAGTATATTCCTCCTAAGAGCTGCTTTAACGGCTTTCATCAGCACAGGAGGAGAGAGACGCCTCAGCTCTCGCTCCCAGCCTCACTCCTGCGCTTCGGCTTTGCCTGGGCCGGCCCTTCTGCTCCTGCGTTCGGACAGAACCGAGGGGCTGGAACCCCCTGTCCTCAGCCCACTGCGCCTGCACCGTGGGTCTGCCCAGAGGCGATCGTCACAGATTGCCAAGCCGACATGGAACGGGCCTCAGAAAATAACTCTGGTCTTTAAAACTCCTCTAAAACAGACAGACCACAAAAAGAAAAGCTAACGCTACATCCACATAACCGTGCCTGCACACGTAATCTGTATGTGTTTGCAAACACGGTACTTTTGTCCGTCCGTATTCTTACTGGGTATGCAGACAGCACTATGTACCTGAGCAGCTAAACCCGCATACTAGAACTTAATTGCAGTAACATTTGAAAAGGTCTAGAATAACTGACCCGCATCAGTGGGTTAACAGTCATCTATGCTGTTCAGATGGAGAACAGAATTGGGTGCAGTTTTCCTCTCTAGAACAGTGCCAGAGTGATGGCTCCTTACACAAACAGCAGCTGTAGCCGCGTGGAGCGCGGCCGTGCACGCGGGGGAGCAGGGGCTGCGCACACTCACCCGTCCCGGCTGCAGGAGCCCGCTCTGCCCTCGCACGCTGTGCTCGATGTGCACCAGCTTCTGCAGGTTCTCCTGGGGAGACAAAGCGCCGTGAGGAGCCCTCGTGGTGACTGGGCAGGCAAACCTTCCCTCCGCCTTCCCCACCATTGGTTTTCTCCAGAAGTGGAATTACAGAATGAGGTTGCAGAGAGAGCTGAGCCCAGGGATTTTGCACCCAGAAAGTCTTCTTCCAGCCCTACAGCCCCTCATCACCTGTATTCATATCTGCTTTGGACTTCTACACACCTGAGCTTCTGATACCTCAGTTCACCTCCAAAAGGGCCTGCTAGCTCCGTATGGTATTTATACATTGGCCTCTTTGCTGACTTTCTTGCTCTGGGAACTAATAAACTGGAAGCAGAGACAAAGTACAGTATCTGCTCCAAAGCTGTGCGTTACTGGCATGACATGAGTAGTCCAAAGCATGGTTTGATAATCTGAGACTGTTGTTAGGATTATCTGGAGGCTTACAGTCTGTGATAATGGATTAAAGGCCTTGCAGTAGGGATTTGGAAGGTTAGCTAGTAAGCAGGTAATGAAGCCGCATCTTTCTTTTGATGCTTTGCAAAGATCAGGAAGTTTATTATCAAACTGATACTATTATCTGCCCACCTGGCCCTAAGGCACAGACGGTCACCGGGTGCCGGCACATGGCGCGAACTCCGGAGCTATGAGGATGGTAAATAAGATCAATCTAGCCAAGCCTGTGCTCTCGTAAAAGAAGATGGTTTCGGATGGATGTACAAAGGAGAAAGAAGGGGTGTCTGTACCTTTGCAGTATTACTAGAGTATTTTCAAATCTCCTTCCATTTTGCAGGTGAGGCTGCTAAAAAAAGGCTTGTGTGCAGGAGCCAGCTGCGGTTTTATCTGGTCAGAGCAGCAGGACGGCTGCACAGCAGCAATGACTCATCGCTGGAATGTGTCTGAAAATTAGGAGTCTCTTGTCTAAATTAGCCATTGCATCTTAAATCCTCAGTTACACACCCAGACAAACTACAGACTGAGGACCATATTTGATACAGATTCATGACCTGGCAGCCTTTGACTACAGTTTTCTGCTATGAGGGATAATGTCTGTTTTTCTGTGCTCCATTGACGGGCATTAAGATACCCCTGGGATTAGTTAAGCTCAATTAGATTGTACAGTGTATCTGCCTGATACAAATCAGTGCTGTCTATGGAATCTGCTAATTAAGAAGGCTATCGCAGAAACCAGAAGGAGCACATCCACGTCGACATGATGGTCTGTCAAGGCTAATTTACCCTGGATTTCGGCTAAAACAATTAATGTACCTATCTCAGCTTGCTTTTTGAGATAAGCCTGAAATGCCTCCATATGTTACTGCCCTGGTGAAATATAACACTTGTTTAGTGTGATAGTAAGTTTAGTTCATAATCAGTAACCGCGTATCAAACATACGGAAACACCCGCAAGCCTTGACCCGCACGGGGTGCATGGTGACCGCGCTGCGTAACTGGCAGGTGACATTTCAAGAATTTCAGCCATCAAGTATCTCTTTTGCTATTCAGGATGTAACAAATAGAATTTGTCAGACCACTTCTGAAATACTATAGACCAGCAAAATGGAAACAGAATGTATGAAAAATAGCACTAGAAATACCAAGGACCATGGGAGAGCTGACATTTGCAAAAGGCATTTGCAAAAGCCTCTCCCATCACTAAAAGGGCATGTTAGCCCCACCAAAACCCGTCAGATTGACAGCTTCCACAATGGAAGCCCGTTCTCCGTCCTCCGGGACGCTCTCCTGCGAGCGCACTGGTGGCAGTGCCGGTGCTGCCCCGGGGCTCTGCGAGGGCCGGAGGAGGGGCCGCTGCAGCCTGGTTCCCCCAGCGTTCTTCCCGAGCGTGCTGAAGTGCTGACGTTTGCAGCGCGGACGTGTTCACCACGTGTTCACCACGTGTTCACCACGTGTTCACCACGTGTTCACCAGGACGCGCACAGACATGGCTCGGACTCATTTCCTGGAGGAAGCCAAACAGCCATCGCGTGCGAAGCACAGGGATTCATCTGGGAACACGGGCAGCTGAGGGGGTCTGGCTTCCCTACAGTTCCCCTAGAATTCCTTGTTTGGGTAGTTTTCTTAATTATCCTTAAAACTATCATCATTGTCCTTTAAACTATCCTCATTCTCTTTTCAAATATCCTTCACAAGCTACGATTAAAAAATTAAGACAAAGCTCCACCCTCTGGTACTGCAGATGTGGGCGGCCGAATCCCTCTGGCCATTTTATCGGAGACCTGCAGCTTCCACCGCACCATCGTGATGTCTGCGCGGGAGGAGCGGCTCCCCAGGCAATTCACCTGCCGCTGATGCCGATACTGTTAATAGCATCAGTGATTTATAGCGTCTCAGGGCCTCTGACAGATTGTAGAAGTTCAGAGCGCAGTCCAAACCCTGCTGGGTTCAAGAGTTACAGATGGTGATGGTATGCCTTATGCCTCTGTTTGCACATCTGTAAACTGCAAATAATAACTTCCTATTTGATGACAATGCTGCGGAGATAGCTGATATCATCATGTGTCTGAAAATCCTGGGTTAATTGTTCCTGGGGAAAAACTGCTGGAGTGTTACTATCATAAAACAAAAAAGCTAATAATGAATCACTGATATTCCACAGAAAATGTAGATCATAATTCAGTGCTCCTGTCGGATTTTTGGAGTGTAGTTTGATGAGTCCAGGTACATGCCAAGTCTGAATTACTGCTTTGAACTTCACCCAGGTACGTGACAAGTTACTAACACCCTATCTTGAGTGGCGTTGTTCCGTTTGTTCTATAGTTAGAGTAACTTCTTAAATTCTTTGCATTTTTAAAAAACTGAAAGAAAAGACTTGTGGCATTTGTGGATGGAATATTAATTCAGGAGGACAGCATCTGATTTAGCAGAGCACTGTACTTTGATTCTCATGAACCTGTGCCTCCGCAAAGCCCACAGCATTCAAACAGATGGGAATGAAGGAAACTTTCTTTGATCTCTTGCAGGCCACAGTTTTGAAAAAGAGCAGATGTGCTCTGGTGACGTGATAAAAAACCAAGTGTCAAAATCCATGTGGAATTTGCGATGAAATTGTTCCAAAACAGACATTATTAATAGCAATCATTATACAGTCTGTGACTGTGTAAAAGTCAGACGATATAGTGGTGTTCTTCAGATTAAAGCATGGCTTGGTGGAGATACAATCATAGCATGATAATGCAACACAGTAAGTTTGACTTGGGCCACTTATGTATGCTTCTGACTTCACAAAAGTGTTCATCCGAGTGAAATCTAAGGAAGCACCAGTACCAGAAGAAGATGTGTGGCCTTGGTCTGTTAGGAGCTGAGCTCCTGCAGTTCTCAGCCTCTAATACAAGTATCCCTACAGCTCCGAGGTTACTGTGCAAACTTCGAGATCTCAGTTATATGAGGCATAGACCTACTCCATATCTGGGATCCTGTAAGCCCGTTCTGTGTAAACCCTGGAGTCTCACCCTGGAGGAGGCTTCAGAATTTAGCACAGATATTCAGCAGATGAGCAGAAAGGACAGGGTCAGCTGGGGGAGCAGTGGGACTCACCGCCTGGAGCATGCTGTCGTTGGCTCGGTCCGTGATTTCAGAAACGATGAATAAGGCAGCTGAGGGATGAAGCAAAACAAACACCATGAATCACATAGAAGAGTAGGAAAATAACCCAAATCCCTTCTGTTTGCAAGGGCATATTTAAAATAAAAAAGAACGCAAACAACGTTCCCAGCAGCAGCTCCTTTGACTTTGGCGCGTCCAGAATGCAGCTGCCCAGGAAGCTGAGAACAGCGCAGAGCACGGAGCCGGCAGTTCCCCTTCCCTCCGCCATTCCCGTGTGTCAAACTCTGCATCGCACTCTGCTGACCAAGAGAGCTCACGAGGTCGCTTTTAAGCACCTAGCAAGCCACAAAGTCCTTTTGCCATGTTTTCTAGTTGCAGATTTTATACAATTAGGGCTTGTGGTAGCGGGAGTTTAATGTAAGCCAGCTTTAGCCATGGCAGCCTGAGGTGACCTGTTTCTGCGTGCTGCCGAGGGAGAGGATGGGTCATCCTGTTCGGACAGGAGTGTGGATGAAGTGGTGACATTAATTACCACCTGGCTTCTCCAGTGGGGTACGTTTGGTGCCGTGGCCCGTGGCACGGTGTGGCTTGGGTCGGCAGAGGGACGGGGCATCCTGCCTGTTCCTGGCCGGCCTGGGAGCACACTGGCCATTGCTGGCCAGAAACGGGACAGGCGTGTGCTCTCCGCAGCCTGGACAGGCAGTCGTGGCCACAGGGCTTGGGCGCCTGCCTTGCCCTGAATCTTGCCCAAGGTCCTGCTCGTGGGTAGAGCAGTCAGTCACAGGCCTTATCGCTGTGATTACACTCAGTGTAACGCAGAGGTGAACTGATTTCATTAATACAATGTTATTCCTGCTTATTCCAGCCTGGAAGCTCCTCCCGCTGAGTCCAAGGTTAAACCTTACTTTGAGGTTAGTGTGAGTAAGAGACTTCTGCTTCATCCATCTGGTGTGCTGGAAAGACTGGTGTTAGCAGCTGAACATCTGGGCTTGTTCTTGATGGTGCAGAGCTGATTTTTATGCAATGCCTTTCAAGTTTACTCGGGCTTAAGGAACCCAGAACAGAGAATCCATGACTCAAACCTCCTGGGTTTCCCTGGAGTTCACGGGGCACAGCAGCCAGAGCGCAGATAAGGGGACAGAAACAGGCGGGTGGAGCCGTCCCAGAGGACTTTACAGTGACCGGGCCAAACACAGGTGGAGCCGGGGAGGGCTGCAGCTTCCCCAGTGGCTGGGGCAGAACTACAGTAGCTGCACCATATCTGTATAGATGGTAATTTCTTCTTCTGTTGCTCATCGTGTCAAAACAATAACAAGCCCACATTTTTCAATGAAAAAAGGATAGGGATTTTGCCCTAAATAATTTGTCTAAATTAGTAACCAGTTCTTACAGGTCTTACATCTAACCTGTTAACAGAAAATCTTGAAAATAATCCTCTTCCATGTACTACCAGTATAGATCCTGTACCTCTTTAGAGAGTTAGCAAAGCAGAATTTTTTTTCTACCCATTCTGTTTTACCTTGTGTGTCTTCATACTCTGTAGAATCAGGGCAAAGATTATTCAAGTAATCTGTAGAAAAGAATCAAAAACACAGACATCCAAGAATCAGAATAGAGATCCACATAATTTGTAGTGCTATAAGTAAAACAGGAAACCCTAACCACAGAGCCATGGACTGGTTTGGGTTGGAAGGGTTGGAGATCGTGTAGCGCAGCCCTGCCGCGGGCAGGGATTCCCCCTGGAAAGCAGGGTGCCTGGGCACCCCCGGGGCAGGACGTCCGTGGGCTGTTCCATACCTCTGTTCCCAAGTAATTACCTGGGCAACTCCTTTTAGTTGTAGTGTAGTAACTGGCAACCAATATCCTCATAGAACACCCTCCCTTGGCTGGTAGGAACAGCCAGTTACGAACACTCAAGTACACCTGCAGATTTTGATTTCTCTTTGCTGTCTAGAGAATCTGGAGGACTGCACTGTGCAGACCCACCCTGTCCTGGCAGAGAAAGGGGCTTGCTTTCTTGAGGCGAAGAACTGAGGCAGTAAACCTATTTTCTAGACTATCTCAATCCAGCAGACCTTGCCGCACCACACACGAAAGCTTTCACTTTCCCAGTTAGTGCAGTAACCGGGACAAGGAGGAGCTCAGGTTGCCTCAAGCACAGACGCGGTCCCACCACTGGAGCTGCGCTGGAGCCCCTCCAGCTCTCACAAAGCACCACGCTTCGTGTTTGCGGTTTTCCTTGTGGGCCACAGAACTGGGCCCAGGACAGGGACACGCCAAGGCCTTTTTCTTAGATGCATTATGTGTGTGCGTGCGCTAAAAACATTGTAAGGATCATGTGAGACTGCTAGGTATGGCAACCAAACAAGTCTGGAAAGTTGCCATTAATGCACACACACCCAGAGAGGGAAACAAGTCAGACAGAAAAAAAGTTGTGCTGTTGGCATCCGGTGTTCATTTGTATTGCTTGTACTAAAAAGGCAAAACCAGCTGTGAATAATGAGTTGCATCCTTGATCAAAGTGTCTGGAGCAAGATGAAACTGCTGCTAATCTGTGCTATGAAAAACATCCATAGGGTCACTTTGTTCTGCTGCATTTATAGAAGACCTTCTAACATGCTGTGCCCTTCGTGGCCATTGAGCGTGGGCAGGGTTGATGGCTTCGTTTTTACTGTCCCACGCATAACTCATCTTGCATCCCTCTCCACCCACAGTTAGACGTACTTCCAAAGTTATTTCTCCATCTTTATGTCTATGGATCCTGACTCTTTTGTGTTCTGATCAGATTAAGTTACTCGACAACTCTGAGGTCTATTGTTACATTTCACCATTTCCTTCCCCAACCACTTCATTAGTTACAAACCTAAACGTCAGGATTCTTTCTAGGGGCCGCATGCTGCTCCAGCAAGCTGGTTCCCCTCATGGCTCAGACCTGCTGGGTGTGCTGTGGCTTGCAGAGAATGAGCCACCACAGGGGACACAACCGCCGGGAGAGGCTCCGGGTGGGAGTGATGTGTATGGTCCTGAACGTAAAGGAAAGGCGTTACCGTCAATGCAAAATCTGTCAATGTACTGGTAATGTAAGTTTGGATCTCTGTCTCCTACGGTGCAGATAGATAAATTGAACTGGGATTTTTATTTAAACTTATCACTGGCCTTATGTGTGTTGTACACAGGCGAGGGTGCGGTGCTGGGTACGACGGCTGTGTCGATGGAGTAGAAGGAGCCGAGCCTCCCCTGTCATATGGGATGTGGGGCAGGGTCCCCTTGCTGGGGATTGCTGTCCCCTGCTGTCTCTGATCGTTGCCCTGGGCACAAATAAGTCAAACCTATCTGCTGGCGAGGAGGCTGAACTCTTCTCTCCCAACTCACAGAAGGGGTGGCTAAAAGCACCTGACTTAGGTTTTTGGTGACCTTTCAGCACGGTTGTGCTGAAGAAGTGCCTGCTCCTTGCCAGGCCTCCCTGGTGTTCACCACATCCTGCGCATATTGAAGTTCCCGGGAAATCCCACACTGCTTCAGCCCTGGTTTAGCTCAGAACAACGTGGGGGCGTTTCCCGCGAGCAGCTTGGCGCCGTGTTACTGACCTGTGAGCAGCACGCGGTACTGGAAGACGCGCTGCGCCACGCTCAGCAGCTGGTGTTTGACGCGGCGGGGGGCGCCCCCCGCGCCCTGCTGTCCTCGGCGAAGGGAAGGGAAACACAGAGATCAGGACGTGCCAGCGCAGCAAGTTATCGCCACCCGATACGGACTATGAGAGCTTGCTACTTTCAGACACCCAAATTCCATTGACCCGTTCCCAGTTTGCCCAGCTTGCTGTTGGGGTTTGTGCCTATAAATAAGTACTCTAAACAGTTGATTTCCTCTGGCATCATTCACAAATAGTTTGGACTCAGAGAGAAATGTGCAGAAAGCAAATGCCATTTAGCAGGTAAGGGCTGGGTAGAGATTTTAGGGTGGCATCTGAAGACAGATGTATCACACCTCAGTGAAGCTTGTAATTGTTTCT
Organism: Patagioenas fasciata; assembly: GCF_037038585.1. Classification (NCBI taxonomy): domain Eukaryota; kingdom Metazoa; phylum Chordata; class Aves; order Columbiformes; family Columbidae; genus Patagioenas; species Patagioenas fasciata. Next base: position 223,206 of record NC_092529.1, on the reverse strand, counting down.
TTTTTGGACTGAAAGTTTATTCTGCCTGCAACTTTTTTAGTGTCTTATTTCAGGACGTGGAATTGAGCAAAATACGGTAAAACATCTCCTTGTGATTGAGTTGGAATTAAATGTCTAGAGGGTGTTTACAAGAAAACAAAGTGAGGTTGTGATCTGATTTAACACACATGGAAAAGCAGCGTTTTCTCTTTACAGTCACCCTTTAGATTCAACCCATTGCATGTTGCTGCATCTCAGGCCCAGTCAGCATGGGTTTATGAAAGGCAGGTCCTGCTTGACCAGCCTGATCTCTGCCTATGGCAAAGTGACCAGCTGAATGGATGAGGGAAATGCTGTGGATGTTGTTTATCTCCACTTCAGTAACGCCTTTGACAGTTTTCCACAGCGTTCTGGAGAAACTGGCTGCTCATGGATTGCACGGGTTATAGTGAGGAGGGTTTTGGTCTCTTCTCCCAGGGAACAAGTGACAGGACGAGAGGAAACAGCCTCAAGTTGCACCAGGGGAGGCTTAGTTCAGATATTGGGAACAATTTCTTCCCCAGAGGGTTGTTGGGCATTGGAACAGGGCAGTGGTGGAGTCACCATCCCCGGAGGGGTTGAACAGACGCTTAGGGACGTGGTTTAGTGGCCGTGTTAGGTTTATGGTTGGATCCTATGGTCTTAAGGGTCTTTTCCAACCTAAATTATTCTGTTCTATAAGGACTCAATTGAAACAGACCCAGAAACAAAGACATGATGCACGTGTGAACACCTCACTTCAGGTTTAGCAGCAGGGTGTGTGGAGGGAGCTGTTCTCCCATTCCGCCCCAGCACTGCTGGAGCTGCAGAAAAGCGATCTGAGAGTGAGCCCCGTGGCACAAACGCGCGTGGTGCAGGTAGAACAACGGGGGAACCTTACCTCAAACTCCTGAATTATGGTAGCCAGTTGGGAATATTTAAGGCAGGTTTCATCTAGCAAAGCCAAATTCCTATCGAACTGCATAATATATGCTGTGTGGTGATCCAGCCTTGATTTTCTGGAGAGAAAAACATCAGCAACTTTCTGGTGTTCCTCCCTAAGGCCACAGAAAGAAAAGGAGCAGAGGTAATTCCTTTTAGACATTCTTATTTCAGCCGTTTGATAGACCGAGGCCTGGCAGCCTGGCTGAAGTCAGAGGCCTCCCTAGCTGAACGAACTGCCCCTGCGAGGCCGCGCGGCCCAGGCCGGCGCGCCGAGCTGAGCGCTGCGCTGGGGCCGCGTGGCGCTGGGACCGGGCTGCCCCGGCTGCCGGGGACGTTTCTGTCAGCAGGTGGTCTTCAGGACCATCCTGACATCTGCTGCTCCTGCCTCCCGTGGCACACGCCCGTGACCTTCGTGCCACGCGTGCGGAGCCGCCTGGTGAGGACGGCGAGCCGGCACCAGCAGATAACGCGTACGGAGCCGGCTGCCCTCACACTGACCCGCGGGCCACCGTGGAGTCACGGGCTGTGGCCACGCAGATGTTTCAGCATTTGGTTTCTTAGCCTGAAAGCCTCGACCTTCGCTCCATTCCTGCCTGTGTACAAAACCTGCCGGCGCAGCTGAGGTTCCGCTTTCACCTCTGCTGGGTCCCAGCCCGGCGCGCGGGTTGGGGAACACGGAGGGGCCGTGCTGAGCCCTTCACACGGCACCATCCCATCCTTACCATTTGAGGACTCTTTCTTCCAGTTCTCCCAGGATGTCTTGGTGTAATTCATAAATTTCAGGAAGTTCACTTAAACCCTGCTTGAGTGTAACTTCCTCCTGTTCATTTTCATCTTCATCTCCAAGCACTTTCAAGATAACTTCATAGAAATCCTGTGAACAACAATACAGAAATTGGGCAAACAGACTTCAAGTGTCTCTTCTGAAATCATCGTTACAATTCCTTGATTCCTAAACTATGGTTTCTAGGAATTATAAGATGCCATTGATAGAGTGTGCTCAGAATAACAAGGAGATCATAGCATATGTTTTCTTCCATCCACTAGTTCATACCCGTTTTCAGCTGAATTCCACAATGCTGTCAACCCAAAACTGAATATTTCACCTGACCAAGCCATCAGACCCTTATGCATACAATAAGTTTGGTATCTTTTTATTTAGCTTGCCTTTTTTTGCTGTTTTTCTGGGTATAGTTGGTCTCATTTTTGTAGTGTTTTGTAACCAGAAACATAACTTTTAAAAATTAAGGATGAGATTCTCCTGCCATTTCATTGGGTCCAACAGCTTGATATGAAAACCATCAACGTCTAAGTGTCTTGTGATAAAATCTGTAACACTTTTCTCCAGCTCCGAACTTAAAGAGAGGAAGAATCTGTAAATTTAAGCTATAGAACAAATAATTTTCCAAGACCTTTTCCAACCTTTTTCTGCATCCCAGTAAGCCATGAAGTGCATGGAGCTTTTATTGCACAAGATGAGGAAAGTAGGGGTGAGAGTGAAAAAGAGAAAATGATGAAAAGGACAGCTCAGTAGAGAGGCTACGTGAACCACGCGGCGCCGCAGCTCCTGGTGACTCCTTCGGTGCAGCAGCTGCCGACGGGGAGACTGCAAAGCTTCCTTCCCCAAGAAATACGGCCGGTCCTCCCCTGAGCTTCCTTTCTGCTTTGTGTGGGAAGGGGGGCCCGGGGCATTGCAGCGTTCCCTTATTGATAGCCAGCCTACACATGCTGCGTTTTTTCCAGTAAGTACTTCAAATCAGTTATTGGTTTTAAATTCAGCATTAAAAATACTTGGATGGAGGCTTTGCAGCTGAATATACTTAGATTCACTGACTTTGAAGCCAAGAGAGAGCATATTGATATGATATGATGTGATGTGACGTGACGTGATGTGATGTGACATGACATGATACGATATGATATATGATACGCTCTAGTGTGGTCAAGTCAGCAGTCCAGAGCACAAGACTTACTGGAATATAGCATTACTAGGAAAACAGCCAACTTCGACTTAAGGCAGAATCTGCCACGTGTTACGGACACACTAACGCCGCATGCCGAGGGAAAACAAACAGCACACAAGTCCCAGAGGGGATTTAGTTGGTCTCCGGAAGGGTCCGGTAGCTCAGAACCGCATCCGAGCCCCGAGCGGCCGTCTCGGCAGCGCTGAGCCCTGGTGGTGTCCGTCAGGCTGAGCCCACGGCACCGGCTGTTCCTGCAGCGGCTTCAGAGGCCGCTCCAGCCCCAGCTCTGTGGGAAGGAGCTGCGGTGTCTGACCCGTCTGGCCAGGTCCATGCTGGGAACGTATGTGTTCACACACTACTCTACAAACAGTGATTTATTATTAAAACCAATGTTTTTTCGATAATGTATTAAAAACATTCTGTGTCTGTTCACAGAAGCCAATTCACCAGAAAAAAAGGTTGCAGTGGCTTTAACAATTGCTGAGAAGGGGGCTGTGCTGGATGAGTTAACAGAAACGGCAGCTCGGTTTTTCCACTCAGACCGTTTCCTGGCCTCCTGCCCCCAGTGTGTGATAAGGCCAAATGTGCTGTGAAAGGAAGCAGGGGCTTAATAAAAAGAAACCCCTGAGGTCGCACAGCTCTTTGAGAGATGCCAAGCTGTTTCTGCCCGGCCCTGAACCAGGATGGGATAGGTTGAGCATCTTCCTCTCTCAGGATCTAGTGATCACGAAACCTGTTGCCAAAAAGTCAAAGTCTGTTCCCCGAACTTTTAGGAACAATCTTACGAACTTCCCTGCACCGTACCGGGATTTACCGTGGCATTCCTCATGACTCCGGCTTCTGTCTTGGTAAGCTTTATACGCACATGGAGTAATCAAGGAGGAGTCTGAAAGAACTGATTTCCGTGAAACTTGCTAGCATCCAGGTATGAGCAACTCAACAGGTTGTGCCTCACTGGGGATCTCTATTTTACTTCAGATAGTGCACTTTAGTTTGGTGAAATCAAGGCAGCTGTACTGGGGACCAGTTTGGTATGTGTGGTCCTGCCGAAAGGCTCTGTAAGGAGCCAGAGAACTTCACCACTCCTCACGGGTAGGAACTGACTGCAGGCAAGAGCCAGTTTTCATGTCCTCAGAGTAATTCCCGGCTTTCCTGTCGTGACACCGCCAGCTGTGATGTACGCTCGCGGGGAGCTGGGCCGACTGGAACACCTGATCCGTGCCAGCCAAAGGGAAAGCCCTACCTACAGCGCGGAATTTCACCAACTATGGCAGATGAGGCGTTTGTTTTCTGAAAAGCCACTAGAACTACGGAAAAAACCACACCAAACAAACAAAAGAACCCAACATTATGACAGTTTTGTTTTTGACTAACTATATCCTGGATAAAACAAGATCATAACATTTTCTGAAAGAGTATGGCCGTGTTTCCTAATTGTCTGGGCCTGATTTCCGCAGTGTGTCCTGCCCAGTGCCACAAACCGTCCCGGTGCCGTCCCAGCTCCCGCGTCCCGGGGTGTGAGCGAGCCCGTCCAACGGCACGATTCAGCCTCCCTGCGCGCCAGAGCCTCTCCGGCCATCTTCTGGGTGCTTTTCCTAACTCACAGGAATCTGCAACCTTTCCGAGTCTTCAGTCATCGTAATTAATCCAGACTGGGGAAGGGGAAAGGATCCAAAGCGTTCTTTCAGCTTATTGTGCCTGGGGAAGTGAATAGCTCCAGTAAGGGCACTACTGATGTGCTCAAGTAACCTGTTATCGAACTGTCATCTTTTCCAAATTAGCATCGAGCAGCTCTGTATCTGTCTGCTTTCCACCATAGCCGGGCAACAAGATTAACACTCCTTTCCCACAGCATCTCAGTGGGTTTAATTAGTCATTAATTGCCTGCCCCTTTGATTAGAATGAATTCTCAGACAAATTATTTCATTCCAGTTGCCTGGATAGCCAGCTTCCTAACGATTAAGAAAAAACCTGCAGCATAACAGTAATCACCATAAACATCCATTAAAAAAATAATCATGTCACTATTGAAAATGCTGAGTGCCTGGGAAGCCGTGAATGAGATGCAAAGTGCTTCTGCAGGCTCACAGACTCACCAGTCCTGGCACCTACGTCTCCAAGTCTGTCACCCAAGCCCCATAGCTAAACACAGGAGGAACCGAACACTCAGCCCATATGTGAGGCTGCTGGGTCACAGCTTTCTGAGACCAGAACTGAAGTTGTTCATCTCAAGGCTCTGGCGCGATGGCCCAGAGCTCCATCTTGTCCAGGCGTCTGAGCCCGCAGATCTCGCCCTGTGTGCTGCCCACACCTGCACCAGGGTCTGTCCGTGCTTGTAGAGCACAACCAAGCTGGGTTTGTGACATACAAGGTCAGCAGCTGTACTATAAAAATACATTTTTGAAACATAAAACTTTTCATTGCATTTTGGGTGCCCATAAGTAAGCCCTTTACAGCCTTCCAATGGCCAAATCCTGAACATGCCTGAAATAAACACTACAAATAATTAAGAGAAACAAAGAGGATCAAAATCCACAGCCACAAAGGTTGGTTGTTGCTTTTTCTCTTCTTTTGTTTGCACACATCGCTAACACACACCAGTTACGTGTTTTTCCCCAAGAATGCCTCAGCAGAACTTCTGTTGGCGCTGGCAGCGGGGACGGTGACGTGGAGCCTGTCTGCAGGGCAGCAGAGCGGGGGAACGCGGGCCAGCCCCGCGGGAGGTGTGGGCGCTGCCCGCGCCGGGGCGCAGCCAGGGGCTCCTGCGGCCAGCTGGCCGCAGCCTGAGAGTTTGTTCTGGGCTACGCTTCCAGGATTTCGTGAGCAGATGCAGAAATGGTCAAGTTGTGTATTAAATCTCTCCGATACAGGGCTGAATATGCTTTGGAGTCCAGCTGCAAAAATGAATTGTAGCAACCCTGTATGCATACCAACAGCCCTTTTCCAGGATGGGTACATCCCACACGTACTGAGGTCCTTTCTGCATTTCAGCCTTGCTGCCAGTTAGCCTTGGTTAGCCGGAGAACACTTAACCTTGCAGGACCCCAGTGAAAGGAAAGAGAGCTAACCTCTTGTCAGCTAAGCCGCTGCTCCAGGCAGGGGTTTTACCCAGGAGAAAAAACTGCCTCTATCTATCTATCTATCTATCTATCTATCTATCTATCTATCTATCTATCTATTTGCTATGTTGGGTGATTTATATTCTTTAACCTCTGCTTTAAAATAATCCAGAGTACAGTAATTCAGCCTGGATCCAGAATATCTGTTTGCTTTTCCTGTGTAACAGAAGAGGCCAAATGAGATCAGTTCATCCAACGATCCAACGGCCCCTGGATGCCTGAGGGACCAGGGACTATTGCAGCCAATCTAGTCGGGGTAGTTAGGAAGTGATAGGACTGAAATCAGTCTCTGCCTTCACTGTGAAAAGCTGGTGGTTCTGCTACCTGCCATGGGCTGGAAGCAACTGTGTAGATTAGAAAGGTGAGCAGAGTGGAGCACAGAAAGTCAAGAGTTTGACTGAAAGGTGGAGCTGAACAGATAGCTCTGTTTGAAAGAAAACCATTTTCACTTCTAAAATGAAGGTGGATTCAACAGATACTGCATATAACAGTATGCACGGCTCTTTTGGACATCCGAGCACTGCACCCGAGGGGAGGGTGGAGATTTCAAAGGAGAAGGGAGAGTCTCGCTATGAACGCCGAGTGCAGGCGCGAGATGCTGTGCAGGATGCCCTGAGCAAGTCCGGTTCTGGAGGTATGTTCCCTCTCTCCTGATGGAAGTGAAGGTGGCACCCTTGAATTGGAAAGTGGCACATGGCCCGTAGCAGAGTGAGTGACCCTCGGTCTGCGCTGGGCAGGGATCTTCCCGGATTTCTCGTCACTGAGCTCAGCAGAGACAACGCCAGACCAGCAGCAGACGCTGTCACAGTAGCCGCAATTAGTGCCTTATCCTTGCACTGCCAGGCACAATCTGGGTCAGGAGCCCTGACCTGAGCACACACTCACATGCAAATACACACGTTCGTCCCAAACACTGCGAACGAGTTGCAGACCTGGCAAGCTGCAGAGTACGCGTTGTGAATACCGATCAGTGGGGCTCGTTAGCAGGGAACTGCCCGGATGCCGCATGCGCTAGTGTGACTTCCCTGTCCCCTTAGGATACGCAGAGTATCTGAAAGCTCTTCTGGCTCAGCGTTCCCGCTGCAGAAGCTCCCTGGCCAATGCATAGCTATTTTCCCACTGCAGACAAGACAACAATGAGTAAATAAATGAGAAATAAAAAGCAGCCTACCATGAGTGAAGGCAGGCTATTTTTTTTAGTGACAGTGTGTTTTTAGGCTTTTATAAGAGCTTCAGAGGGTCTAACAGCCAACTACCTCCTCATTTAGCCAGCACGTTCCATTCACAAAAGTGTTTAATTAGGACAGTAATGACTTGATTGGTGCAACAGAACTTTGAACATCATCCAAGACATTCACAGTACTAGAAAAGGCTCAGCCAGTCATTCACTGGAAGTGTTAATAATTAGAAAGATGGAGTTCTGCTTGGTCTAACATGTAATACTGGCTCCTAAATCAGATGTTTAGTCTTTGTTCTTGAGAATGTGCTGCCCAGAATTCTGAAAGTAGAGTTTAACCGGCGAGCCTGACCTCGTGGTAATTGCATACAGGTACCTTTGGGTGAGTGACTCGAGCACTAAGATGATTTTGGCCTTTTTTTTCCCTAAGGTGAGTGGGCTTCTCCCTGCAGTGAGAAGCCTTGGGATGCCCAGGGCAAGGCTGCATCCCAAACTGCTCCAAAGGCTGGAGAACATTGGATCTATCCGTATCATTCATATCTATATCCATATCTGCAGATGCTGAGGAAGTGTAAGTCCAGCTTCTTGGTGTTTGTAAGAACTGTGGCCTGTAATCCTGATGAAAATGCAAACCAGGAAACAGGATCAACTTTCTTTGAACAGGGAGGTATTCGGGCTGGTGTTTTTCAGTGCAGAGCTGTCCTTTTAGGTACCTTAATTCAGTAAATGCCTCGGAGGGAAGGAATAATTGCTTCAAGGGGAGTTATGCACAGAAAAGGTGACTTTATGTACAACAGCCAAAGACAGAATGAATGTGAGCAATGGTACACCATCAGGCAAATGCGTGATCCACACAGACCGGAATCCCAGTCAGTCTGAGTCACAGGGTTTGATTTGTGCACATCTAGCAAAGTCATTTGAGACAGACTGGCTGAAGGGAAGCAAATAAACCAGGCTTTGGTCCTCGCATGTGTGAAACACGAGGCTGAGAAAGCAAGCTGCAGCGCTTTTGTTGAGGAGCAAGCACTAAGGAAGAGATGACGAGCGCAGCCTGCACTACTGGGGAGGGGAAACAGCAGAAAGGAATGAAAAGGTTTGCAGATGAAATGATCCTAAGGAAATATAAAGACTAATAAACGTTGGAAAACTAAATTGTGAGGACCAAGAGAGCAGGAACCTGGATTGCAAGGCCCTGCCCACCTGCTCAGTCCAGAAGGCAGTTTTACCTCTCTGCTCCAAATACCTTGGAGTCGGCAAATAACAGCTAACCCTTCAGATTTTTATCACTACTGCCACACCAACTGATACCAAATTTGTGAGCTAACACAATATTTCCACTCTTTCAGTTCAATAGCAGAGTGGGTGTATGGAAATGTCATCGTTTTGGCAATCAATCAATTTATTAAAGTCTCTGCTGAAGGGCCAAACAGATTCTGTTACGCTGAATGAACAGGAGCTCCGGCCAAGCCGGGAAATGAGATGGGAAACTGCTCTGCTGCAGGCTTGAGAAAAGCCTTGTTTTTCATTCTGAAAGCAGCCCGGGTGTGGTTTAGTTCCTTGCCTTCCTTACCAACGTATGGGATTATATAAGGAGACAAGACTTGAGACTTGAAGATGAGCATTTAGAAGCTGTTTTCCTGAGGAAGCTGGTGGTGGGGAACAGAGCGAAAACTTTGCCTGAGCTGAGGTCTGCTGTCCAGAAAGCCTTTGGCCCTAACTGGCTGGTATTGCATTACCAGAAAAAATAAGCTTAAAAGGAGGCAGAGTGAATGCATTGAAATCAAATCCCTGTGCTCCGTAGCTCTGCTCCCGTCTCTCTCAGGAGAGGGAGGGCTCGCTGCTGTTTATCCCCATCTCCTGTGGCCCTGACCGCAGCCTCAGCCCCAGCACTGCTGCCCACGCCTTCCCCTGCGAACGCCAAACGCCACATTTGCGGATCCGTAGCAAGGGCGGGTTGGTGCCCGACGGATTCCTTTGCGACGCTTCATAGCAAGCCATTCCTCAAATTCACCGCAGGCCCTTCAGCGCTCTTACGTCTTCTAAATTGCAGCTAAGTAAAAGGGCAATTAGGTTTCAGTGATTAAAATATTTACTCACCGTACGTAGCAGCCGGAGCATCTCCACGTATCTGAGGAAAGAGACAAACTTTCATTAATTGCGGTGGAACTGAGGCTGCAGGGTGGCGAGCAGCAGGCGGGCTGTGGCAGTGAACTCACGCTTTCTCTGAAGACATCAGCTCCTGCGCAATGAGGTGAGCTCTGGACCGGCCTTCTTTCTGTCAACAGCAGGAAACAAGGACCGTAAAGAGGTGTCTCGTTCCAAGAAGTAAAGCAATGTTAGAGAGCACTTTCAACATTCCTTCAGTGAAAAGTTACCAGGCTTTTATTCTTTGTTGTTCGGTGTCTGGCATCTTGGAGTCCACAACTCAAATACTAGTAATATAGTAAAATATAATGTCTGCTAAGGCAGCTGTCAAGTTTCAAAAGTTGACAGCTTTTCTTACTGGAAAAGGAGATGGATTTTCTGTTAATTTTTACAGGTCCAAAATTTGTCAGAGAAGCAGAAAGCGCTTAGCTTTGAACAGGCCAGCCTCACGGCCGCTGAGGCTCACACCACGCGTTCGGTGCTCTTAATTACATGGAAAAGGGAGTTCTGTATCAAAATGGTCATGCTCCAAATGGCTCTGACTGCTCTGAGACCTGCGAAAGCAGATGGGGCAAAGGGCTTTATTGCATGCTGAACAAATGTCTAAGCGAAATGGCCATATCTCCAGAAAGCAAGCAGCTCGGCACTCCAGCAGACAACACGGTGACGTATCAGTGGAATCTCCTTGCCTGGTGGGCATCTCAGAAGACACAGACAACTGTGCAAGAAGCAAAGTGTATGGCTCTGAGGTACAAGTGGCTAATTAGGGTATTTTGCTTCTATTTCAGGACTCATCCTTACGGTAAGAAATGACCCAAGCATGGAAATAACACTGGGAAAAGTGACCTATTTAGCAGTAGTGAAGGAGGGAACTAAACCAGTAGCCCCCGGTGACCTAAAGTGGGCTCAGGGAAGAGGGGTTCAGCAGCAAGACTTGGCGACATTGTTTGCCAGAGCAGGTACGCTGGAAACCGGGGCTGGTGACACGTGGTGCGGTCCCTCGGTGTGACACAGCGGGGCTGGCGACACGTGGTGCGGTCCCTCGGTGTGACACAGCGGGGCTGGCGACACGTGGTGCGGTCCCTCGGTGTGACACACCGGGGCTGGCGACACGTGGTGCGGTCCCTCGGTGTGACACAGCGGGGCTGGTGACACGTGGTGCGGTCCCTCGGTGTGACACAGCGGGGCTGGCGACACGTGGTGCGGTCCCTCGGTGTGACACAGCGGGGCTGGCGACACGTGGTGCGGTCCCTCGGTGTGACACACCGGGGCTGGCGACACGTGGTGCGGTCCCTCGGTGTGACACACCGGGGCTGGCGACACGTGGTGCGGTCCCTCGGTGTGACACACCGGGGCTGGCGACACGTGGTGCGGTCCCTCGGTGTGACACACCGGGGCTGGCGACACGTGGTGCGGTCCCTCGGTGTGACACACCGGGGCTGGCGACACGTGGTGCGGTCCCTCGGTGTGACACAGCGGGGCTGGCGACACGTGGTGCGGTCCCTCGGTGTGACACACCGGGGCTGGCGACACGTGGTGCGGTCCCTCGGTGTGACACACCGGGGCTGGCGACACGTGGTGCGGTCCCTCGGTGTGACACACCGGGGCTGGCGACACGTGGTGCGGTCCCTCGGTGTGACACACCGGGGCTGGCGACACGTGGTGCGGTCCCTCGGTGTGACACACCGGGGCTGGCGACACGTGGTGCGGTCCCTCGGTGTGACACACCGGGGCTGGCGACACGTGGTGCGGTCCCTCGGTGTGACACAGCGGGGCTGGCGACACGTGGTGCGGTCCCTTGGTGTGACAGCCAGGTGGGAAGTTTGTGGCCATGTTTCCTCCCCAAATTCTTCATGAGGGGCTGTGAGCGGTCAGGGAACACAAAGCTTAATTGGGACCCTCATAAAAAGTATTGTGAAGACCCCAAATCCAAATTCAGCTTCCCACAAATGCTGGCTTCCCAAATCACACTCGATAGATCAGATATACAATCAGGATTTATGTAGCAGATCTGAACAGTAAAAAGTGTCTAAGCAAGTTCAAGCTAAATGCATTATAGACATTTTACTCTCTGTTCCTGCTCCCCGTTAGCATTCCGTGGGATACGGGTGTTCCGGCATATGATAGAACTGTCTGCCAGCTTTTGTATCCACAGGGGAATCACCTTCTGGCGTTGAGGGTTTTACTCCCCTCCCGAAGTTCCTGGTTCATTCCCCCTGCCCTAAGCTGCAGCGTCGGAAGAATGAAACATCCCCTGAAGTGCTGGACGCTGAAACTGAGCCATGTGGATACTTGGAGTGTAAAAAACCCACTAGTAACATCAAATGAAACATAATCGAAGCAGTTTCACTGCCCAACATCCGTAAATTGATGTGATGGGACAGAAGTTATATTTTTAAGATTATTCTAGTTTTAATAGTTAAGACATTCATTACAAAAGCAAGGAGTTCAGCACTGCCGGTCTCAGAGGAGCCAGGGCCGGTCGCAGCGCGTTGCAGGCCGGTATCAGCGCTGGCTCGAGCCACGAGGAAACCAAGGACCCCTTGCTGCTCTGAGAGTTTTCACCATGGGGAGAATTATGATCTGATCAATAGTGAGGATGAGTGAAAAAGTCCTTGAACCCTGATGATGCGTTAAATGAATGAGGCTCCCTGTATAGAAAACAAACAGTGTCACGGTGATGGTTTTTTCATCTTTAGTATATTTCTGTGTACTTTTTTCGGGAGGCATCTGAAGATTGCAAGAGCCAAAGGAAAAACGGAGTGAAGGATTTGTCAGTCCCAGATGTCTAATCCCTCTCTCCTTTAGCACCAGGAGGCTGAGGGTACGTCCCCTAGTGCCTTGTTCCTTCTGGCTGGTGGGTGCCAAAGAGCATGCTTTGAATCACTTGCTTTGGGGAACTCATAGGGTGCACTAGAAAGATCTTATGTGTTTTCCTTCATTTCACTTTCCCGCTGGGAGCAAATATTTGGCTGCCCCTTCCCCGCTGTTCCGCTTTGGGAACAGCTCTTGAGGATCGTGCTGTGCCTGCTTGTGCCAGCTGCTTTGGGCACACGCTAGAGGCACCGAGTTTTCCAGCGAAGGGGGTGTCTGTGGGTCACCTGGCCCAGGACAGGCCTGTCCCCGCGGGCCCGGCCGCCGGCTCCGGCACACGGTGCTCGTGGTTAACGTGTCTGAGCGAGGGACCGAGCGCAGGGACGCCGGTGTCACACGGCCTCTGGCGAGTTTGACACTGTGTCTCTAGGCGTTGCCTGTCTTGTGTTATTTAATTGCTGTTTGTTTAACCAGGAAATGAACTCTGAGGTTGACGACAGTGTCCAGAGTCAGACTTCTGGGAACAGGAGATGGAGAGGATGCCGGTCTCAAGCATCAAGCTCCTGAAACAAAGTCTGAGTGACTGTTACGATGCCCCTTTTCGGTGACGCGCCCTGCCGCAGCCCGGCCCGTGCCCAGCCTGGGACGCGGTTCGTGCCCAGCTCCCGGCTCCGGAGCCGCGCTCCCGGCCTCGCTGCGCAGCCACGGCGGCCGCGCGGGGACCCCGGCTTCTGCTCCACGGGGCGCTCGTGTTGCATAGCCTCATCACCCCGTCCCCCCAGAACCAAATGCTTAGTAAAATGCTTGCTATTCACAGTATAAAATTGCAATATGTAACTGAAATATCACCCAGTTCTCTCCACTTTGAAAAACATGCTGGGGTCAGGAAGGTCGCAAGCACAAAAGCACTTTAACCAGGTTAGAAGCTTGTGCAGTTGCCACGGCTCAGCTGATCAGCATAACTTGCAAAGCAGAGGTGATACTGTGCAATCATTTCTCTATTGGCTAATGAACCAAACCCTATAGCTCTCCTCCAAAGGGATATCAAGTTTACTGATGGAAAACTAAGACCTAGAGATGACTCGTGACTTGCTCAGAGTTTCTCCTCCTCCAATAGCTGATGTTTCCCATGTATAATGAAGGAAACCACCACCAGAAACCTTTTGTTTAGAACAATAAAGATCTGAAAGCCTGCAGGTCTTTACAGAGCAGACGTGTGAGCACAGCTGAAGTTAAGTGCTAGTCTTACGTAGTTCAAACTGAGAAACTTTAGGTTTCGTGTCCCTTTTGTGCCTTCAGATAGAACAAATTTTTGGGCTGAAGAGGGGAAAGGAGTGGCCACTGGAGAGAGGTGGCTAACGGCCATGGCGAGTGTGCCGATGTGGCTCTTGGTGCAGGACTCCGCTCTGTGTGGCAGTGTTCCCATTGGTGTGGGGATGTCACTTGTATGCTCTGGCTTTGTCCTGAGCAATGCCGGGGCGCCAGACGCGGGCCCTAACAGGCTGTGCTTTGGTCAGACGGTACTTTGGTGGCAGTGCCGTCACTGTCCTCGGAGCACGGGCTCAGCTCTCGGTCATGCTGACCCAGCTGTTGGCAGAACCTCGGTCAGAACCAGACTCGTCTCCTGATCCAGCTTAAAAAACCTTGGGGCTGGAGGTGAATCTGCCTCCGTGGGGTTGGAATGGGACTGTGTGGACTAAGAGCAGCATAAGTCATCACAAAACGATTCGCTAGAACTGGAGCATGAGCACTGTGCAAGCCACTGCTCTGGAGTACTGAGGAGGAACCTTTGCGCTTCAGAAGCTGGGTAACTAGGCCAGACCTAGGAGCAGCAGCTCCGCTCTGGTGTGTGCCGCTGGCCTGCCGCGCTGACACCGACAGGCTGCCTCTCTCTGCGTTTTCCTACGCGTGTGTCTCATTTCACAACCACCCCAGGGCAGGCATGTTGTACCGGGATGGTCCCCAGCACAAGAGCTTTACTGTCCCAGACCGTGAGCTCCAGGCTCTGGGCTGAGTGACTTCACAAGGGCCCTTCTGTAACCGCGGTGAACCAGCAGCAGCGATAGGGCTGTCACAGTGCTGTCAGCAGGGAACTGTGCGGAACAAGTGACATTTTCAGGCTGGCTCTGTGAATCAGTGAGAGAAAAGCAAACGTAGTTCACACCTCCTGTCTCCCAGGCTCCTTCCTTGAAGAGCCAGACTGCTGCTCTCCTGGGGATCTGTGTTGTTATATAAATCAAGAGCTGTCCCTTGAAAGGCATCTGAATTTGGTGCTCAAGGCACACAAATCCGCCATTCCCAACCCCAGCACGTCTCAGTTTTGTCTGTGTGTGTGCATGCCTCTGTGTTTTAGTGTGTGAAGGTTAAAGGTTTGCAAAACAGCGTGATTAATGGGATCTGGAAACCAAGCCCACCCAGTGGAAATGGATAAGGAGCAGCAAAGGCAGTTTGATGTCCTGTGCTATGCGACAGCGGCTGCCCTGCATGTTGAGAGGCCTTTGTGCCAGAGCCTGATGCTCCTGTTGCGTTGGGCGCAGGTCCCCTCCGTCTGCCCTGCTGGGCTGCTGTCCCCCTTTTTTGGGACCAGCAGAAGGGTGAGCGCCTCACCCAGTGCCGCCTGCTGTCAAGTGCGGCATCGGGATCGGTTCCGTCTGAGCGCCCGGCAGCCCGGGGTCAGGGCTTGGACTTGATGACCTTAAAGGTCTCTTTCAACCAAAATGATTCTGTGATTCTGTGAAGTTCCCCTTCACACCACCAGGTAATGGCAATGCGCACCCGCCAGTCAGGCCAGGATTACATATATTAAACCTGAAGTCCTAAATGATGAGCCAGAATGCTTTGGTTTTTCATTGGGATAAAATTCAGCCACATTCGGTCTGAATTCCCTTTTGTGCCATTTTGCTCTACATGCTCTTCACCTCGCTACAAAACTTTTACATTTTTCTAGCAGGGTAAGATCACATCTCATATGCTGGCTGTATACAGTTGCTTGTAACATATTGGTGGTTTTAGACCAAACTCAACAGTATTTGCGTGCAGATCGGTTTACTTTTAGATTTCCCATACTGTTAGCTGTGTTCTGGATGAAAGAAATGTACTTATGTTCCAGCTATGGCTTTATTACTTTTCCTAGGACTTGTATTTATTTATTTCCTGAGTGCTTCATAGACTAGAATCCTTACAGGTATTCACCCAGATCAATCACATTATTTTCTTATTATTCTCCTGAGATTCCCTTCAGTTCTTCATATCAAACTCCCTCCTGCGTTTACAGACAGGTTACAGAGAGTGTTTTTAATTGTTCCTCTGCCTAGTGGCTTAATGTCGGGTTTGCCGTATGTCATTCTGAACTATAACAGAGTTCTTAAAACAGCTGCTGTTGCTCCAATATTCCCAGCACCCGCTTACCCAGCCACTGCGCTGGCCTGCGGGGGAACGCTCACCCCTTGCCACTGTGGTGCAAACTGTGCAGTGCATCTCAGTCCACTGCCTTCCGCTGAGTACCTGAGTTGTTTTAAGCCCTGTAACTTCATTTGACCAGCACACCTTTAGCTTGTGTGTGACACAGTCTGGATCAACGGTGTGATGCGAATAGCTTGTGAAGCCCTGTCCAAGGCAGCACGTCTTGCAGTGTTGATACAGGACCGTCTGCATGGCTTTCTGCAAGATACCGGAGAAACGAATTCTTAAATTGGCGGATGGATTCCTGCCCCTGCCTGGCCCCACAGAACCCGAAACCTGTGCTCCATCTCAGCGTGTTTCCTCAGAAAGTGCCCACACCGCCGTGGAGCCTGTGCTGTGGTTTGGGGCCGTTAGCACCGGGCGGGCAGGCGGACGTTCCTGCGCTGTCCCCGCCGCGAATGCCTTGGCAGGCTTGGTGTTCCAGCGTGAGCACAAGGGCTCGTGCCCGCCTTGCTGCCTGCCCTGCCAGCCTGACCGCAAATCTGCATCAGAAGGTTTTTTCTCTTCTCTGGATCCATTCCTCCCTGCTGGGTCCTTATCTCCAGACAGACAGCTAGGTGTGGTAAAACAGCTGTCCTCAGTTCCGCAGCAGCTGGAGGTTGTAGGAAGTTAGCGATGAAAGGGATCAACTGGACAGTAGATCCAGTCTTAACAAGTACCTATGAAAAAGGAACCGTCTGGAGAATCTCGCTTGAAGATTCTGACGTGGAAGTCGAGGCACAAGCTGCAGAGGGGCAGCTGGTGATCGCCCCCTTCCTCAAGCTACCGAGGCAACTCGAAAACCCAGATCAGAATCAACAACGGGTGAAACCTACCAGCAAGTGCTGATTTCAGTCCACTTCAAACCATGGAGCTGAGCTTCTCCAAAGCAGACCTTCCAGATTATATTGTCTCTATTGCTGATCTTCTTATATAGCTGGAACATCTGAGACTGCTACAAAAACTGGGTTCTGCCCAAGGGGACTCAGTTTGAAGTTGGTGTCTAGTCAAAGCTGAACCATTAAGCTCATTTCCCCTTTAATTCCTTTAATGCTCGTTAGCTGGGTGGGTCAAAAATGGATTTGTCACAAAGTTCAGGTTTGAATCCAGCTCAATGATGAGAGGAAAAATCTGGGGTTCCACATTCTGGACTTTGTCTCCTACCTCTGAACCTTCACTCACTCGGCAAATGCTCAAAGTCCTTATTTGATTTGATACGAGATTTTTGTTCCTAACTGGAATCCCTAATTCCTTTGTTTTTTCTCTGTAGGCAGCTCAGGTGCCATCATATAACCTTGAGAGCCCAGTGCAGAAAAGCCATGTGTCACCTGCTGATAAATTGGGAGCGATTTAATTAAATGAACATATATAAAAGACACATGAATGCGAGATGGGCCAGGAGCTCTTCTGAATTAGCTTAGCAGGAGAAAACTGAGAGTGAATCTGCACTGGTAGTGGAAGTGAAGGGCATTGCTTTTTATCATACAGCCAAGTAGAAGCACAAAGGTTAAGAAAACTTACAGCATTCCCTGCCTCTGAGTTTTCTAGGCTATCATATGCCAGCAGACTGAAGAGAAGGAAATAAAGTGCTTATTTAACCAGAAACAATGAATTTTCACAGTTAGTTTTATACAGAATAATCAAAACCACCAGGTGAGTTCTAATGGCAAATGCGAAGCTTCTCAGGGCCTGAGGTACCCCGGGAATAAAGGCCAAACTTCAAAACCCACCTCATGTCCTACATCTTTATACCTGCCCCATTCCAGACAGGTTTTTAGTGATAAAAACTCCTGTCACGGAACAGAGGTGAAAGCCCCTCTTTGTTTGCTCTTTAAAATAGAGCTGATAATGTGAAGAATACCTCAACACACATTACTGGCTACGATTCAGGTTGTTTACAGAACAGGGGTTCCAACAGGCCTTAAGCATTTCTCCCCGCTCCTGTGAATCTGGTCCCCAGGAGAGCAGGATCTCAAGGGAGACGAGCTGTTGAAGCAATACCAGGAAAAATGTGTATAAAGCTAATTTTTAAAATTATATTTACTTATAGAAATGAGCCTTAACAAGAAACCTCAGAGGAAAAAAGTCTGCTGTGAACTGGAAGTCTCGGGATTCTCCAGCAAACAGGTTGGGAGAAAGCGGGTGAGAAAAACCAGAAGACGACAGCTAAATAAATGGCACCCTTCGTGCCAGAACCCGGCACCGCCGGCTCCCCGGGGACACGGGGTCACGCCGTGTTGGGCTGCGGCTCCGCGCAGCGGGGCTGCCCAGGAGAGGAGCGCCCTCGCTAGGCGGCCTCTGCCTGCCCGGGTCCCGGGTCTCCTGTGACAGACCGGGTCCTGGGGACAGCGGGACACGTGGGCTTTCACAGGATGGTTCCCAGAGCACCCCGAGTTTGTCAAAGTGACGCCTGCCCTCCTGATGCTACAACAACAGACATGCCAGGGTGTCTCGGTGCCACTTCTCTAGGTCTTTTCTCGGTCCCACAAACAAGCACAAGCCTCGGGCTTGGCTTACTAAGGAACTGGCTTGTCCAGAGATAAAATCATTGCAGCTGCAACCTCTTTCTAGAGGCTGTAGGTAGACATAGCCAGTGCAGTGTTCGCATGCATCTCCCTTGTGAACTCACGTCACAGCTCTGCTGTCACTGCCCCCCTGGCATCGCAACTGAGAGAAGCTGGGAAACATGACCGGCTCAGGTGACGCTCTGGGGTATGCTCAGAAATGCCAGTGCTCAGTCAGCTCACTCCTAGAACTGAAAAGTGTTTTTTCATTTAACAGGGAATGTCAGAAATGTAAAGTCTTTTCCCTTTCCAAAACAGTGTGAAAACAAGCAATCAAAACCAGCAGAATGTTCAGCAGAACATTCCCGCTCGTTGTCGCGTTCCAAATGGAATATGCAGTGGGAGCTGGTACTCAGACACACAACGCTAGATCGTTAGGCTTATATTAGGTTTTAAGAACACATGAAAAAATTATGTGAAAAACAAAGATAAATTTGTGCCTACAACTGCATAGTGTCTCATTTCTTTAACAACTGCGCTGTTAGTCAGGTTACTAGAGGTCAAAACAGCCTTGTGTAGTCTTAAGCTGTGATCACATTTCTGTGGTCTTCTCCATAACTTAAGAGCTCTTTTATTCATCAGAAATCAGTAAAATAAACCCAAACATGGGTGTATTTTCCCATGATGAAAGAATTTTGAAATGGCAGAGACCTATTAGATAACTTACTCCTTCTCCCAGCCAATGCAGAACTGGTCCAAATAATGTACTTGTCATTGTTTTACTCAGTGTAGTTTTAAAATTCTGAAGATTGCAGCTAAATCCTCCTGAGCGAGACATTTTTGCTGACATTCGGGTCAGGCCTTTCCTGCTGGCTCCACTGTCCACCTCAGGACTGCAGTTCTTTGGCTTTGCCACGTGCTACGGGGGTAAATTGTTGCTGGTGAACTGGGGGAGTAAAGGACTGATGGCTCTGACATTTCTAAATGAGCACCACGCAAAGCGCAGAGACAGCTGAGAATCCAGGTTCTCTGCAAACTGTTTATCCCTCTCCGGGTTTCGCGCGTTCCCCATCGTCAGCCCCTTTACCTTGTTGCCGAGGCTGGGGTCAGCCGGGCCGCCCTCCTCATCTTCGGAACTCTTCTGCTCCTCGTCCGAGGTGACGAGCTCGCTGGGTACGGCAGAGAGCGGGCACACCTTGTAGGGCTCGGTGTAGGCGCTGCGGGGAGAGGGAACAGCTGGCTGACGGTGGCTGGCGCGGCCGCGCCGCCCCCAGAGAGCCCCGGGCCCCGCGCTGCGCGGGCAGCGTTCCCCGCGCCCTGGGCGTTGCTGCCAGGCTCAACAGCGAACGCTCAGGCAAGTGGAAGGATCTGAAAAGAGCAGCAGGGAGGTAACTGAACTCAAAGTACCCCAAAGTGCCGATGTTCTGGCTCATTCTGGAACAAAACGTTGGTACTTAGCTGCAACAAAAACTGCTTTGCTCCTCCTTAATCAACCCTTCAAAATCATGGAATAACATCATTCTAACATCTCAGTGCTCATTAAAAATGGAAGTTAGATATTGTAACAACGTTTTTTTTCTGGGAAAACATCAAAAGCATGAGAAAAGTATAAATGCAATAGCAGTGGCATCAATTGAAGCACAAGATACTCAGATCCCAGAATCCTTGAGCTGTTTCAAGGAAATGTGAATTCGGGCCCAGGAGCCCCGAGAGAGCCGTGCGATAGAGCACTGGATCTGCTGTGGGACACAGGCCAGGGGCTTCCCAGCATTTGCTTTCAGATTTTTTTAAATTTCAATTGCCAGTGATTACAAAACGTCCACAAAGCAGGACCAGAGGTGGGTTCTGCAGGTGGTGCTGCCCTTTGCCTTAGAAAGGTGTCCTTACTGCTGATCTGAATGTGCCTATCTCCAAATACTGCACCTTTGTAAACCTTGCTGATTTGGAGGCAGGCTTCCAAATGTTGTTACTGCACAGGTGCTCACAGGCTCTATGCAGGTCGCCCCTTCATTTTGTCTTTTATGTGAAATAGGTGAAGATCTTGGTGTCTTACTACATCATGCCTCTTAATATTTAATAATTCTAAAATCTCTGAACTTCATCCAATTATCCATTAGCATTATCCAATTTACTAACCATTTTAGCACCCGTTTTTACTACCAGCCAATTTTAGTACCGTTCTTTCAGTGCAACGCAAGACTCGATATTCCAGCACTGGCAAGACAAGTGCCAAGTACAACAGTGGTAACACCCATCGCTTCCCACCTGACTACGGTGTGTTTACACTCAAGGATCATATTCGTGGTTTTGGCCACAGCACCATTCTGTGAGTTTACACACAGCGTATGCACCACGGTGGCCCCGGGCCTTTCACATTTCGAGGGGCAGGTTCCAGCGCCCAGCCAACGCTCTGCTGCCTGGAGAAACCAACTCTGGCGGCCCACCAGCTCAGTCTGTGACGGGGGCCTGGCTTACTCTGTGTCTATGGTTTTTTCAGTTCTCATTTCCTTTGAAACATTACTAATTTGCTTTTTCATTTCTGCCTCATCTCTATATTTTGCTTTGATCTCCCACTTGGGGATCCCAGATGTGAACAAATCCAAAGCTTCAAAGGGAATGCTGGAGTGGCAGGAGGCTGGGCAAGGATGGGTTAATGGGGGGCACCGACCAGACTGCTCTTCCTTTGCAAAGGAAGCTCCCTGCAGATCTGCGCTCAGCTCCCGGCTGCAGACGGGGCTCCGCGTCCCAGCGGCGCGGCCCTCGCGCGGTCCCAGGCTGGCGCGGGGCCGGGGCAGCGCTCGGCCCCATTGTCTGCTCTTGTTTATTGTTAGTGTCTGCAGTTCTCCGGCGTGGGCGGCATCACCACGCTTCCGAAACCCTGCCCAGCTACAGCAACAAAGGGGCCTCCGCGCAGTGAGGGCAGGAGCGGCAGATAACGGGAGCAGCTCTGGAGGCTTATTAATAGTTCAGCCAGTCTCTCTCCTTACTTGCACAGCCTTTCTGCAATTTGTTTGCCCCAGCAGACATGAAATTAAGTCCCTCCCTCCTTCCCTCTCTCTCTCTCTTATAAATGACTGCATTATGTTAATGTAAGAACACATTATAATTTGGGAAGAATGCTTCAGTATATTAGTCTGGTAATCATTATGAATGGCATTATTAAAGGCTCATCCAGCAGCAAAACTTGCAATATTGCTGGACTGTTGCACGGGCCTCATTTGTAGTAGGCCTGCAGTCCAGCGGCGCTGGCTTGTGTTTAAAGAGGGGTCCCAGACTGCTGCGGCCCTCGCTTGCACACGCCATGGGCGCCACCATGTTCGTGTCGCCCTCTCCCTCCTGCCCTTCTCCAGCAGCACTCGGGCCTCCACGGCCTTTCGGTCGTTGGGAATGCACAGAAATGAACGCACACAAACTGAGATAGAAATTGCTTTTTGTGAGAGGATACAGAAACACTGAATTAAAACAACAACTGCTGTACTTGAGAAGCAGCTCCATTTCAGGAATTGTGTGATCTTTGCCTATGTAACACGCTCTTAAACGAGACGATGAACATGGGTGTTCATCAGCTACAGCAGTTTTCCCTTCCTCAGGGACAAAAAGGATCCTGGCGCTTTGTGTGACTTACATGGGAAATCTAAGCGCGTGTAACATGACATCGTGCCAGACTCATTACCCTGAACTACACTAGCAACAAGGCTATGATTTTCTGTAAACTTAACCATTATAATTATAGTATAATTGATAATGAAATAATTATGCATATATAATATATGAGTCATAAATTTTCAAAACCTTGCATTTCTTTATTCTGTGAAATAATATTTGTATTTAGCTCATTAACAAATAAGCCAAATAAGCTTACTGCAAGTAATGAACTTTAATGCAATGGAAGATGCTGGTAACAGTGTGGGTGTGGCGAATAAGGGGAGAAACAGAGTTGGCAGTACCTCCATAGACATGGCCGTCCCCAACTCGTTCTCTTCCTTGTAGCAAAGGCACGGCTGGGTGAGAGCGGATTGCAGACACACGCTCTGCTGCTCCTCCAGAA
This sequence comes from Patagioenas fasciata, assembly GCF_037038585.1. Lineage (NCBI taxonomy): Eukaryota > Metazoa > Chordata > Aves > Columbiformes > Columbidae > Patagioenas > Patagioenas fasciata. Next base: position 201,052 of record NC_092529.1, on the reverse strand, counting down.
ATCGCTGTGATTGTTCCCAGCACAGCAAAGGACACAATGGGCCTTTGGGGATAGTTTAACCTTAAATTGACTGAATAAATGCAGGAGGAGCAGTGCAACAAACGCCTTTATTTAGCACCAGTTACACTAGAATTAGCAGAGCTGCTGAAAGGTGTGGGGCAGGGAGCAGCTGTATGGGTGCACTCCACGGGTTATCTGTGGACCTTCACCTTGGAACACATATTGCTGCAACTGGAGAAAAGTGCTCTGCAGTCTCTGGTCATCCTGCCCCTACAGTGATCTTTACATTGGACCTCAAAGGAAAAGGATCTGTGGATGAGGGGAGGATGAAGCCATCAAGGAGAGGGAAGCTGCACTGATCATTGTGATAGCACTCGTTCCTTTGTTAATAAAATCAAGACACGAGTCCTGCTACCTGTGATCCCTCCAGAGCACAGGCCGGGACGAGTCTGAGCACAGGTGGGACGCGTGTGGAGATGCACGGCAGGCGTGGGAGCTCACAGAACGCGATTCACACACTGACAAATACTGAGTTTTGTCTAGCTTGAATGTGCAGTTCTCAAAGAGATACTTGCCCTTCTTTTTATTCTACACTTATCCTTCGAATGGCTTTGCAATTTCTACCCCATTCCTCAGCAATAATCGTATCAATTCATTAGGAATTTTAGGAGTTAATCAGTCAGCATTGGTGAGATGTAAGAATTTAACTGGAGGTTTTCACAGTGACAAAAGTGCCCAGCCAAGATTATTATAATAAAGGTCTAGGAAGAGTGTGTATTTTCGTTTGTGTAACAACACAAAAGCCCTGGGCTGTAGGCTCATCCCTTGGCCACACACACGTCACCTCTTGTTTCCTTCTTAAAGTCACCAACCACCTCAAAAGAAAAGGAAAGAAAAAAGCTGAGTTTGTGGAAATCTAGGCTTGAGGCCTGTCCCTTCCGCTAGGTGATGTAAATCCCCTGTACCCGCAGCTTGCTTTCAACGAATCTGTACTTTAGGCACTGCATCCTGAAGACAGGCTCATAAATCTCACTTGCCTTCTGCTTCACGGCCTGTGCTCCCACAGTGATCATGACGGGAGAAGCAGAGTACTCCTCCCTGTAAGGTATTTATATAATGTATTCCTGCAGCTCTCAGTTATGCTTTATGGCACCTGTGGAGTACCCAACCTCTGCATCATGTGGCTCTTTGTACATCTGAAATGCAGCTGGCCAGGCTGTTAAGATGTGCTGGCAACGTTCCTTCAAGTGCCAGAGCAGTAGATGCATCACGGTGTCTCTAGGGTATGACCAGGTGTGCTGGGACAGACTTACAGTGTGTTTCTGCCTTGTAAGTGAACCTGCTCAGGCAGAGCGAGTGTGCTGGCAATCTGGTGGTCAGTCAAGAGCAATTCAGCATCCCCCTGAAGCAGTGAGCGTCTGCGCAGGGATCAGAGGTTCTGCAGCGCTGGTGCCACAGGGGTCCCCGTGTCATTCACGTGGGAGGCAGGGGCCAGCGGAGGCCGCTGTGACTGGGCCCATCGCCGGGCAGAGCAGGGGTGACGGGGCCAGTGAGGACACCCGTGTGAACCTCGTGTTGGGACAATCATACGAACCTACTGCGGTGATGGCAATTGGGAGAGGCAATGGGGTCCTGAATGGCCCTGTTTTGTTGAAATTGTTTATTTATTTTCTTGTATCTATTTGTAAATTGTTTTTTTAATTCATTCTGCAAAAGGAAGTCTCATTACTGAAGGAAATTAAAGTCCAAATGCATTTAAAGCCTATAAAAGGAACTGCCCATTAGTGCAATGTGTTTAGCCAGTCGGGTCCCCGTTACGGCAGATCATCAAGGCAGGCGTCGCAGCTGCAGTCTGGAAACGGCAGGAAAGGCAAGGTGTCTGCTAATAACATACGAAGCCTGACAAGGCAAGGTGACAGAGGGATAATCACATTTCATGCTCTGAGGCAGAAGCTGTTTGCTTCCTTGTGCCACAAATGCTTACATTTGAAGTTTGCTGTTTCTTGGATTGTTACGGTGCAGGATATAGGAGAGGGGAAGAGGACTTTTGGTCAGGTGCATAAGGCTCTTGCTCTGTTTTGAACAACTTTAGGGACAAAACTCTCCCAGGGTCAGCCACTGCCCCGGGAGGTGCTCACAGAACCACAGTGTTGGTGCAGGCGGTGCGGAGCACGCAGGGGCTTGGGCTCCAGCTCAGGGAATGTCCTCTGGGCCAGCCTGGGCCAGCATAAGCAGAGGAGGGACCAGACAAAGCCTGGCGGTGAGGTTTCACCAGCCGCGTCCCAGGCGTGCTTGGATGGATGGGCTGCTCCTGCTTTGAGGCACCTGCGCAGACCTGCACGGCCAACGCGTTTCAGGCTCAGCCCCGCGCACCGCAGGTGCCTGCGAGCACCACTGCGCTCCCAACCCTGCGCTTCGAACACTGGGAAAAACAAGGCAACAGTAAAAGGGGGACTGGAAACAAAACACGGCGTCCTTGGGCCTCCAACAAGTGGCACACCCCGCTGCAGGCACGGCGGGGGCCTCAGCCTTGTCCCGCATTTCCTGTAAACAGGGGACGCTTCCTCCCCAGAGCTGACCTGGCAATGAACTGGCCAGGGCTGACGCTCGGCGCGCCGCACCCAAGGCCCCGCCATGCCAGAAGGTACAATGGGGCGGCTGATAATACATAATAGGTTATTAAAGGCAGCTCTGCCCTTTATAGACTACTTCGAGCACATTATTTACATGGCATGTCAGGCACCACAGAGCTTTTACTTTCATTAAATCATTAGCTTCATGGGCACCCAGAACTCTTCTATCCAGCGGCACCAGCAGAGCTTGTCCGTAAGGCACCAGCACAGCTCTCAGGTCTTTTTCTTTCTCTTGCTAAATGCTGTTGCCAGCACCCTGTCATTCCTCATCTCTGGTAACCTTTTGCTGCGTTGAATCCTTGCAGTGCTTGGAAACCTGAACTGAGGGGGGCAAAATGAAGACCTGAGCGCTTGGCAGAGACGAAAGTCTCTGTTTTGTCTGTGAAACTCTTCTTCCTTCCCGGACCATGCAGGCCATACATCTGCACCATATTGAACTTTCCATAATGCACATGTCAAGGGACAGAACGTAACAAGGAAAACATGCACTAATTATCAGGATGGGTTTCAGGTGATTTGCTGAGCAACACCTAGTCACAGCACAAACGGCCTCTGACAGTGAGACCACCCAGCACTTTTGCCCTTCTCCTCTATAAAATGCTTATCTTCGTGACAGTCTGACTTAGGAATTCACCCTAATTTTGGAGGAGTCACTTCGTATTTATACTTGTGAACTTTGAGCAGAATAAGACCCTCTGATTTCACTCTGAACTAACCGTGAAACTTATTCCTCTCATGAATCAGTGACAGAATAAGCCCACCACCTAGGACTGCGTTAATAAGGAGCAGAAAAAGCTATCTCCTCTAAGAAGTGAGCTTCACTAGTCGGGGGGGCTATGAGAAGTGCACCTCTGTGGGGAGCAAACCCCGGCTGGGAGGCACAGCTGAGATCCCTGCCCTACCACGAATTCTTTGTTGCTGTCTTCGGATGTTTCTTAACTGCTTTGTGCTTTGGCTGTCCTTGTGCAAAGTGGTTAATCCCAGAGCAACGTCATGTTTAAAATACAGATAAGACTGAAGGCTTTGGAAACTGCAGATCCCTCCCAGAGTCTAAACCAGAACTGCTCTGGCCAGCTCCTTTGAGACACAGTTTTGCTCCCGTTCTTCCTCTCGTCTGTGAACTACAAGGGATTTCACTATTAAGGCAAAGAAGGGTGAGGACCCCCAGGATCATGCCCGTGTTTATTAAAGGCAAGGCACAGAGTAATGTTTACATTCTTGTAGCCAAGCTGAGATACAGAGATCTGCCTGGGGCCGTTGAACAGTCACGTTTGCGGGTGCTGCTGTTCTCTGCGGGGCTCTTGAGCTCCAGGCTCCCAGGCGCGTTCCAGCAGCCGGGCCGGCACGGCTCCTGAGGAGGGCGAGCACCGGAGGGCACCGACAGTGGACGATTTAGCAGTCTGAAGCTTAGAAATTTATTTCCAAGCCTTAGAAAACTGAAAATAAATTTTTCGGATATTCTAGAAATGAAGCAGAACTGTGTCCATTTTTGGCTGCCCTGAGACCAAAACCTGTGGGTATTTCTTTCTCTGTATGGCTGGTCTTTTAGGCACTGGGTTGTGAGAAACTTAGAATGTCAGCTCGCAGTGCTGACCGATTCAGTGTGATCTAGGATGAAAACCAGACCTGGGAGAAGCAGAGCTTGGGTTTTCTGTATCTTAGTCTATGGCATATGGGAGTTTCCCTTAAACTTTGTCAGAAAATATATATTGTTCACATAGAAGGCTTTTGTGAATTTTTCCCTTTTGGAAAATGTTCCAGCTTGCTCTATTTTCAGGTGCTAGACTGAATTACCAGGGCAGTCAAATCATAAACAGCTGCTCAGATCCTCAGCAGAGCAACCCATGTACCCCAAATGAGCACCTGGCACAGCATCACGTTCTCAGCCAGATTCCACTTACAGAGTCACGTTTCCGACTACAACACGTTTACCAGTGTTTTTCTGACTATGAGTTCTGGATCCAGTTAAAAGAAGATGATACATTTCACAGAGAGAAACTGTCTGATGACATGGCACATCTTGCTGATCGGAGATCGGGGTATGTTCCTGATTATTCTTCCTTTGTTTATTTTTGGCAGTGTAACCTAGCCATTAAAAGTTGGAACCAGAGTCTTTATGTTCTATTTTCGTTTTATTGCCAGTTCGTTATTCCATACTTGCCGTGGAAAATACTCATGGTAAGTTCAGCATAATGAGGACCATGCTGCCCTGCAGGACCCTCGAGACGGGAGGGGAGCTGTCGCTTCCCCGGCTGGCGGGATCCGCGGCTTTATCAGCAGCGCGCAGCCAGCTCTGGGAGCCGCCAGGGAAAGCGGCAGTGGAGCTGCCATCAGGAGGAAACCTGTCTAGATGACAATAGTTATATTCCCTATTTAAAACCAAACCAAAACAGAACCAGCTTCTGGAGTGAGACTTAACAAACTCCTCTCTTACCACCGTCAGCATTACTCCAGCTATTTGTGCTGCCAGAGCCACAAAGGAATCTGCACAGATTGTAGAACCTTTCTTGTTACTGACCAAAATGTCCTTCGCTCTGGAGGAGCATTTTCACAGGCAGTCAGCCCTGGATGAAATCTCCCCGCGCAGACTTTCTGAAGCAGTGGTGGTTTGTGCTAAATGTGCCTTGGCCTCACCATAAGATCCCCAACCTCATTTTGCTACTGTGAAACACAAGCTGAAAACCGGGCTCTCTGTTGCTTTCAGGCCAGCACTTGTTGGTCCTGTCACTTGTTTGTGGGCTGGGAAACACACTGAAAAATGCAATCATCTTTCTCCCGGATCACTATAACAGTGCTCCCTGGTGCGGGTGCTGCGAGGTTCAGGGACTTGGGCAGCGGGAGGCAGACGTGTCCGGAACGCTGCTCTGCCCCGCAAGGACCAGTCCCAAATTAAGCAGCGCCCAGTCACTTGCGTTTTAGAGTTCCTGAGCTCCCGCAAGCTGGATGTGCATCAATACCTCCCTATCGGAAGGGCAGGGAGCTTTGACAGCTTTTCCTTTCAGTTTTCAGAGAGATCTGAGGGCATACGAAAGGAATTGACACTACTAAGAAACCTCTTGTCTTCGCGGTCGTCCTTGCAGCAGGGATTGGATTCCCTTTGGGCTTGAAAGCACACATTGGATTTGAGACTCCACTACCCTGCAGCCTCATCAGGAAAACAGCGGAGCTCCTGGAGTTCGAGCCAACCAAGACCTTGTATCTGCCTTCTCTTTCCTGAAGTTTGGAGAAAATATGAAGTGAACTGAATTTTCTTGCGTTTCAGAGATTTGCCCAGTAGTTAGAGCAGAATGTTTTCAGGAGGAGAGAAATACAGCTTAACTGCCGAATGTAGGGCTGAATGGAAGTGCTCAGTGATTTTCTGTCTCTTACGCATCAGTTTCAGCTCCCAGGTTAAAATTAGAGCTGGCTGCAGTTCTGCTTGGCTGAGGCTTTTTTAATTGAAAAATCAAGCTTGGCATGATTAAAAATTGTGTAGATTTGTGACACTTGGCTGGGATTAATATGTTAATTAATTCTGCTCCCCCTGAATGCTCCTGGAAAATCAAAACCGTCTTAATTCTCCAAAAGTATGTTTTAGTTCAAAATTTACTTCAGTATCTATCTGTCTGTCTGTCTATCTATCTATCACTTGTTGGGAACTACAGAATTCCTTTACTTTTTTTCTTGGACTTTTCAGTTCAGCACGGGCATTTTATTTCTCTTGCAGCCAGTGAAGAAATGCTTTTCCCTAAAGCTGCAATCAAAGTAGCAGATCCATTGTTTGGCCCGTACAGTTTAAAACATGTCTTTACATTTAGGTCATCTTACTATATGTCACTCTCACTGTGGCTCTTTACCCTGGGCATATTCACTGTGGTGTGTTTTTATTTCACTGCCACTGTCTTTTTTTTAAGCCTGACAATATGAAAGCAGAAAGTGTAAAGATTCAGTTTTAGCTCATGCATTGTCCTTATCTATTTAAGGCCTGGCAGATTTGACTTCAAAGCTGCGTTGTACTGTACGCGGCCCATTCTGCAGGCACACGTGCCCAGAGAGACCCTTCCCAGGGTTCAGCTCCAGAGCTCGGGGGGCAGCTGACACCCCAAGAGCCTCACTGAGGAGCTGCCACCAGAAACACCGAGCCAGCTCCTCTTGAACAGGTGCACCTGCGGGCGCGGCCCATCAGGAGATGTAGGGGGTTAATACCCGAGGTTTCCATCCCAGTTTACTAAAGGTACTCAAGAGTAAGGACAAGCTAAGGACAAGCAAGGACAGGTGTTTGAGCTGTTTAACCTGCGGCAGCTGAGAGGGACTGGATGGGGAACCGGCCCAGCACCTGCCTCAGGCCGCCAGAGCCCTGCAGCTGCACCCCGGCGAGGCCTAGGGCTCTCAACGGGGCACCTGTGTGCCCGTTGTCACTGTCCTCACCGCGCACCGGGGCCCGTCCCGGGCACGGGGACCCTGCACGGGCACCCGGGGCAGGGGCGGCACCGCGGCCAACGGACAGGCTGCTCAGCCAATGGGGGGCCCGGGCCCAGAGAAGGTTCTGGGCCGGCAGCCGCCGCCGGTCCCCGCGGCCTGTGACCGGGGATCCCCCGCGTCTGCTGGGGCAACGGGGCCGGGACTGGAGCCTCTTCGAGACCAGGGAGCGGCGGAGGAGCCTTCCCCGGATGGAGCCGCCCCTGCTGCCGGTGAGTGGCTGTTTCTGCTGGGGGGATCCTGAGCAGCCCTTGTTCCCCGGCAGGGGGTTACTTGTGCCGGGCGCCCTGGGTGAGAGGCCTCTCCTTGTGAGGGAGGGTGCGCTGCGGGCCGTTGTTCTCGTGTGGTCCCACGCTGGTGATATTGCCGGTGGTACGTGGAACCTGCACTTTATTACATGTGGCTGGAGCGCTGGCGGATTTTGGGTTACCCCCTGGCTTACATTGATTTCTGTCGTTGGGTTTCAGTGTGTTGTTTGGTTTCGGCTCTGAATTGAAGCTGGCTTAAGCTTATTATTTGTCTGGTGTCGTTTCGGTGTGCTTCTGTGCCGAGGGCCTGTCCGAGCTTCCTTGGAGAGCAGGAGCCCGAGGCCGCCCGGCACTGCCTGGGCACCGGCACCGGGGGGATCGCTGGCCGGGGCTGAACCTGCTCCGGGCTTCTGGAGAACCGCGTCTGGTTAATCCAGCCGGCTGCTCAAGTGAAAGGTGGTTTTAAAGCTCTTTGGGAGGGGTCTTGGCAAAACAGGCAGTGCCTCTCAAATATGTTCTTCCATCTATGAACTCTAATTGGCCAATTAAGATTAAATTAATTGTTGTATGCCACTGAACAGCAAATCTTTGAGGTAGTTTTTGCATTAGCCCCCCCCCTTTGGGTCCTGTAAAAGAAAAATTCTTGTAGGATAATTTAAAATGCGCTGTATGTTATAAATAACTGCTGGATGGCACAACAAACAATAAACTACTGGGTTAGATTTGCATTTAAAATGCAATAAGATTCTGTTGTTTTTGTTACAAATCTAATCTAGAGATATGCGCCATATCATTGAGCAGCGGATTCTGGAAAGGCTGCAGAATTGTGATGTGCAGCCTTCCGTTCAATAAATCTCCTCAGTAAGGGTGGGGGCGGGGGAGAAGGCCGTGCGCTGAGCCCCCGTCGGCAGTGCGGGCCTGGCCGTTCGGCCCGCTGCGCTGTACCCGGCCGCAGTCTCCTCGCCCTGTCTGCAGTACGTGAGCGGTGCTAGGAATGCTTAAATCACACGCTTCTGTGCCCCATAAACGTGATCTAGGGTAACTCTGCAATACACAACAGACTCTCTACTTTCGTGTAACCTCACTGAAATGTATTTCTGGTTCATATCATGGAAACAGAGTGAACCAAGAAGTCTACCCAGGCTTATAAGCCCTCCGGGCATGAAGGTGGCCACTCTTCTGCTCTGTACTGTCATTTGATTAGAGAAGTAGCCATCAGAATGGAGTCCAGGTACTCATGACACCAACACCTACTGAGGACTTGGGGCCTCTCCCGGGAGGTGTGTTGGACCGTGATTCCTCATAAACATGGGCAGGTCGGGTCCAGTGCGTTGTGGCCGAGCAGTGGCAGCTGAGGCTGTTGTGGGTCCGTCTGCTGTGTGTGCAACGCAGAGCTGTGCAGGGAGCACGCTGCCCTCCCGAATACCTGTACTGCCCTCCTGACACCTGCGCTGGCGTGAACCGGGACAAACTGCTCGAGAGCGGGCACTGAGCTGCTGTAAGATTGATACCTAAATCTAGATGATGTGTTACAATCTCTTCGTCTTCAGTATCGAGATGACATTACTGGTGCTGTCCAGAGATACTTCTCAAAGGTGATTGTTTGAAAAGCTCAGCTATCAAAGTGCATTTAATTTTTCTGTCCTTGCCATGTTGGGAAAACAATTCCCCAGGCCTCTAAACCTGACGGTCCAAGACAAGCATGCCTTGTGCCCAGGCCTGAGCAGGGTTATCTCCATGGACTGCTCCTGTCTGTGAGCAGCTGGACATTCTGCACGAACCACTATCACCTTCTCACTCCCTGGGGCAATTCAGACAATTCTACAATAAACAGAAATAAAGACATGACTCATGTCAGAGATGGCTGGGGCTGTTGTCAAGGGTTTCAATAGGCTGTGCACAGCCTGAAGTCAGGGTATAGTACTGGGATCCCTTGCTCTGCGACAATCTTACAAAACTTTTTCAGGTTTATGCTGCAAAATGCAGCAGCTGCTGAAGGCTGCTGAGATTGTATTTTCCATCATGTTCACCAGATCACAAGTGAAAATGTCTCACTGTATCTAGGCACAATCTTCCCCTGTTACAGCATTTTCATGGGACTTTTTCCCATATACAAGATCCAGAGTGCAGCATGTGTTCCACATTGAGATTAAATACCCCTATGTATAGATTTATGTAAGTTTTAAAAGTTAATTTATGTTTCTTTTAAAAACCTCTCACAATACATATGATCACCATGTTTCTCCTTGGCTTAATAACTGTCAGCAGGTTCCATACAATAGACCCATACGCTGGCTGGCATGAGCTCTGCCATTCTCTAGCATGCAGATTATCTCCTCTTTTACTCCATGCACTTTTTCTTTCTCACCCATTTTCTTATATAGTCTTTTACAAACACACCTGTCTGTGGCTGCAGCACATAGGGCTAGTGATCACTGGTGGGAGGAAGGTTTTGCCTACTTAGCCTCTTATTAAAGGGTAAAAGTCTTCCAAGGAAAAGAATTGCAATGACATTCATTATAAAAAACAGCGATCTGCAAGGCCAGGCTCTAAGCCATCTCCTGTAAGATCCTTTAAAGTCTTTATTGATTCTCTGACTAATATTTAAATGAAAGCCAATTGTGAAGAGATTTCCTAGACTCTTCTAATATCCTTTACAGAAACCTTTTCCGCATTCTTACACTTGGAATGAGCTTAAATGTGTGAATGTGAAGTAGCAGTAGAACAGACAACCCTTTTAGAAACAGTTCTGGTTTCTTTTTCTAATGGGAGAGTAGAATTGGTTTATGAGCCACAATTATAGCTACATTTGCTTGAATGACAGAGAATATGTGAGGCCCACAGCCTCCTAACATGCTTCTCTCCAGAACTTTTTGGCAGTGAGGAAAGTACACAAAAGGCATTTGAAGGCAGATATTCCTATAGGCTTCAGCTGGATTGTGTTTGGGGCTTAACTCCGTGGTGTGGGTATTATTTGACCTACTTTAGAAGTTAAATTAAGTTGTTTCAAATATCTTCACTAATTGAAAGAAAAATAAAATGGAGTAGAGTGAGAATAAATTGATGAAGAAAATCTGATTTCTTCAGCTAATTTAAGCAAGTGAAGAGGTGGCATCTTCAGCTTCCCCCTGCTTTGATGGGTGCAGTTGCACGCAGGTTTAATTCACTCTGGACTTCATAGAACAGTCCTGAACATTTGCTCTGCCCTTGTCTGCGTTAGACTTTAAGGTTGCACCTCTCTGCTCTGAGCATTAAATAACAGCCCTGTAGGTTAACTGGCACCCTTCCTGAGCCTCAGGTCAGCAAGAACTTGTCTGACTTTTTTTTTAAACATGTTAGAGATGCAGATAAAGAGTGGAGCTGAAGTCCTCATCAGCCATTGATAAAGAGCTGATGGATTCTTTCAGTAGTTATTCTCAACTCTTATCAGGTGCATGTATTGACCTCAGGAGTGTTTCTCCCCGAGTAAGTGTCTCTGTGCTTGCTCGGACGTCTGTCCGTCAGCGCGGTGTCCGAGCTGCTCTGACGCGCGGCCGCTCGACAAACCCGGCAGTGTGGCCGTATCGTGTTTTCTAAGAGGCCTCTTCCTACTTGGAAACTTACTGGTCTTTTCTGTAAATTAAACAACTGTGAATTTCCTTGCGGTTATATAAATGACATTGATTTGTAATTACAACAATAGATATATTCCTGTGTATTTCTTTTACTATTTTTAATATACCAACACTGATTGTCCTTTCTTGGTTGTTGCTATTCCGTCGTATGAACTACTTACACTGAAGCTTCCATTACATAATTATCTCTATACTTTCACCTTATCCCTCATATGCTGTGCTTAGATACCACACTGTGCCTTTCTAAGAGTTGGTGATATAATCTTTTACAACATATGTGCTGCTAATTTGAAGGAGCAGGGAGAGCCAGGAGTGTGCTGTGTTGGAGGAAACTCGCTCAAATGGTTTAGATTTCACCTTAAGCTTAAAGGCATAGGAAGGTATGAGTGGCATATTATTCAGACCATTTTTAGGCAGAGAATTCATGTCCTATGACATGTATTACTCTCAGCTTTTGCTAGGGTTTTTTATGTGTGTGTTACGGAAGGGTAGGGGATAGGTGGTCATACTGACTGTCCTGGCTGCAGTACTGGAGCTGATCAGGGACTGGTGCTCCACAGGGAGCAGAGAAGATACAATCACTGAAGTGGCATAATTAGATAAAACAAAGGTTGGTGAAGCCAGTGGTAAGGCAAGGGGATAGCTAATTCATTGGAGGGGAAATAACAGGTCATCAACTGGATTTTTCTCCTTTTAAAGGACAGGGATTTGCATTCTCTATGGCATATCAACCATAGGCAGTTGTTACGTTGCTGTCTATACTACGGTTTTGCTATACATTTTGGAATTGGTCTGTGCTGATGCAGTCCTTGTGGTCTTGCGCGTACCCTGGCAGGAGCCCAGATGGACAGTGGCTGTGCCCAGGGGTTGCTCACAAAGCCTTTCACAGCTGTTCACCTGTGCAGCATCATCTGCAGGACTCGTACTTCACACGCTGGCACCGGGGTATCAGTCCCTAAGCACCCATGTGTTCCTGCTTCAGTCTGGCCAAATTAAAGGAAAGGTATTGCCTGCTTGACACTTAAACCATGTTTTTTTCCTGACTTTCTACTAAACACAATTTTTCTCCATATTCCTCTTGAAGAAGCAGATCCCTTGGGAATAGAACACATTTGCAAAGGAACAGCAGACTGAAGAGGGGATGATCTTTCTCGATTGTACTAAAGCTGAGAAACATCAGATGGGTGCTATATGTCTTGAAAAGCAGTGAAAAGTTAGAGCCTTGGGAGTAATTTACAGACTGCAATTCTAGAGATATATTGGAGTTACCATGAACCTTGGTGTGATTGCACAGGGCACTGGAATCCCCACACTGGCCCCCAAGAATTCGCCTGAGAGTCAAAGTCTGAGCAAGTCCTGCTGTTGGTTAAGTACAACAATCAGAAGGGTTCTTCTGGCGTGTATCGATCAACATTTTATATAGAGGGAGACAGGAATGTACAGGTAGCAGCAACATGGGCTTTCAGCTCTTTTCTTACAAATATTCAACATCACGGTGGGATTAGCTGTGGAACTATAGTTGTACTCCCTTTATTCCTTTTCCCTGTCTTCTTTCCTCTCTGGATTTTGAGCACTTAGCAGAAAGAAGGATTGAGACGTAGGAGAGCTGGTAAATCCAAACTATGGACTCAAGTAGAAAGCAAAAGGGGGAAAAGAAATTCTGAAAATATCCAACCTGTGCCGTCTTCCTGACCTTATGTAAACCCTGATAAAAGGCTCTCTTCCATCTCTCCTAAAAGCACTGGAAGTGATACTGTGGTAGATGATGAAATGAGTGTCTGAGGTATCTCTTTCCCATCCCCGTGGTGTTTATCATGCTGCCATACACATGGCTGCTGCTCTGGTGGTCAAGCTGGGTTAGTGGAGCTGTTCTTTAAGATGTCCCAGAATATTCTGACTGACTTTCACCTGCTGGAAGTTTAGCCAGTAGCTTTGGTGAAATGACTCTGAGCGCTGCTGGGGTGAAGATGATGCCGCAGGGTACAGTGCACGGTCCCACAGCTGGGCACAGCTGCCCTTTCAGCCTGAACAATTGGTTTCTGTTGCTTTGCACTTTGTCGTGCAGCCCTTCAGAGAGAAGGGGCTAGAAAGTGACTTTTCAGAAGCAAATGAAAATTTAGTCTGATTCAGGCTGTGTGAACTAGGGAAAGATATGGGCAATTTTGTCCAATTCCACTTATATCTCATTATTTCTACGCTGTGCAGAAGAGTAATGATGATGTATATTGTCATACACCCAGATCAGAGTTTAATTATTAATACCAGATAGCTAAATTTTGGGGATACACAATAACCGCCCTTCAGGGGGCAATACTCCCAGTTCTATTTTGGCAATGGTAATTCTAAGTTAAGATATATTTCATAGAACACTTCAGTTATTGGACTTTTTCTATGAACATGATTGCTTCTAATTAGAAATTATTGGTTTAAACCTGCTCCTTCCTTTTAAGCAAGAAGATTAAACAGTGAATCTTGTCGCCTGTCAGTTGCTGCGAGCCCCCCTGCCCTGCGTCTCCCCGGTCACACACGGTACTGGAGGTTCTCAGATTATTATAATTTTTTCTAGCCCTCTCTCATTCTGTTCTCTGAATTGTAATAAGAGAATTGTACTTGGCCATTCATCAAAAAATGTAGCAGTTGCTCATCAGATGCTAAATACCAGTGCTCTGCAGGTGAATGCACTGAGGAAAAGTTCAGAAGCTCTAGTCTCACGTATTGCAAGGGCATAATCTGCACACTTGTACTCTCAAATGGCTGAAATAAGCCTCAGGGTAAGAGCAGGCTGGAGTTCAAAGTAATTTTTATTCCTGTGTGGCTGCGGTAGAGCTGTGTTTGATAGGTGTTTGTATTAGCTTAAATCCATTGAGGGATATTCTAGGCAGAACTGCTTTAACAGGAAATAAAACATCCGTGTCCATCTGTCATGTATGCACGTGTAAATGGGTCATGTACATATACGATTTGCTTTGCTTTACAACAAGACCCTACGCAGTTTCTCCAAGTATGTTACACCACTGGATGTGTATTAACTGTTTACATTTCATCCAGCCTTTGCAGGCATGTCTGTCCAAAACATCCTGACAAACGCACAAATCACAGCTATCTCAGCAGCAGTGTACGTGTATTGCTGTCTGCCCGATGCTCTTCCCCTCCACCCAGCTCTCTCGATAAAGGGCTTGTTCAGGAGTCTTCATTTCTCCCCCAACAGCAAAACTGCATGCACAACAAGCAGCAGACTGAAAAATTATGTTCACGCCTTGACCTTGAGACTTCCTGAACCAGTTTGGATTGGCTCTCCCCTTGAAACAACAGGCTTCCACAGGAAGTTCATAAATGGGCCCAAGTCACAGCAATTGACGTAGTTTTAATATTTTTAACTTGGTTCTTCAAGAACTACCTAAAATGGGTGGCGTTTTGTGGACACAAAGAACTGGCCAGCTTGCCCAAGAGCCCACGTCAGCGTGCGGGGCACGAGACGCGACTGACAGGCTGTCAGGCCCTGCTGCCACTGGGCACCGCGCTGGGGACATGGCCCTCTGTGCCACCCTCTGTGCCACCCTCTGTGCCACCCTCTGTGCCACCCTCTGTGCCACCCTCTGTGCCACCCTCTGTGCCACCCTCTGTGCCACCCTCTGTGCCACCCTCTGTGCCACCGTGTCCCAGTGCCAGCACCACGGGGATCCCAGCTCTACAGGAGCCAAACCACGGGCCTGCGTCCCAGCCCCGGGCACGGTCGGGTCCGCAGCCTGAGCACTGATGCAGTCTCTCTCCCCATGTCTGACACACTGCCCCCGCCTCCCCTGATTCACCCGTTCTGGCCTCTCTCAGAAAGACAAAGCACTGTACTTCATTCCCATCTTAAAAATGGTTTGTAAGACTCTTTCAGAGGTGTTAAAGAAAAGTTCTTTTACTGCCCAAGTCTGAAATACCAGAAGTGGGATGGTTTGTTCCATTCACAGTGACGGGGAGAAGACCAGAAAAAAATAGTTGCAAAGAAAGGAGTATTAAATCTTTAGGAGGAGAATGATGGATGAAAATGGACATGAAAACCTTTTTAAGATGCTTGTCTTTTTCACAAAGATCTGACAAAATACAACTACATCAAAGACATTCATTTTCATTCATTTGCTTTGCACCTTGTTTTCAGGTAAACTGTTTAGCATGAACTTAATGGAAAACACTCTTCTTATTTACATCTCTGCACTCCACTGATGACATGCTATAATCTGACAGCAGATTCAAATGCAAAGGTCTTGAGTGCATTTCTCCTTTGTAACTATGAAAAGGACATTTTCTCGTTTGCAAATAATCTAATGCAATGGGATGAAAGATTGTTCTTAATGTTAGCAATGCATATTATTTCAGACAGAGCTATCTAATTAATTTGTAAATCATCAGGTCTGTCAAAGGGTCGTAATGCTAGGCTTTAAAGCAACTTAAGATTAATTGTTTAGTCCGATTAGTTTAATGATTTGGGATTTTCTGGTCCATACTTAACTGACATCATTTGAAAGATGAATCATACATATATACCGTGACTTTGAGAAACTGAGAGGAATGAAAAAATGAAGCAGGACCCCTTCCAGCAAATAGGGTCTCTTTTCAGCCGTCAGAAATCTTAGTAAAGAACAGAGCAGCCTCTCCCTGCCCGCCCAGACACAAAAATGAGATCCATTGGAGAAACCAAGTATTTTAAATGTTCTTTGGTTTGTATCTGTAAATCATAGGATTCAGATCCCCTGGACTTGCTAGTGCACATTGACTTGGTAAAGAGTTAATTTAGTGTATTTTTTTTTCACTGATAAAGGCTTATCTGGTATTCTTCCAACCTTTCCTGAGGGGTATAAGGCAGGCAGCAGGGATCTGCCTGGGACAGCGGGCAGGGGAGGCCTGGCTGTTAGGCCAAGGCTAGCAGGTCTTACACAGTAATTTATTACAGTACCTTTCTGTGTCCTGGTCCGTGGCTTGCTGCTTGTTCTCAAAGCCAGTGAAGCTGCTCATATCCACATAGCCGTCGTTCTCATTAGCAGCGGATAACGCCCTGCTGGGGTCTTCAAAAAACTCCGTAAAAGTTCCTGCTCTCGTGGGTCTTCGAGGAGGGATTTGTATGTTTTCATAGTCAGAGCTCATAGCAGGAATGTTCTCATAGTCAGACGTGTCGGCATTTGGAAAAGAGATGGACCGAGGTTTTGTTAATGGGAGTGGCATGAAAGGAGGTCTGGACCGGTCCTCGAAGGACTCCACCCTCGACACAGTCCTGCTGAAGGACTTGGGTGTTCCTTTTCTTTTACCATCCTTGTAGAAAAGAATGGCTGAAGGAGACTCAGATGCACGGAGCTTCCCCACGTGTGATTTTAGTTGAGGTGAGCTAGTTAGGCTCCTCCTGTCCAGCTCCATGAGCCTTGGAGGCCCATGATAGCTAGACTCTGATGAGGACCTTGAAGAAGAAACATTAACATCTACATGGACTTTACTTTCAGTTTTCTTCTTGAATTTTAGAGTGAGGAACCTCTTAAAGGAAGATTTCTTTTTCTTGGAATACTTATCAGATGAGTCATTCTCTATCAAAAGTGAAGGGGAACTTTTAGTGATTGGCTTTTTGGTGATGTAGGCAAGTTCAAAAGGAGGTGGTATATCAACAGCTGAGGATGGAGTAGATACGCCGCATGATGAAAGATGATTTCTCTGGGAAAAACTACCTGAGGAACCATTGACACAAGGCAAAGACAAGTTGTCTTCTGACTTTCTTATTCTACCATCATCCAGGATACAGCCATCACTTTCTCTGTAAGCAGAGACTGGCATCTCTCTCCCTTCAACAGAATAAGATCGAGGATATAAAATGAAACGTCTGGACTTGGTTGGTAATGCCCTATTGGCCTCTGCTGGTTTTCCTTCCACTGAAAATAATTTATTGCTTAAATCTTCTGTCCCAGAGCCATTGCGACGAGATGGTAAATCAGTTTCAGGTCCGGATTCTTCAGGAACTGTTTCTGGAACATAGCCCGGCATTTTCCCAGAGAGTGACCGTGTTCTAGTAACAATGCTTTTACGATCAGTGGGCAGCAAGTTGTTTTCCCCATCCGTGCCTAATTCATCCCTTGTACTGTGATCAGCTCCTAAATCAGTCTGCCCATCATGAGCAATTTCATTCTCTGCGGGAAGCACATAAGGGTCATCTAGGGAATCACTGCTGATTTCTCTTTCCTCTGATTCTTCAGGCACAATGACCACTTCAGGGACTGCTTGACTTTTGTGCAGGATAGGTTTGGTCTCACATTCTACATTCATGTTGTCATGCTCACAGACTTCTAACTCTTCCTCAAGTGGGGTCTGTTGAGGTGGACTTGGGAGGCTTTTGCTGAGGCCATTTGCGTCCACCTCATTGTCTTCAAGTAGCAGCTCATGTGACTTAGAGGTTTCCACAGTACTTTCACTGTGCTCTTCAACAGTCACATCTTCCAGCTCTGGTTCCATCCCTGGGCTGCTGGGTGGACCACCGGAGATCACACCATCTTCATCCAGAGAAGTCCCTTCTATTTGAAGATTCTCATCTGACTGTTCGGTGGATAATTCCTCACCACATTCATTCTCACAAGGAGCAATCTGACAGCCATCATCCATATTCTCTGCATGCACAGTTTCTTCCTCCCCTTCCCCAGAGTCTTGGCTTGCTTCACAGGCTACCCCCGTCTCCTCACCACTCCCTTCCGTGATCTGGCAGCCATCACTGGCATCTCCCACATTTGTATTATTGTGCTCATCTAGTTCTGCTTTCTCCTCTTCAGCTTGATGGATGGACTCTTCTGAACCGTTTTCAGGATTGGGTTCATCTTCACGCAGTTCTAAGCCAGCAGCTGTTTCTTCACTGGTCTCATCAGGCAACATGTCAGGGCTTGCACAGTCACTACTTTCTAATTGCCCTTCCATGTTCAAATCAAGCTCTGCATGCACGCTGTGGTTGCCATCATCTGCTAGACACCCATCTCCATCTTCTGAAGTCTCAGGCAGTTCCTCCTCCTCCTGCCCTGTGTTCCCACAGTCTGGGATTGATTCATCTGTGGGTAGTGGCATTACAATGGAATCTTGACAGATATCACCGATTACTTCATTATCTCTATTCAAAATGTTATCACTGTCAGTCTTACAATCACTCTTGTTCTTAACCAGTTCCAGGTTGTTAGAAGTTTCCTCCTTGTTTTTGGTTTCACCACGATCGCCTACAACATCCTCATCTACATTCTTGGAAGCGTCACTATCCCCATCAGGGGTATCTGAGGTCTCCTCACAAAGTGCTTTGGACTGGTCACAGTCTGTGGTTGACTCTGAAGAGTCTGGTTCCATTGGTTCAGCAATATCTGAAGAGTTATGATGCTCATCTTGGGTGACTTCTTGATGACCAGTATCCTCAGCATTAGTAATGTTAGCCTCTTCCTTCTCTAGCTCTTCTGGAGGTTCTGAGACTTCGTTTTCCACAGAGGAGTCTAGGTTTTGATCATGCTCACATTCCAAGTCATTACAGTCTTTGCTGGTCAGCTTAGCTTCAGGAACTACGATGTGTTCATTATCTGCCTCAGATTCTGGGCAGTCAGCATTGCATTGATTTCCTTCATACAGCTCTCCAAGACATACCAGTTTCCCATTTGCGCATTTATGTATGCTATTGTTGGTATAAACGCTGGATTTGCCCTCAGTGTCAGATGAGAATTTTGGCTTGGGAGCAATAGGTGGTTTGGGACCCCTAGACATAGAGTTGGGGTTATGAAGACTATCAGCCCTGGGCAGTGAGGGAGAAAATTTGGAGACGGCTACTGGAGAATGATGACCAATAATCTTTGGTTTCGGTGCTAGTGGTGGCTTTGCGATTTCTGGAGAAAAGAGAGAAAAGCCATGTTAGTCATGCTGGTTTCTTATTAAAGCCATCAGAACTTATCCTACAGTAGCCCTTATCTTACACCAGTGACTTGTAGTGCAGAAAGAGTCCAGCCAGCAGGAGCTCAGCTCTGAAGAGAGAACCGAAGGAGCAAAGCATGTGCGGGTTTAAGGTCAGAACTGAACTAAGCTCGGTGCAGAGTTATCACACCTGGGGGGAGGGGAGGATGTTCAGCTGCAGAGCCAGGGGATGTCACAGAGACCCGCGGTGGCGACACCTCCCACGCTCACAGGTACTGATGACAGCAGAGACTGACTGACCCTGCCCCAGAAATGTCTGCGCTGAGATTCAGTGTGAACTCTTTGATTCGATGGTGCTAAAGTGTTTCTCTGTAATGAAAGAAATGCCTTTCACCCATAGTAGCTGTTCAGCTATAGCACAGTACAAACACTTGGAGGCAATTATTTTAATTTCACTAGGTAGTTTGCAGGATTTTGGCGTTGAACAACATTGAACGTGAACTGATAAAGTCTAACTCAGCCCAGCCAAACGGAATGCCTGGTGCCCAGACACACGGTCTTCCTGCTGCCATTACCATGGTAACAGAACACAGAGTTACGTTTTGTTTGTCAACGTAATCATGAGAGATAGGATGGTTTGCTGAAAGCTTGGCTAATAGTTTACACTGATGATGCAGCTGAGCTGTAATGCACTGAACAAAATACTTCAACCCAAAACATGATGAGAGCTACTGTTGTCAACAAACTTAAGTTCAGTTTTCAGTGTACAGCTTCTTCAGTCCTTTCTTTAGTTGAAAGCTCCTTCATCCTCCTGTAAATGCCAGGACCCCTTGCAGGTACAGTCTTCTCTGAACATCAGAATATGATTTAAGAAAGTGAATTATCTTGTAAAATAATGCTAGTTGGGGTCTCTAAGCTACTTCCATTGTAAGCGCTGACACACGTGTAGAGGAATTCGAGCAGATTGACAGTAAATTAGATTGAAGCTAGATTAATCAAGTCATATGTGGGCATTTTACTCACAATGCAGTTTACATGCTACAGCCATTTCCAACTGCCTTGGTCCTGCAATTACTATTCTTTAAATAAATAAATGAAAAGCTGTAAGGCTGCATAAATAGGAAACAATAGGGAGTCTCCCTCGTGAGATTTTAGATGAGATTAAATATGTGGTGTGAGAAGCCAATGCACCAAATGTTTCCAGGTGGTAATAAGTAAAGAGAAGGAGTTTGCTCTTACTAACGTTTCCTGGCCATCAATAGGTAATTACATGGTTAATCAGTTGGAAGTCTCTCATTCTTTTTATAACTTTAATTAACACTTTCTGTTGGGAAAAGAGGAGCTCTCCATTCTAAGGAAAAGCACAGGACAAACTTTGACCATGAGAGAGGCGGGAGCAATTCTCTGTGCAGAATCTTCATACCCTACACAGGAAAAAAGGGAACAGCATCTCAGAAGACACCATTAGGGACGTGGTTCCTAAATCGTGGTGTAGCTTTCAGGAAGCATAGCTGCCGTGCTCTCATATTTTGAGTATTTTGGAATGCAGAGTTTTGATGTCTGGAAGGGAAGACAATTAAAATTCAGCTGTGCACCATGCTGGGAATAAAGTAATACTGAATGCAGAGTGCTTTAAAATATTTCTCTGATTGTTCTGATACTTGGTGTTATGGTATTTGAGTACTGGAGTAATTAGTATTGAACTAATACTGGCATATTTGTCTGGTTAGACTCTGGGAGATTGGAGATTTCTTCCAATAAGCAGAACGATACTGGCAGTTTGGCATTCTGATATAGTCAGAAAACAGCCTTTCTAGAATTACGAGACACCAGAGAGTTTTCTTCTAAGCTAAAAAACTGAAGTCAGTGATCTCAGCTTAGCCCAGGAGTGAAAAGTCTGTTCTAATCTGAGGAACGAGAAGAAGACCGGACTGTAGAGAATACCAGGATCTCCCAAGCTTTGTCTTATAAACAAACTGAAAATAAGGTAATGAACTCATTTCCTTTATGCAGACATCCACTTAAAAAAAATCTAGTTTAAACACAGTTAACCACTTTCTCTCCAGTGACAATTTTCTACAGAAAAGGAATCTGAGAAATCTTGAGTTTTGCCTTCTGTTACCTTCAGTAACATTGCTAGTGGAAGAGAACTTACGGTAATGGACCCTGTTCATATTAAGTTGGTGCAAAAGGAATTGTGGTTTTTGCATTGTTGAAATTTGCCATTTGATATTGAAACACATTCTTAAACGTAGTGATGTGATACATGCTTTTAACGCACTTTTCTTGCTTTATGTTTTTTTACTAGTGACTTAGTACTTGCTGTTTATATTTATTTTAGACTATGGAAATGATGTCAAACAAAAAGCAAATTTGAACTATTTTCTTATTCAAGTTCAAAATGGGTCATAAAGCAGCAGAGACAACTCACAACATCAGCAACGCGTTCGGCCCAGGAACTGCTGATGAATGTACAGCGCAGTGGTGGTTCAGCAAGTTCCACAAAAGAGATGAGAGCCTTGAAGATGAGCGCAGTGGCCACTGTCAGAAGATGACAACGACCTCTTGAGAGCAGTCATCCGAGCTGATCCGCTTACAACTGCACCAGAAGTTGCCGAAAAACTGAACATCAAACATTCTGTGGTCATTCGGCATTTGAAGCAAATGGGAAAGGTGAAAAAGCTGGATAAGTGGATAAGTGTCATCTTTTATTCTATGCAACAACGAACCACTTCTCGATTGGATTGTGATGTGCAATGAAAAGTGGATTTTATATGACAACCAATGATGACCAGCTCAGTGGTTGGACCGAGAAGAACCTCCAAAGCACTTCCCAAAGCCAAAAAAGGTCATGGTCACTGTTTGGTGCTCTGCTGCCAGTCGGATCCGCTCCAGCTTTCTGAATCCCAGCAAAACCATCACATCTGAGAAGTACGCTCAGCAAATCTATGAGATGCACCAGAACTGCATCACCTACAGCCGGCATCGGTCAACAGAAGGGGCCCACTTCTCCACAACAAAACCCGACCACGCATCGCACAGCAAACACTTCAAAAGTTGTATAAATTGGGCTACGAAGTTTTGCCTCACCTGCCATGTTCTCCTGACCTCTCGCCAGCCGACTGCCTTCTTCCAGCATCTCGACAGCTCTTTGCAGGAAAAACACTTCCACAAACAACAGGGTGCAGAAACTGCTTCCCAGGAGTTTGTTGAATCCCAAAGCATGGATTTCTACACTACAGGAATAAACAGTCTTACTTCTTGTTGGCAAAACTGTGTTGATTGTAATGGTTTCTATTTTGATTAATAAAGATGTGTTTGAGCCTAGCTATTATGATTTAAAACTCATGGTCCAAAACCACAATTACTTTTGCACCAACCTAATAGCATGGTAATAATAGACATTGTGATGTCCTGCTCTTACTCACTTGTGCCAGCTGCTGGTCACCGCTGGTTACGTGGGTAGTCTTTTCCTAACGTTCTGGGTGTTGCTCTTGCCTTTCACCAGGCTCCTTGCACTTTTTGGGTGGGGGAGGCAGTGGGAGCAGTACAAGTGTTTTAAAAAGTAACCCAAACAATTAGTGAAAACAAAGCACCACTGTTTGCCTTTTATCAGGACAATTTCATTTTGCTTCAGTTTCTGCTTCCTTTACTGTCTGAGCCACTTGAAAGGTTCTGGCTGTAACTTCTGTATGGACACAAAACAACGCTGCACCACAAGGAATGTGTATGTTCACAAATAAGTGTGCATGTTTATTTTGGGATGTGTTTTATGTGGGAGGGAGACACACCCACCTTGTGCTTGAAAGGATACTCTTGGGGAATAGGAATTTCTTTAGCCTGCTCCTCCCCTTATTGTTCAAAGCTTCCTTGTGCTGACAAGGACAGGGCTTCCGCGCCCTGCCTGCCTTCCTCAGCAAACCCGCCCTCAGCCGCTGTCACTGCTGCTGCAGCCTCCCAGACTACCTTCCTCTCCTCCACGGCTCCAGGCTGCGAGCCTGGCAGCTCTCCTGGGATGGTCATCAACCCATACAGCCTTCCCTGTTCAGGTGTTTCTTTGGAACAAGAAACATCTTGTAGTGGTGCATTGCCTGAAACACTGCGACTACCCGCTTTCAAATGTTCTCCAGATCTAGGAATTACCCTACAATTTAATTAAGACATAAAAGGGACCGTATCTACCAACACCACTACCCCATCACCAAGCAGCTGGTTTTGGGGTGAAGACCAAATGAAATATTGAGGTTTCCCATTTGGAGGGATATTTGTAGACATGTCCCAGGCCCATGCTCTGATGGTGGCCAAGGAAATGACGTGCAGTTACTAGTGCCAGCCTTGGCTGGTGCTGCAGTCCAGTTCAGGCATCTCTTAAGATGATGAAAGTAGCTTTTTCTGATCAACAGACTTTTGTGGACCTGTGGTTTTTTTCATGCCTTTGGCATTAATTGAACTCAGACATATTAAAATGAGATGTTCAGGGATCTGCAGAGCTTTTGGATGGAAGTGACAGTGCAGGTGGAGAGACCACATTGCAACAGTGGGATGGGACTTCACCAAACCTAGAAAGCCAGTAGAAGCCAGTTCACCCAAGTCCCGTCTGTCACGGCTTCAGCGCAGGGAGCAATGCACAGATGGAAGCTGCCTGAGATGCAGGAGGTAGAGGGAGAATATCCAGACAAGGGCATCACAAAGTGTTATTCAGCTCTGATCAGGAGCTGTATCATTTCACTCAGCCACGTTCAAATAAAGCTTATCTTGTCGAAGGCTTTGGTCTGAAGTCAGCGAAAGGTGGACTGTATACCTTACTATCTTCCTTATCTTAGTCCTGTAACGAATTGCTCATTTTTAAAAGAAAGCCCTTATTTCCAGTTAGTGCTGCCTGGCTTCTATCTCCAGCTTTTATCGCTAGTATCTGTTATTGTTTCTTCCACCGGGTTGAAGACCCTTTTATTATTTGGTATTTCTCTAGGGGATACGTATACTTACCTACAGCTATGTCTTAGTACATTCTTTTTGGTAAACTGAACAAATTAACTCATTAAATCTTTGCAGTTGGACAATTTCGCCTTTCCTGGAGATTTTTCTTTTGGATTTTTTCTGAGCCTTTTCCGATAGCCCCTACGAAATACATGAGGCAGCCCTATGGGAGGAATTCCTCAGTGAGTACTGATGATGCTGTCTGCAGCGTTCAGTACTTGTTCAGACCCAGTTCCCACTGCTCTATTAGCTTGTTACTGGATCGTGTGGACTTGCCCATTATAACCTCTAAATTGTTCCCAAGGCCGTGTTGTCTGTTCGTTGTCTCTAAACTGATGGCTTTATAATATGCATTAAGTCCAGTTTGAATGGATCCAACTTGATGATCCAGATCAGTTCATATAACTGCCCCACCTACTTTTGTAATTATCCTTTCACCAATCTTTACATCAGTAAGTGAACTTCATAATCTGAAACTTTTATTTTTGCTTTTCTACCAAAGAAAATGTCGGACAGTATCAACCTAATTCTGGTGCCAGCCCTGCACATGCCACCATCTGATAACGTTACAGGTAACTACTGCAGAGATGCGCTGCTGCCAGCAGTCCTCTGTCTAATTAACCCAGACTCTATTTCTCTCACATAAATGCTTTTTTCTTAAATCAGATTGTGCTTCTAAAATACCACACAGACATCATCAGTGTATGTCTTTGCATCTATACAGTTGCCTTTATCAAGTAAATCTGTAACTTCTTCCAAAGACTGGGATCAAATTCCCCATTTGAAGCAAGTGAAGTCCTACTGTTGAGGAAATGCAAATAAGCAACCTTAAGAATAGCAGTAAATACAGAAATTCACTTACATGTCACTTGCTGAAACACTCTTACAGACGTAAAAATTATTTGGACCAGGAGAGATAAAAGTTATTTCAGGATGGCATTTCTGTTCATGAACCAACAAAGCACCCTGTCCCATCAGAGCGTGACCATGTGTCGAAGAGCTCACAGTGGTGACAAAAGCCACATGTGCTGCACAAACCCAGAGCCTTGTGGGACCGGCGTGACTGCGCTGAACAGGCACGGGGAGACCTTTACACTGCTCAGCTACCAGAACACCGCCAAGTTCTTACAAAGCAGGACAGAGAAGAGATTCGGTACCTGTGTCTGTCTCTGCTTGTTCAATACATGGCTTTATATTTTGACTGTGGTGCTTACTCCTTAGAGAAGAAATTGTTCTGAGAGAACGGTAGACAGAGCTTGGTATCAAAATAGCACATGGAGGTTCGCACTATGTGAAATGAACAGCTCTTCCAGACGGATGAATGCTGGGTTTGGACCTGGCCAGAACGTGGGCATCCATCACTACAGTAATGCTGCCAGGAACGTGTGGCAGCCAAGCACAGAGTGTCTTAAAACTCATTTATTACATTTCCAGTACAGAAGGCTGTAGGTTCCAACCTGTAATTACAATTCTGCCAGCTGTTGAAGCCAGGCAGTGAGGGTGTGTTTAAGCTGCCTATGTAGATAAGCCATTTTAATGTCATTCTGAATTAAGTACCCAGCATAAGCTCTGTAACCTGCTTCAGTATGTTGGAGGTTGAACAGATGAGGTACCATGATTTACAAGGAAAGTACAATCCTGTTGAGGGGTTCAACTCATAAAGCACCAGTGCTGTCACTGATAGGAGCCCAGGATATACTGTAAATAACCAAGTTGTCGTTAATTTTGCAACATACACTGCAAAAGTAGTTCTCTTTGTTTTATAGGATGTGAATGCATCACTTATTCACGCTGCTGGAGAAACGTTTGAAATGACAAAAGTCATGTGAGGAATGAGAACAGAGTTGCATGGGAGTCACTTGAAATCGAAAAGGTATTTAGACTAGGATTTCAAATGATGTAGGAGTGCAGATCTCCCTTTCACATGGGATCTCAGTCCACGTTTGGGTATCAGCTCCCACTTGGACTTGAACAGGAATTAGAGACTTGTCTTCGGAGAATTGGGGCATTAGGCACTTTATCTGAGGTCCTGTTCAAAGCCAGCAGGTTGCTGGCTCCTAAATGCCTCAGACATTTATGAAAATGGTATTTCAGCTTCTGCATAAGTCTGATACTTTTGAAAAACATCTACCCTCTTTTATCAGTGTATATTCTTCAAATGTGTGAGCCAAAGTCCTCTATAGAACAAGAAGGCTCCACTGATGTGAAGACAGACCTATAGTCAGTAATAACTATCCCACGGGAGTTCTGTCTTCTTACAAATCTTAACTCAAATATGAACAGCTGGGCTGTCAGAGCACATCCCACTCTGCAGAAATAAAATGGTGTTCTGTACAGTTACTGGAATCCATCGCTATGATTAGATCAATGCATTGTGACACTGGGATATCAGATCAATAGCTTACAAACTTCTCTTACTACACAACTTCATTGCAGTCATCTGTAAATAAAATACAACAGCGTAACATCCCACTGAGAAACACTGCTGGGGAAGGGGAAAAGTCTAAAGGCGACGTAATCTGAAAAGGATTAATTCAAACACCAAAACATCTTGATCCTGAAAATTCTGCAGCACTTTCCCTGTCTCTAGCAGACTGTACGTACAAGTCTTGGTAGGGCTGGGGGCCTGACTATGAAAAATCACATACATGTGACAATTAAATAATCTTGGTTCTAAACTACTGACATATCTTTCTTTTTAATGTAACTACATGTAACTAAAGTGTGATGTTTCCCGTTTTGCCGTGATTTCACAACAGAAGTTCACACTGCAGCAGGCAGTTTATATTCACGTGTTGTTTCATATATTGCTTCCTAGAAAATGTTGGTTTAAATTCTCTGACAGGTACCTATGACAGCTTTTCTTATATCACTTTCAGTAGCAGCTTAAAGAATATATCATCTGCTTACACCTCTGCACGATCTGGAGTCTGACATATACATTGTTCTAGGGGCAGCGTCATTTCAGCGCCTGGCAAACCAGTTGGTGCTGGGGGCTGGAGGTCCATGAGCGGGGCTGGGAGATGTCTTGTCTCCTAGCACAGATTTCCTGTGACCCTGGGGGGATCGTTCCACCTTTCATATCAGTTCCACATCTCCGAGGATATTCCATATCTCCCTTCCTGTTTTCTGTCTGTCGTTATTCTGACTTCTGTGGGATCAAGGCTGCCATATCAGCCTGCACATCCGACTGATTCCTGGTGCTGTGCATCACTTACGGCAACACAGAGATCACTAACGCTGGTCCCTGGTTGTGCCACTGAGTCCCCCTCTCCTGATTCAGTAGGAAGTTCTGCTCTGCACTGATGGGAGAGACATTCCTTGCATTGTGTGAATGTACGAAACAAAGGCTGGGAAGGGATATGAGCACTCTATAAATACAACCTGGAGGTAAACACCAGAGGAGGAAAAGAACTATTTTTAAGCAAAAGGACAATGTAATCACAAGAATAAATGGCAATGAATCTGGTCTGGAAACTAGAAGAACTAGCAATGGCAAGAGGTTCTCAGTTTAGTGAGAGGACTGACAGGCAAGCTGCGTAAAGGCTTTGGTTTAAGATATAATTTGATGAATTAATAGAAGGAGTAATATGACCTTGTGTTCTGTAACAATGGGTACTGCTTTTGGTAATGAAGATAGTCCCATTCAGTCGTACATCCCACCTCCCCCCAAAAAAACCACAAACCACCCTGCTAATAACATTTAAGTCTTTACAGATGGATACATCTGATATTCCTTACACTGCACTTCCACTGACAACAGGATCAGATTAGAGCTGGTCTGTTTTAGATAACAGAGATGAAGAAAGAGAGCTTGGAGCATCCGAGCTAAAGCAATTTTTGGCCGGCTTACTTAACTTCCAAATGAGGTTGTTGCCTGGGAGGGACAGAGTCCAGTCCAGACAGGATCAGAAAATAGAATGGAAATGTCCCCACCTCTTGGGTAGGACAGTGCCTCACTTCCCTGTTCTGAGGGGAAGGAGAACCTTTTGCTTTAAATTCAGAGGAGTGGTACAAGAGGCTGATACAACAGCAGAGGGCTGGGGTTGACCTAAAAGATCCTTTCCAGTCCTATGTTCCCGTGCTTTGGCAAACAGTGATTCACAGTTTCCAAACACATGATAGTTGTAGGGCAGGGTATCTAGCGGTGAAATGTCTGGGCTTCAGGATGTACCCACGCAAGTGAGGTGCCCAGCAATGTTCACCTTGTGGAACAAGGATGGGGAAATGTTAAGGCTAACACAAAAGGACTGTTTCTCTTCCTTTTTAATTATAGATGCAGCAGTAGATTTTTCTAAACAACTCCAGAGTTAGTAGTAATTGTTTCCTAGATTGTTACAATTGTTTTGCATGTGCATCATCCCTGAAAATCAGAAAATGTTGGTGGAGAATTTAAAGTTTGCCCCAATTTTCCAGTGACTTCTTTTAGCGTTTAATTGTTGAATATCTCTAATTATCTGTTCCCATCTCATTCTGTCTCTTTCACCTTCTCAGTCGCCATCAAGGGAAAATTCTGGGAAGTTAATGGAAGGAGGAAAGGTTTGGGTTTGCCTTAGAGAGAAATTCTGCAAAAAAAGCATTACCCTTCAGAAAGAAAGTCACAGCACGTTTGCTAGGGGCTTTGTGAGTGGTTAAATGTGTCCGAGGGAAGAGCGGGTGCAGAGCCGCGTCCTTCTGCGGGTCAGCCCTCCCGGTCTGCCGGTCGGGGTGTCCCGGACCCCCCCGCCTCGCCCGCCCTTGCTGCTTCCCCGGGTCCCGGCGGCGCCGCACAGCCCCCGGGAGCCGCTCAGCACCCGCGGGGCTGCGGGGCGGGGAGCGCCAGCCCCGGGGGCCACGGGCCCCGGAGGACGGATGCCGGGACGGGACGGGGAGCGCAAGCCCCGGAGGGACAGCGCCCGGACGGGGTTGCCGTCCCCGGGATATCGGCCCCGCAGGCGGGGTGTGCCCGCCCGAGGGAAGGAGGGTGCCGGCCCCGTGCGAAAGATGTCTGGAGGCGGAGAGCCGTCCCGAAGGACCCGCGCACTTACCGGCCTTGTTCATCTTCCACCCAACTTTGCTCGCTGGCTGCCCGGGCGCTCAGAGCATGGTCCCGGGGGGCCGCCGCCGCCTTCGCCCCTCGCGGGCGAGCCCGGCCCTGCAGCCCCTCCGGGGGCACGGGAGCGCAGGCGGGGCAGCCGCACCCGGCGCGGCGGGCTGGGCAGGCGGCGGTGCCGGCTCGGGGGCGGTCAGCGCGGCGCCTCCGCCCAGCCCGCGCGGCCCGTCGGGGGGCGGTGGCGGCGGCCGGGGCCCCGCTCGGCCGGCGGCGCTGGGCCGGGCGGGGCGGGCCGGGCCGGGCAGCCCCCGCCGGGGACGAGCCCGCTGGCTCCCGCGGGGCCGGGGTACGCGGCGCGGCTGCCCAAGGGCGCGAACATTTAAAGGCGCAGCGGGTTCCCTCTCGTGTGTCCCCCTTTTCGCGTCCCCCGCTCCTTGTCTACCGCCCTTGCCCCCCCGCTTCTGCACCCTCCTTGGTTCCCCTCCTGCCATGCCCCCTCCCGCCTTCTCCCCTCCCTCCATATCTTCTTCGTCCCCCCTCCCTCCTTCCACCCCCTCCATTCGTCCTTTCCCCCTTCATCCCTTCCATTTGTTTCCCCATCTTCATCCTTTTCCTACCGTCCATCCTTCTCTCCTGTCCATGCTTTCCCCTCCTCCATTCATCCTCCCCAGTGCATTCACCCCCCCTCCCTGCTCCATTCCTCCGCGGGAAACGATCGTCCCCTCATAGGAACCCCCAAGGAATGAGGCTCGGGGAAGCCCCCGGCCCAGCCCCGCCCCGCACCCGGGCGTTTTTCGCTGGCCCGGAGCATCCCTGCGGAGCCGACAGCACCTGCTGCTGGAAGCGGTGTCTGAGCGCAGGGAAGCACCGGGCGGCCCTTGCGCACAAACCACGCTTGCTCAGAGCATTTGCAGACAGCTCCGGGCTACTGTCTTTTCCCCTCTCCCATAGACCAGCTCCCGACTCAACGAAGTTAACATAGGCGTCCTGTGGCTGGGCCCTTCCCGCATGTTTTCGAGCTGGCAGCAGCACTAACCCCCAGACAAGGGTGGGTTGCATCCTTCAGTGGGGGCACGACAGAGCTGTGCTGTCCTTCGCTGTGGAGCAGGTATTGCTGGTGTAAGGAAACAACTCTGCAAAGTTCCCTTCCCTGGCAAAGAAACCCCAGGAGGGCTGAGCTGTTCCCAAGGGTTGCTACAGAGTCAGGGGCCGTCCCCCCCCGGGCAGGATGTCCCAGAGTCCTGCATTCCAGTGGGTTCGGGAGGGGAAGAAACAGCACGTTATACCTGCCTGGTGTTGAGACCGGGGTGTGTGTGAAGCAGTCAGGTCCTGCTTTGACGTTTTGAATCCCACAGAAATCAGGACTTGCTAACACTATTCAGAGCAACTTCATTTTAGATGCCGTTAGTCCTCCTTTTGCAAAGTACCTGATAACTAACATCATCCTGCTGGCAGATGCTGTGCAGTGTAGCCCAGGCTCTCACTGTCAGTGGAGTGCAGAGCACCTTGCACATCAGTGCGCAGACCTCAGAAGAGAGAAGGCAAGCAGTGAGAGAAATCAGGATCAAACCCTCTTTCTTTGGGCTTGAGTCTCTCCCACTGGGGCTGGTGTCCAGGATTGCGGGGTTCTGGTTCTCTAGGGACCCTGGCTGTATCACTACATCTCTAAGCAAGCATTAGCAGTGCTGTATGGTTTTGGAGACACATCATTTCACAGCAGCAACTCTCTTGTTACTGCTCTGACAGACATGATGAAGAGATGGAAAGACCTGTATATTCCCTCACAGCGTAACATGCCTGGTGTGTGCCCTGGGGCATGGAATGAAATGGGTTTCCCTGGCCCACCTAGGGCCAACGGGCATCTGATCTTCTCCCATCTTCATGCACTGGCCCCTCATTTATTCTTGCCACCCGCAGCATTGATGTCTGTGTCAATCAACATAAATAACTTACGTCAATAGAAAGTGTTGTCCGAAGCAGGTTCAGGAATGCAGATTTAGGGTCTTGCAAAGTGGGGAGAAAATTTATGTGACACAATGGAAAAAAAAAAGCACAAGTTAAAAAAATCAAGCACAGTACAGCTGATTTTGTAAAATTTTCTCAAACGTGTTCTAGGGGAATAACTTTTTAGCTAAGCAGCTTCAGAATACCAATGCACAAGGGGAGGGGACAGCAGGAAGGAAAGAAACATGTTTTCATAGAAGAACAGAGAGTGTGGGCTGCAGAATTTGGGATTTTTTCCTAATAGCCTGGAAAACATAGTCTAGGTAGCAAAGTTTTTTCGTACCTAGCTACATAATGGAAACACGTTGGCAGCAGCAGCAGCAGCAGCAAAAAGAGCCTTTGTAAAAGAAATTGCAAATAGACCAGTTGGTCTTGCAGTTGCTCTGCTGTTCCTAGTGCACATCTCACTCAAAATCCTCTTTGGTCTGCTGTAGGGCGAAGAGCTGTGAAAGTTCATAGGCTTTGATCCAACCAACCAGTTTGTGAAAAATTTCCTGGAGAAAGAATGGCTCTTTTCTCTCGCGGTTTTCTGCGAGAGCAGCACTCGAGAGAACCCAGAGCTGAGGGACAAGGGGACAGGGCCCGGTCCCTCGGGGCATTGCCTGGGGTGGGTTCTGGAGCTGGCTCTGGGGAGGGGGAGGCGTCTCACCAGCTCCTGTCTGCCCGTCGCTGCCCCCTCTGTTCCATCAGACCCGATGGCTGTGGACTCTGAACTGGGTTGTGTTGGTTAAAAATGCAGCACACGCACTGCTGCGAGATAGCCTGCTCACCAAGGAACGTGTTCTTGAGCAGTTCAGGATAGTTTTGAGCCCCAAGGACTCTGCTACATGGGCAATTAAGCTACAGTTTGGGTGCAGTAAGGAAAAAGAAACAAACATTTGTGCAGTGATCATTATCTTAAAAACATCAAAAGTATGTTTAGTAAGCAAAAGGCTTATAGTCTGTCTGTTGTCATTCTGAAAGACAATCCAGGATACAATTTCCTGTACTGAAATGATGAAAAGCTAGAAGCTTTATAGCTAAATGCAAATAAAAACCGTAGAAGAACTACTTCAAATTTGTCAGTTTGTCCTCTCACCCTTTTCAAAAATAGTGGGGAATGATCTGTGCTACAAGGGTGGGAAGGAGAATGCAAGTTCAGGAGGTGCTGAAGGGTCATAGGAAACTTCTGCAGCCGCTTCTGCTAGAATTTTCTGCAGTGAAGAGTGTTGAAGGGTGGAGGCCACACCGCATGAAACACTCCTGGGAGCAGCAGAGGTCAGCACAGAGGAGCCATCTTCCTCAGGGATAATCCATGACTTAGTTGACTAGAATTGAAATCAACACATCTATTTTCATTACTCAGTTACTAAGATAAATGAAACATATGGTTTTTAGATAATTCCAACTAGTTTTTAATAATAAGATTACTTTTAACAAAGCATTTTCTTCAAAACATAGCCAAGCTATCCATTTAATAAGTCTAATGAATTTTAAAACTCAGAGGAGCATTCTAGGCTTACAGGTCCCCATCCCGCAGATGTTCTAAATACATGCTTAAATCTGAGCCTCTGTGTGAAGTAGGGCTACTCAGTGTACGTCAGAGCTGACAGCAGAGAACCTGTCAAACACATCACAGCCTTGGCCTGAACAGTTTGTATCCTAATCAGAGGCAGGAGAAGAAAAGCGGAAACAAACACCAAGGGAATGGAGAGGAAAAGAAGGAGAGTTATAGGTACAAGATGATGAATATTCTCTCCTGTACTAGCAGTTTGTTACTTTATAGCACATCTTTTTATCAGTTCCTATTTTTTTGCAATGAGAGAAGAGGGACTACAATTGCCAGTTATTCATGGCTAGCACTGAAGACATGCTGTCCATTATCTAGTTATGGGAGTTCATCACAGGCTGCAAGAGAGAGTAGATTCTGAAGGGTGGTTGGTGAGTACAGACCCCGGAATGCTTTAGGAGAGGGAGCCTGGAAGGACGGCGGATTCAGTTCCTGGGAGAACAGTCTGCGTTTGTATTCCTCACAAAGGAATACAGCTGTGAAATCCTCTCAATATGTCTTTGACTGCCCCTTAATGAAATGAACAACTAATTGTTTCGCTTGCCATTTTCAGTTATGGGCCCCTAGCAATAGCATCAGTCCTCTCAGGAAAGGTTTATGTGCTTCCTTTCGGGTTCATGGTGCCATCAAAGTTGCTCTGTTGAATCAAGTCTCTGAGATTTCTATCGTTTTTATAAAAAAAGCATATTTGTAGGCAGTGGTACAAAACCTGAGAGCTTGCACAGTGCCAGAGTTGAATCCACTCCTTCCTAATGGCTGTGGAGATCTTATTTCCTTCTCAGCTGCCCAGATGCCTCATTCTTAAGCCCTTGCTCGGTTTTGGCCCATGTCTTACCCAGGCAAAGCTTCATTTAATGTAATTTAGCTTGGGCAAGGATGTGTCCAGAAACATGTTTACTCAGTGAGATGCAACAGTCCTTCACTTCAGAACACTTGGTGCCCATATTTGCCATGTCCGTAGAGCTCTACCGGCAGCAAACAGTGGAGTCCCTGAAAACAGACTTCTATGCATTTACCTAATGCAGTTAGTCTTGGTTTTCTCCAGCTTTTCACAGCCTCTCAGATGCTGTCTGTTGCATAAAGCACCAGCAGAAATAACATCACAAAGAATCAAATTGTGAGCTGGAAGCTGAAGGGTAGCAGATGGTGCTCCAGACTTCACTCAAAGCGAGCAAACGTGAGTGAGGAGCAATGCCATTGAGGGTCAGACGTTATACAGGAGTAAAGGTGATGTCAGTGAAAGAAAAATGGGGCACTGAGTCAAAGGGCTGAGACTTGGTGTAAACAAAGTCAACTGTTCTGTCTTCCCTGGGACCAGAGCTGAGTTTAGCTGCTGGAGGTCAGCAGACACCCTTGCTAAATTTCATCTGAAAAAGAAGAGGAAAAAAAGCCCCACCCAGCTGGAGAAATTTTTGACTGGTTTACTGCATTTGATGGGACCATGAATTTGACACCCCCAATACATACAAGTGTCCCTCAGCAGTGAATCACCAGTGAGAGAAAAGGTTACAGCAGCAATGACTATTGCTACCTCTGAGCATTGTTTTGAACCACAACAGTTAATTACACACCTCATTTTTATCAGGGCCAGATGCTGGGTGCAGCGTGCTGTGCGAGAGGTACATATAGGGAGGAAGGAGAACACCCATTTCCTCCCAGTATTTGGGTTTGTTTTGGTCTGGCTCCAGTGTCAGTCTCATTCCAGGCACCTTCCACCACAGGACCTCCCGTCAGCTCTGCAGCCTGCTCGTCACTGCGGCCCTGTTGGCCGTGGTGGATCTGGCTGCCCGGGCTGCACGGCCGCTGGCCACAGTGCCATGGTGGATGTGGCTGCCCGGGCTGCACGGCCGCTGGCCACAGTGCCATGGTGGATCTGGCTGCCCGGGCTGCGCGGCCGCTGGCCACAGTGCCATGGTGGATCTGGCTGCCCGGGCTGCACGGCCGCTGGCCACAGTGCCATGGTGGATCTGGCTGCCCGGGCTGCGCGGCCGCTGGCCACAGTGCCATGGTGGATCTGGCTGCCCGGGCTGCACGGCCGCTGGCCACAGTGCCATGGTGGATCTGGCTGCCCGGGCTGCACGGCCGCTGGCCACAGTGCCATGGTGGATCTGGCTGCCCGGGCTGCACGGCCGCTGGCCACAGTGCCATGGTGGATCTGGCTGCCCGGGCTGCGCGGCCGCTGGCCACAGTGCCATGGTGGATCTGGCTGCCCGGGCTGCGCGGCCGCTGGCCACAGTGCCATGGTGGATCTGGCTGCCCGGGCTGCGCGGCCGCTGGCCACAGTGCCATGGTGGATCTGGCTGCCCGGGCTGCGCGGCCGCTGGCCACAGTGCCATGGTGGATCTGGCTGCCCGGGCTGCGCGGCCGCTGGCCACAGTGCCATGGTGGATCTGGCTGCCCGGGCTGCATGGCCGCTGGCCACAGTGCCATGGTGGATCTGGCTGCCCGGGCTGCATGGCCGCTGGCCACAGTGCCATGGTGGATCTGGCTGCCCGGGCTGCACGGCCGCTGGCCACAGTGCCATGGTGGATGTGGCTGCATGGCCGCTGGCCACAGTGCATGAGGAACGTGGCTGCCTGGGCTGCACGGCTGCTGGCCACAGCATGGCTACAGCTGCTTCTCCATTTCCTGCCCAGGCATCTGCTGCCTGATTGGAAGAAAATCGTTCTTGAACCTTCTTCAAAACAGGAAACTTCTCTTCTCCCTGCTTCCTGAGGTACAGGAACCGTCTCACAGCAACCCCTGGACAAAGGAGGCTCCTGTTAACCCCTGGGGTGCCATAGCGGATGCAGTTGGAGTTCACAGCTCCAGCCATAATCTGCCCTGAAGGCTGGGCAGTGCCTCTGTGCACTGCTGCTCCCACCCCTCTGTGCCCATGCCTCATTAAACAGCCTGGAGGTTAATTAGCACATCATAATCCCATCCATTGGAAGCATTTGTAAATACTTTTAATCTTCATGACTAAACACCCGTCCTGTGTCAGCAGCCTCTGGAACATAACTTTGTAATATTGTCCCTCCACTTTGACATTGAAGAGGTGACTGAGCATGGCAGTATTGTCACCCTCACCCTCTCATTTTTTTTGCATACTGTATCTTGATATAATGTAATAATACATTTTTTTTAATGACCACTTCTTGTATCCCACAAGTATTGTTTGACTGAAAAATATTGACATCTCATACTTCGCTCATTGAGTAGTTTCCCACTTACGGTCAGGTCTTCTTGAGAAGTGCAAGGTGAAGCTTTTGGAAAGTGACTTGTAGTTTGAATGCAGGCCATTGTAGTCCTGGAGAAAATACACACATGCTTGTAATTGGCAGTCTGCATCATTGAAGGGCCGTTGCTGGCAGAGCCAGTGGAGCATAGCTGAAATGAGTATTAACTTCTGTAATTCTGCATTTGCACAGACAGTCAAAAATTTGCCTTTAAAGTTCAAATGTGGTGGGTTCTTTTGAAAAAGCATGCGGGTCAGCTGTATCTGATAGGGTGTTAACGTGCACCTCATGGAATTAAAGCAAATGCAATAGGTGAAAACAGTGAACAGTGATAAATCCTTGTTCTTATTTTGGTTTTGGGTGTAGATTTTGCCTGCCAGATCACCTTTTCACAGCCACAGAGCTGTCCCTGTCTGCTCCAGCCATCTAACGGAGCCATTTGGGTGTGTGGGTGCTTTTCCTGGTTCTGAGGCTTAGGGAAGCAGAGCATTCAGAGGTTATCCCTGCGTTCAACTCCCTTCGGAGAGCAGAGTGACGGTGAGGGTCCCCTGGGCCACCCCATCTCCTGCCGGCCGTGCCGTCCATCCTGGAATGGCTGCCTGCCACATCTGGGCTAATTGTTGTGCATGTCTGTGGCTACAGGAGTCTGCTACCAGTGATCACAGGGGGAAGCCCTTAGTTCTTGTAACTATGTCTGTTGTAACCCAGGGCACCCAAATGCCTTTGCCAGTAGTGGAGAGAGGGGCCTTACAGCAGAAGGGTTTCTCATTTGGTTTCCTGTGATTTTCATACACACAGGAGTGTGTCGTTTTGCTGCAAGTGGCTTTTAAACGGAGAAACAAAGTTTGCTGAGAGAAGCATTTTTTTCTGATAGATTGACTGATCCTGGTCATAAAACAGACAAGCTCGTGTTCGCTGCCCTCAGCAGATGAGGTGAAGAAACAGTGAGTTTTAAGCTAAATACAAGCTGGATGTACTTTTCCTTGGTTTAGTGTAGTTATGAATGTAAGAGTGCAGTGCAACACAGGATAGCGTCCATGTGGTTTCCAGTTCATCACTGTTTCTGTGACTTATTCTTTGGGGGAAGAAACCTAAAGCTAGGTCTTAAAAATTGATGTTACGCTGCATGTGGAGATGTTAATACAAAAGTGGTATGATCAGAATATGTAAATGTTTTTCACAGTGGCCCAGATTTTGGGATAAATTGCTTGTGATGTATCTGTTCCCTGGAGCCAGTTCTGCTGGGAGCCAAAATGGGGATGAAGAAGTTCTGAGGTGCAAAGAATTTCTTAGTATGGTGGTTTAGCCCCAGCCAGCAACTGAACACAACGCAGCGGCTTGCGTGCTGCCCGCGGCGGGGTGGGGAGACAGTCGGAAGAATAGAAGTGAGAAAACTTGTGGGCTGAGATAAAGACAGCTTAATCAGTAAAGCAAAAGCCACACAAGCAAAGCAAAACAAGGAATTCATTGGCTGCTTCTCATTGCAGGCAGGCGTTCAGCCATCTGCAGGAAAGCTGAGCTCCATCACGCACAGTGGTTACTTGGGAAGACAAGCGCCATCACTCTAAATGTCCTCCCCTTCCTTCTTCACCAGCTTTGTCTGCTGAGCGTGGCGGCGCGCGGAGCGGGAGATGTGTGCGGTCAGCGGGGTCAGCGGTCCTGGCTGTGCCCCCTCCCGGCTCTGTACCTGGCACAGCGTGAACCCGGAGCGTCCTCGACTGCTTGGCAACAGCTGAAATACTAGTGTGTTCTCAGCGTTGTGCTCCTATTAAAGCACAGCACTATACCACCTACTAGGAAGAAAACTAACTCTGTCCAAACTGAAACCAGGATGGGCAGCCAAGACAATTTTTTCTGTTCTTACCTGTCCAGATGCTTTCCAGCTCCTGTGCGTTCCTGCAGCCTGGCTGCAGGTCCATGTGCTTCAGGTGGAGGCACGTGGGAGGAAGGGTGAGAGGCGTTCCAGCAACGCTGACGTTTCTCGCTGAACCAGGCAGTTAACTGCTTCAGCTTTCCCTTGGGTGCTGGCGTGTGTGGTGAGAAGCCCCACTAACACCGGCCATAGTTTGCTGGATGAGCAAGGACGTCTGAAAGCTCCTGGAACCTGCGCGCTCAGGTGTGCTCCTTGTCTGGAGCATCAGCACTGAGACCTCTTCTGCCTGGCACGGCTTTGCCTCCAGCAGGCATTTCTAACTCATTGCAGCTGTTCAAGGGTGTAAGATGCCTTTCATTCCTCATTCCGACATTAGGTTCAGACTTCACTAGGGTTTCTCTGTGGAAGGTATCTAGCAGCTCACTTCTTTGGAGCACTTCTTTGTTGTTTCATAGCACAACTGCCACATAAATACTGTTCCTAGTGAATCAGTCCCCACTTACACATTTTGATCATTTTTAGACATCACTGGGACAAGAAGTTGTACACGAAGCAGGAAGTATCTGTACAAGCATTTTGTCCAAGTAGAGCAAGAGTATCTTCTAGTAGCTTTCTGGTAGTACTTTATTTCAGAAGTATTGAATCCTGGAATTAATGGAACTTTGCTTCTCATAAATTTGTGTCGCGGTTACCTTTCAAGTCAGACATCATGTGAAGTCTGAATTAAAGATCTTCCCAGCAGCTGGGCTGTTAAATAAAAACCATACTGAATTCCTTACCGTCCGGTAGCGTGGACTCGTGCTGCCGCTTCTCACACTGTTTTGTTTCTTGTCTGCGTGCCAGTCCCAGACTCAGATCTTCGGTGACAGGGCATCAAGAAGAGAGGAGTAAAGTTCAGCCGAAGGGAGTTTAGCATGGAGAACTGAAGTGACAAGACACACAGCAGTTGTATATTCTGAGTGATAGTATTTATGATACCTCTAAAGCGGAGTTAGAGATCCCAGAGTCCGCTTTTGATCCAATCAGAGGAAAAGAGGGACACAATTTAATCAAGTTACATTATGAGAAACTATTTAATTTTCTTAAGTGTTTTGATTTATGAGGATGGATATGAGACACTAACACCTTATTATTCATATGACTATGAAGCACTTGGCCTCTCCTTACTCCCTCTTCTTGTATGTCCATTAATGTAATCGATTCTAATAGTGGAGACAGTTTCATCATTGTCCCTTCTCAGTGCGTGTAACCAGGAGACTCCAGTGTGTTCCCAGATGTTCCTGCCCTGCACCGTTTTTCAGGCTGTTTGTTCGGAGCTATGAAGCACCCACTAGCTCCTATATTCTCAATGTGGCTAAAAGTTCTTTGCATTCCTAAAATCAGGATAGTGGATTTTTTTTTTGCAGCCAGCTAGACAATGTTCTACCTGGGTTTTCATCCCTCCAAGACACCTGTGATTTCCTTCAGCTGTGGCTTATCCAGACCCTTTTCATGGTCATTCTGAGGATGTTTTTTGAATACCTTAGATAAGGCAACAGCGATGGAACCGGTTGTGCATCAGGGTGGTTTTAGCCCATTATTTCCATACAATTACAACACAGACACAGTAGCCACTCTAAATTTCTTGCAGTGCTCTGCACACCTCTTTACTGAAGCCATTAGAATTCAAGTCGTGCTAGTTCTGGGACATTTTTGCATCTCTCCACGTTTTCGAAGCGTCCTTCCTGCCATGGTGAAGGATTCTTCGTCTTGTGAAGTGCTGCGATTTCAGCATAACTGGACACAAAGGAAATGAAGTGGGAAAGTAAAGGACTTTGTTCTACCTTTTTTGTTTCTTCCTTGGGCAGCTGTTTGTGGCAGAAGAGTTTAGGTCCATTTTTGGCAGATCCTGTTGTGTTTCCTTTGGGAGGAACTTTCCCTGCTGTGAGCTGAAGAGAGGAGGGAAACTGGGGAGAAAGGTCTGTTTGTGGGACGCGGGGAGCTGTCAGAGGTGTTCAGCTCCTAGTTCCTGATGTCCTTATGTACCCACAAGACCATCCTGGGCCGAGACCTACCAGGCCGCTTGTGTCGAACCAGAGAAGGGTTTGGGGTTCGGCTTTGGCTGGACTTTGGACCTGGTGTATGGTGCAGGGACCATGCCATCCTCCAAAACAGGGACCTTGTGGGGGCTGTCCCAGGAGTCGCGGTGCTGCAGCTGCCCTGGGGCGCGAGGACAGCGCCGCTCTGCCCGGCCGTCCTGGGCTGGCCGTCGCACCCGCCGGTTACTGCGGCAGCTGGGGAAGTGGGGGGTATATTCTCTTCTCCATGGATGGCTTTGGTGGCATCCATTCATGGAGAGGAAAGGCTGGGACTGACCAGGGCAGAGGTGCACAAGATAACGCTGCAGGTCTGAGCGGCAGAACACCCGGGGGACTTGTAGTGAGCAGTAAAAAAAAAAGAGAGGCAGTAAATAAAAAACATGTTTTTCACAGCTGGGACTTCAAACATCCTCCATTTTTCCGTGAAAAGAAGATCTATTTGTTTCTGGCTTTTAAAAAAAAGAATATTTTTTGTGTGTTTTGCCAACAGCTGATAAATATTTCTGCGGATGGACTTTCAAAGAAAAACATGTTTTTCAGTCTCTACCAGCCTGTTACTTCCTCACTTTCACACAATTGCAGGAGAGAGTGAGCAGTGAGGAAGGCTGGGGTAGTTGTGCCTTGTACTGTATGTCTTTTTTCCCCAGATCCAGTTTTGTTTACAGATATAAGACAAGGCAAAACATGTTTTTCTTGATCAAGAAAGGAAACTACAGCTATTTTTCCTGCTGGCTTGAAAATATATATATTTTCTTCTGCTCCAGAGGTCAAGCTGATGACCTGCGTTTCATTTGTAAATAGCATTTTGAGACATTCTGGCATTTTCCAGATAGGCAGCTAAATGAGTGCTTGTAAGGGCTTGTGGTTTTGAAGAATAAGTGCCAAAAATATTAAGAATGGTTGTAATTAGGCTTCTGCTCATGTATATAAACAAGATGTTCTTGCAGGTATTGTTATGTCAGCGCAAACGGACCTGAGTTTACCACCATGGTAAAAGCTGAGAAACTCTGTAGCGTTAGCTCATTTACATTGCGTTTATTGTGGATTATGCTTCTAACAGAGTAACTTGTAGCAAACATCTTGGATCCTATTTAGACACATGCAGGACATCAAGGTGAGCTCTTTCTTAATCCACGTGGTATAGATCCACCAGAGGCAATCCCGGCGGTGCAGGACCTTGGTAGGGTCTGAGTGCTGCTCGTGGCTGCACGTGCTCTGGAAAATCAGGTGTGTGCATGTGGATGCACAAGTGTGTATTACTGGGTGTTTGAAATCGCCAGTCGGTTTGCCTGGATGCCCTGAGCCGTTGAGTCCAGCCCCAGCTCATTTGGACGTGACCTGCAGAGATGCTGACTGCAGCTGAAGTGGCAGCTGTAGGTGCTGTGGATGTGAATGTACTAAAAACCTGTAACTGGCCTTGCAAAAAGCTGAAGAATCTGAATTTTAGTGGCCACTTCCAAGGTCTCTTTATAGGTATTTTCTGCTTGTGAATTCTTATTTGCAGCTTGACTTTACACATTCTATCTAATTAAAATATTTTGGCTTTTTGATGGAGTGATACAAGTCAATAGGAAATTATTTGACTTTAGACAAAGCTATTGTTTTACATTTCTCTAGAAAGCCATATGCCATGGCTGTTTGGAATTTTAACAAAGGTAAAAGTGAAATAAAATCTGGGAGCTTAACAAACCTGTCCACAGTGTAGTAGGTGTTGGTGAAATACAAGTACTTGGTCTGGCTTTCCAGTTTTCCTGGTGAAACAGATATACAAAGCAACAGCAATTTTAATGTTTATTAGATGTTGAGTACTGTGTCAAATAGCGTTCCCTTTTACCTGTAGGAAAGATGACTCTCTCTTCTGTCTTCTTCAGTTCATTATTTGTGGCAACAATGATAAAATTTAAGGGTTGTTAGTGACACCTTGCTGGCCAGAGTGTGACACGCAAAGGGAAACTTGCTTTCGTTAGCTGTGTGTTGCAAGAACTGAAATTTGCGTGGCGATCATTTACCTGGAGGCTGCGGAGTCATGTCCCGCCTGGCTCCGCAGTGCTGGGGCATCTTGGGGACACGGCAGAGCTGTCACGGTGCCACCGGCCATGCCAGAGGGGCCAGCTGGCTCCCCAGCACCACACCGTGCCGTTCCGAGCGCCCGGCGCGCTGCTGGATGGTCAGACTGGGAGTACTGCTCTGCCGGACTGGTAGGTCGTGCAGCGTGTGGCGGAGCAGGTCGTGTGTCACACTGCCTGGCCTGAGCCCACACGTGGCACCGCTGTCTGTGCAGCCGGGGGGAAGGTCTGCTGTCCATTTTAATGTGCCTGTTTTCCCCGGGAAGCATTCGTCCTTTTGCTTATTTTTATATCTGTTGCCTTCCTCCTCCTGAGATGCTTCTGAGAAGGCTTCTGGAGTCGGTACCATTCTTTGGAGTGTGACTTGCATTAAATACAAGTCATGAGCATTTTGGCAGAGATTTTTCTACCCAAGAAGTCCCGAGGGATGGGCAGAGAGGAATGCTCTCATTCCCTGACCAGCCAGGTGCAGCAGGCTTCTTTAAGACACATACTGCTGGTTAAATAACTGCCGGTGAGCACCACGGCACAGCTGCCCTGTTGGTTTTGAGCAGTGAGTTACTGTTGGGCTGTTTTACCTCGGAGAGTTCTGGGAAAGCAACAAGTCTTCTTCCTCAAAACCCCGGTGCTTCTGTAGAATTATTTCCTTGGAAAAACGAGCTTCCTGTTTTCAGCCCCTCTCCAGCAGAGCCTCCTCCCCGCTGCGGCTCCCGGCGCCGCTCCCGCGGGTCGGCTGTCCCTGCCGCCGGGACCGGCCTCGCCAGCTCGGGTGCACACACAGCTGCTCCTTCTCGCCTTGTTTTGCAAGGAAAGCCTGCAGTACGTTCAGAGACTCAGGGAATTTCCACTATTTTTCTCCATGTGTCCCCCCCCTTGGCCTTCAGATACGCACATTGTGTTGTTTTGACGTAATTTCAAGCAAGTATTTTGCCACCAAGAGGCAGTGCAAGGTCACGGAGGTCCTCCAGGCTTGGGCTTCAGGCTTTCAGCCCTCCCCGGTAAACAATGGCTCTATAACTCATTAGAACTCCCTTTTGATTACTTTTTCCTGTTTCTGATTGTTTTGG
Organism: Patagioenas fasciata; assembly: GCF_037038585.1. Classification (NCBI taxonomy): domain Eukaryota; kingdom Metazoa; phylum Chordata; class Aves; order Columbiformes; family Columbidae; genus Patagioenas; species Patagioenas fasciata. The sequence goes on along the minus strand of NC_092529.1, from coordinate 158,342 downwards.
AGCAGCAGGGGTGGATTCCACACTCAACAAACTTCTTTTTCCTGCTGCTAAATTTAAATGTCTCTGAACTGAAAGGAGTTGCTAATCTCTTTGACAATAACTCCATCAAATAGAAATTACAACTGTAAACAAGATGTTAGGCTATTTATGAATGCTACAAGGGAACTGTGACTTGATTTTACAGAATAATTTTTGTCTCTAGGAGTTGTTTTGAACTGTCTCTTCAGACAGAGAAGTTACCCAAACCCTAGCCCTTTCTCTCCTGGTTACTGTAGCCTTCTGATTTTCTGATTTAGCAGTGGTCCTGTTCTCCCTCCGTAGCCTGCACGGAGCACAGCTGGTGGTCGCCTTCCTTGCCTGTGTCCTGCCCTCTTCACATTCCTGCTTTTTCTTCTGTCTCATGTCATTGATTCCACGTTCCTGTCTTGCTCCTCACAGTTTTCACTGTGTGGTTTTCTCCTGCTTGGAAGTCCCCTGGTTTATATGATGTACCTGTAAAACTCCCGTGCCCAGCTGAGTTTCTTGCTGCTTTTTGCATTCCGTCCTTATTTATACCAGGAGTAAGCTCCTCAAATTTTTCTACCTCCACCTTTTTCTTTGTAGGCCAGATGTAGATTAATCACTTAATAATTTTCTTTAGTGGGCAGGAAGGAGAATTTAGGAAAGTGATTTGCAAAGAATCCATTTTGAAGGAAAAATAGGTGCATGGTTGTCCTTGCATCGCCTGCGCTGCTCACACGTGTCTGGAGCCTCATCTGCTTCCTCTGCACCGGTGCAGCACAAAGCCTTTCTTTGTAGGTATAGTGCAAGAATTGATAAAATAACCAGTTGAAATGACGTCTGTGTAACATAGATCCACATGTGAATTTAATTAGCAAAGACAGTAGTTTGTGTTATTTTTGAAACTATGACTAGGATCTATCGGGGAAGAAAGCATGAACATGTATACAGATACAGCGTGTCCTGGAGACCTTTCGGTTGATTTGCTGTTATTACTTGTTAAGCATACCAAGGAAAAAATACATTTTTCCTGCTGGAAGAGCTGGCACCTTAAACAAAACTGAAACAGACTAGAAGAAGCTGATAAATGTTGGCGGTGTTGGTTGTTGTGTTGCTGTTGGCTAAGTTCTAAGCACCCTGTGAACAGAACGTCTGTAAGAGGCCAGGTGTGTAGATCCCGGGGTGGAATCTGCGCCTCGAAGGCAGAATGACGATAAAGACGCTTCCTGGAAGGAGTTACACGTCTATTTATTTCTAACAGCCTGGTTACCTAAATTGTCCTTTGCAGTGCGATCCAGGGATGGGGGGATCTGTTGATCTGCAGTGAGTGCCGTGCAGTCCTGCAAGACTTGCTGCCTCAGTGGAAGCTCTGGTGCCCGTCAGGACTGCAGGTCCGCGTGCAGCAGGCGCGTTGGGCAACGTCTCGCCCAAGTGCCACAGGAGTCCTGCCATGAGGCTCCTGGAGAGGCGAGAGGCTGAGCAGAGCTGTGCGGGGCGGCTGAGCAGAGCTGTGCGGGGCGGCTGAGCGGAGCTGTGCGGAGAGGCTGAGCGGAGCTGTGCGGGGAGGCTGAGCGGAGCTGTGCGGAGAGGCTGAGCAGAGCTGTGCGGGGCGGCTGAGCGGAGCTGTGCGGAGAGGCTGAGCGGAGCTGTGCGGAGAGGCTGAGCGGAGCTGTGCGGGGCGGCTGAGCGGAGCTGTGCGGGGCGGCTGAGCGGAGCTGTGCGGAAAGGCTGAGCGGAGCTGTGCGGAGAGGCTGAGCGGAGCTGTGCGGAGAGGCTGAGCGGAGCTGTGCGGGGCGGCTGAGCGGAGCTGTGCGGGGCGGCTGAGCGGAGCTGTGCGGAGAGGCTGAGCGGAGCTGTGCGGAGAGGCTGAGCGGAGCTGTGCGGAGAGGCTGAGCGGAGCTGTGCGGAGAGGCTGAGCGGAGCTGTGCGGGGCGGCTGAGCGGAGCTGTGCGGAGAGGCTGAGCAGAGCTGTGCGGGGCGGCTGAGCAGAGCTGTGCGGGGCGGCTGAGCGGAGCTGTGCGGAGAGGCTGAGCGGAGCTGTGCGGAGAGGCTGAGCAGAGCTGTGCGGAGAGGCTGAGCGGAGCTGTGCGGAGAGGCTGAGCGGAGCTGTGCGGGGCGGCTGAGCGGAGCTGTGCGGAGAGGCTGAGCGGAGCTGTGCGGGGCGGCTGAGCGGAGCTGTGCGGAGAGGCTGAGCAGAGCTGTGCGGGGCGGCTGAGCAGAGCTGTGCGGAGAGGCTGAGCGGAGCTGTGCGGAGAGGCTGAGCGGAGCTGTGCGGGGCGGCTGAGCGGAGCTGTGCGGGGCGGCTGAGCGGAGCTGTGCGGAAAGGCTGAGCGGAGCTGTGCGGAGAGGCTGAGCGGAGCTGTGCGGAGAGGCTGAGCAGAGCTGTGCGGAGAGGCTGAGCAGAGCTGTGCGGAGAGGCTGAGCGGAGCTGTGCGGAGAGGCTGAGCAGAGCTGTGCGGGGCGGCTGCTGCTGAGCAGGGACACGGCCCCCGTGTCCCGACAGGACAGCCTGTTCTCAGCAGGGTCCGGTGACTCCACCAGCATCACGCCAGAAGAGAACCTGGCCCTCTGTTTGTCTTCAAGACACCTCCCAGGACTGTGCTCCCATAATTACTTGATTTTGAGCACTATGTAATTGACCTCAGTTAAACTACTGCCTGGGCAAGTCAGCTTCAGTGACTCATCACGGTAGGTGATATTAATCCGTATTGTGTCTCACCATATTGGTGTGACCTGGCCACTGAACAGCCTCATAATGCCTGTACTTTGTTGGTTTACATCCCAGTTTGGAAGATTACAAGCTTCTCATCAGGTTCAACTGAACTGTCAGGCTTCTAAATATACATATAATAGGCTTATTGTTTATAGAGATTTACATACATACTTGTATATGTATTTACACACATACACTGATTATTGTGTGCGTATGTACATATGTTTATGGTGTATAAATATAAACATACACACACTGATAATTGTTTTTTAAGAATAATTAAAGAAAACAACATGCATATGCTGTCATAAAGTGACTTCAAAAATGAAAAGGGAAATAATTGTTTCCAGGAACTAATATTTCTGTGGGTTTTGGTTTGGTTTGGTTTTGGCATACTGTCTTTTCAACTTAACACCTTGAAAAGATGAGCTAAATATAGGAGGTGTAATTAGTCCTCCCCATTTGCTGTAGCTCTGCTCTCCGGTTGTATTTTCTGTTTTGGCTCTGCTCTGCGTGCCGTGTGACCTTTGGAAGACACCAGTGAACTTCCCCAGTGCGTTGGCAGTGTGTGGCCGCACGAGGTGACCCTCCCGGCTGTGAGATCCAGATGTGAAGGTCTGAAATGTGTTCCCAGCAGCAGCTGGTGTCCCAGCACCTTCCTGACCGGCGGTGACGGGTGTTTCTCGGCTGGCGCTGGTGCTGCGGAGCAGCTGTGCCTGGTGCTGGGCTGTGCAGGGCAGGAGGCTGCTGTGCACACCAGCGGAGAGCACGGGGAGCACACGTTTGTCCCTGGAGAGCTCCGCTTTCTGCTCAGCTTCAAAGGAGATAAGCACAGGGGTGGGGATGAAATGGTAACAGCTGGCTGGAACACGGTTTGTTTTCCATAATGAGGTCATTTAGCCAAGCCATAGGGTGAAAGAAAGCCTTCACATTTTTCCAGCTCTCCCGATAGCTTTTGGAACAAGCTTGATAAGATCCAGGCACCCTTCTGACTTGTAGTAGTTTCAGATGGCATTCTGCCTCTGAAGGGTCACCATGTCAGACTGAGCTTTTCTATGAGCAAGTTCTGCCAGATTTCACAGTATGCGTTTTTCGTCTTCCGCAGCTTGGGGGAAGCATGTGCCGACCTCTAGGGTAAATCTAGAGACAGAAGTAATGAAGTCTCATGTAGTTTCTGGTGTTTGTGTGTGTTAATATGTTTGTGTGCAGTATCAAGGGACTGCCCCATCTCTGATTTGGGACAGTTTTGTACTAATGCAATACCCAGTGAAAGCTATGATAGTGATTATTCACCTCAATTTAGAATGAAAGCAATTAAAACACTTCCCACAGTAAAATGTGCCCATAAGGATGAAACGCTCTCTCCCTCTCTCTTGAATTTTAACAAAATTCAGAAATACGTAATTGGTTTCTCATTTGCTTATTTCCCTCCTGTTTGTCCTTTCTCTTCTCTCTCACTTTGTGCTTTGTTCTCTCTTCTCTCTTTGCAGGGCTGTCTTTTCACTCAGGCGCTGGGTATTGTGTCCTCTTACCACGCATATAAGCTGGACCCAGTGCAGGATTTACTTGCTGCCTTAAGCAAACGGGTCATTTCTGCCTGTTGTTGGTAGGGAGATTAGGATGGGCACGTTACAACCAGGTGATCAGGAAGCAGGAAAAATGGTCCAGGCTTTGTTGGGAAAAGATATCTGGGGGCAACCGCTTGAGAAACAAGGTGACCTAAGTAATCTGCAAACCTGTGCACTAAAGGCATAGGAGCCATCACTGACTTTGATGTTGAGGAGACAAATCTTCCTGGACCTTCAGCCATCATTTGTGGCAGCAAGGTTTGCCCTCAGGTTTGCCTTAGCAGCTGGCTGTTTAACCCACATACTGTGTGTGATCTGGATAAATTAAAGCGCGCCTTTCATTGAGTGTTCAGGAATAGAATCCATAAACAACTTGTGCTCAAAGTAAGGATTGCTCCACTCAGATCTGTATTACACAAGTGAGAGTGGGTCACCAAGCCTCCCGTGGAGATCCAGGTTATGGCTGTTTCCATGAAAATTGATCTTGATTCCTGGTTCTTGTCAAGGAACCGAAGTGACTTGTCTCAAAATAGAGTAGCAGCTCCCCACAGACACAGTGTAGTATTATGTAGAACACAACTGTAAGGAGCCCGTGGTGCTTTGTGGCCAGCAGATTGCCCATGGTCACCGCGGCAGGGAAGGGATGGCAGCAGCTGGGTGCCACGTGGGGAGGGAGAGGGCCCAGCACCCCAGAGACCTTCGGGTCAGGTTTTCTCATTTCCCGGATCTGACTCTGTCTGAATTTGGGCTCATTCCTGGCTGCTTTATGAGGCATCTCAAGCTGTGTAAACAGTAAGGCAATAATGGCAGATCACAGGGCACTCTTCGCAGACCGTGAAGAGTAGCCTACGAGCCAAGCAATATGCTCTCTCTAAATGACACAATGCTTCTTGCAGACAGAAATATTAATCACCCCAGGACCTGACACGATCTGATGGAAGAGACTGTTATTATCTCCCTTGGAAGCATTTGCAATGGTAATAGTAATTTTAATAACGCCAGAACAAAGTAGGCTGGGTTGGCTGGTTTTGTGGCAAATAGGAACCCTGCGAAAGGCAATACATAAATAGACTAATTCATGAAGGAGGTGGACCAGATTTCTGTGCTGACAGCTCAGATGTGACTGGGGGGAGGGAACTTTTTGTTTTAAAGGTTGTATTTGCTTCATCAATCGTCAAAATCTTGTTAAAAGTCTAATTCAGTTATCATGTTCTTGTTGCTGTCCAGAGACTGAATGTATTAGAGGGACTCTATATACAATTTCTGCCACAAGCAATTTACTATTATTTTGTTATTCTAATCCAGCTGGTTCCCATGGAGTCTCTGAAACTAAATCATATCAGAAGAAGATGAATATTAACAATCCTGTGTCACTCAGGAGAGCTAATAAAAGAAGGGAGATCTCATGCCTTGGTTCAGCACAGGGCGCTATGAAATGGCCATGAAGTGTTGACATTAGTTCTCATAATTGCGAGTTCAGTTATTTACTGCTCAGCTTGAGCACAAGCCTTTTCTGCACCTGTGCCAAGACCCAGCAGGATTACAGTGGAAAACATGAATTTATAAGCTAAACAATGAGGTGTGTGGCAGAACTGTCACCAGGGCTTAGTAGCAAACCAAAGAGCCAAGAGCAGTGCGTTTGATTCCTTCCTTTGTTACGTGCTGATTTGCATGTACGTGCAGTCTGCGTGAGTGTTATATACCATTTAACAATGAACAGACAGACAAATCGGAGCAACGTATTTAGGCAGATGGCAAATTGCCCAGTGTTTTTTGAAATATTAAAACCATATATGGGTTTAGCCAGCTGTGATTACCCAGCGGGAGACACCCAAGCTGGGCTGATGGCTGTGGTGGGAGCGAGTCCACCGGTGCTGTGTTACTTTCCTAATGGGAGAACCACAGTCAGACATTTGGCTTTAAAATTTCTCAGGCAAAAGGAGCAAAAGTAAATTAAACTGTAGAAATTGAGACGTTTTGAAACTTTTCTTTTTGGACCAACTCTCTTTGGTAGAGGTATGAACTAAAGAGAAAATGTAGGCTCCTCTCATATTTGCAAGACAAACAGAAAATAATTACCCACATATGAATTATTTTACCCCTGCAAAGGGAAAGGTAAGACCCCTTTTTAGTTGCTTGTGTGACAAAATGCTGATAAGAAATTCTGGGAAACCTCTTTCCCTGGCTAACTCTGTTCCAGAAGGAATTATTTGAATGGGGAGGTCATGGTGCAGGGTGTTGTTCCAGCTTCTGCACGTCGGTGCCTGAGGTGCAACAGTGACCGTGTATTATTTCCTGGTGGCTCCTTGGCCCATGGCCGGCTGGCGGGGGGCAGGTTCCCCTTTGCCTTGCTCAGCTTTTCCTTGGCCCTTGTTCTCCTGCGTGAGTCCTCACCTGCCTTTGTCACTCAGTCAGATGTTGTCCGAGTAGGTCCGCAGTAGCTGGTTGCCGGGTGTGCTGTCTAAATTCTGAAACCAGGATCAGCGACCACGGAGCGATGTACAGAGAGGGTGGAAGGCCTGCGGGCAGCATGGCCTCAGGATGAGCACGTGCTCCGCATCCAGGCCTGTCTCAGAGCAGGCTGTGTGGTTTTGATACTCCAGACCAGGCACACACTGGGAGCAGGTGGTAAAAAGAAAGGCAAAAATTAGGTGCAGACCTACTCTACATTTCTTTTGTTGGTCTAGTCTTAAGTTGAAGGGCTCAACTCTTGTGCTCCTCTTGGAGCTATCCTTCCCTTTTCTTTAAAACCCCGTTCTCCCTCCCCTGAGTTGTGACATGAGAACTGCTTTGCTTTGCCTTTCAAGAGGGAACACAACTCCTCCATCCCCTCCCCGCCTCTGCCACCTCCAGCGGTTGCTTCGTGATCATCAGACTTCGGCTGGGGCTGTCAGCAGAGGAAAACTCGCGGGTAGGCGAGAGAAGCGCCTCCCCAGGCTGACGGGAGCCGCGGCAGACGCTCCCGTGGTGCTGGGCGCAGCGCCGAGGCTCTGCCCACTGCTGCGCCGGCGGCACTGCCGCAGCCCGCGGCTCCGTGTGTTCGGGTGTGTTTGCTGCATAAATAAGAGCAATACGTCCGTGGTGTTGAGAGTCTGTCTTTACCTTGCAGTAATTTATTATCCTATTATCACTCGTTTTAAACATCTGTGCTCAGCACTTCCTTCCTTGTAGCACTGAAATACTAAGCGTTCATAAAGCTTAACTATCAGCCATAAACTCAATAAACTGCTGTATGCACTAATGTGGTATTAAAACCTTTATTTGGGTGATTTATTTTAGGCACAGATGTGACAAAGGAGCTCAGGCTGCTTGTTTTTATTTATTTTTTCTGCTGCTGTAACACTTGCAGTGATTAGTTGGCATTTTAAAATGTGTTTGGCTTTGGGGGGGGGTGTGTTGTTTTTATTCTCAGACAGACACGGGTAACCCAACAAAACTGAGAAGCTAAAAGGGGATGTATTTTTTACAGATGGAATCTTAGTAACTCTGCAGTTAACTGACTCAGTGCTTGCCTGCAATGAGGCAACGCTTGCAGATCCCCTGTTGTTTTCATACAGACCATGGTGGGGTCAGGACTTGAGCAGTGTGTGATCTGGGTGGGCAGGGATCTCTGGGGGCAAGAAGGGTGGAGAGGGAGAAATTCAGAGTCTTTGAGCTCAGGTTTCCAGTTCATACCTGACAGGTCTCTAGATGACTGCAAATGGCATCAAACAACAGGTTGTCTCTCTCAGCCTGGGTGAGACTAATGCAGTGACTAAGTTTGTAATACACTATGAGGGCGTGGGAGAAGATTTGCTTAGCTTCAGCATCATAAGAACATCAACAGCTGTGGCACCGGCTCAGACCAGTGGCTCTGTGTCTTCTACCTGGTTGACCGAAAAGCGGATGAAGAACAGGCGGTGGGGGTGCAGTGAGCGTGTTGCTGTTCTCCCCAAGAATCACAGAACCATAGAATCCAAGTCCAAGTGAGGGCAAGACCTTCATAGTGGGGTGAGAAGTGAAAAGAACCAGGAGCTGAAATCCTGGATGGAAAGTCCCCTGGTCTTAGAGGAAACTACGATACAGGGCTGGATTATAAAACTGCAGCTGTGGGTGAGCAGCCCTACCTCTTTCTGCATCTTTAATTTCTATTGAATTTTGTTTTGCAGAACAAAGCAGAACACAAAGTAGCCTCTTGAAGCTTTCATATTGCAGTGAAATTCATTAAAACCTTCTTGGTTTCTTTATAATGACCCTGCTTAATGGTTGACTACATTTACTGTTGCCCTCTAGCACTTTCGGCAATTGCCTCAAGACGTAAACACATTCATATATCAGTGCAAAGCCATTAGATTATGCAGACAGAGGCCACTGCAAAGGGCACAGTCAGCTACTGGTCTTGGCTGTGAAAGCTCTGTCCTTCATTATTGAGTGTTCAGGGAAACTTAACTTTCTTCTCTTTAGAAGTCATCTGCGAGCCCTTTTCCCTTCAAGAAAAGGCCAAATGCAAGATAATACTGATGAAGTATGGAGGAACCATGCCTGTGTACAGGACAAGCAATCAGTGTTTGCCAGGGACACTTTCTGAATGGGCAGTTACTATCATCAGCCAGCCAAACTGTGCGTTCCCAGCGTGATCCTGAAGAGTTCTTCTGAACCTTGAGTGTATGAAATCCAGATGCAAGCCATGACCTGGTATTTATCAGTCAGCTTGGGGCTGAGGAACACACTGGAAGTCACAGATCTGCATTGTGCTTGTCACAGGTTCAACTTTCCATCATGTTAAAATCGATCCTTTGATAGCTTTTGCAAATACAGAGCTGTGGTCAGTGCTTGCTGTTCTACTGTGGATGTATTTGGTCGTGGTCAAAAAGCACGTCAGCTGCTAGGAGTGTTTAGAAGAGGAAGAAGCAGTGAAGCAAACATCATTACTCCAACAGAAGAAGCAGCATCGTGGTCACACCGTCAGTGCCACGGCCCTGCCCCGTGTCAGAAGAAGGCTGTAAAACTAGAAAGCTTGAAGAGTAGATGAGACAACTGGATCTGTGGAGTGACTTTGGCAATCCCAGCAACTCTGTTGCAGGGTGAGGACACCTGGTTTGTTTCATTGTTTTTTAGACAGTGTGTTCAGCTCTCCTCTGATAATAGAACAGAAGATGGCAAATTAAACTAGAATATATTAGATTTAAAATAGACAAAAGTGTTCTCAATAATTGCTTTCACAGAATGTGTAGTAAAGCCATAGTGAGATAAGAAGTTTAACTAGATTCAAAAATTGATTAGGCACAGCTGAGGGACCTGGGGGTTCAGCTGGAGAACAGGAGCTGAGGGGAGACCTTCTGATCTCTGAACTGCCTGAAAGGAGCTTGGAGCCAGGGGGGGTCGGGCTCTGCTCCCCAGGAACAAGCGCCAGGAGCAGAGGAAACGGCCTCAAGTTGCGCCAGGGGAGGTTGAGGTTGGATCTGGGAACAATTTCTTCCCCAAAGGGCTGTGGGGCATTGAACAGGCTGCCCAGGGCAGTGCTGGAGTCACCATCCCTGGAGGGCTGGACAGACGGACAGGAGGTTCTCAGGGACATGGGTTAGTACCAGAGGTAGGTTATGGTTGGACTCGATGATCTTGAGGGTCTCTTCCAAACAAAATGATTCTTTGATTTTGCAGGCTGTAAATAGTCGGTGGTTTTCCACGGAGGCAAACTCAAAACCCTGGTTCAGGCTGTGTACTGGTTATCCACTTCTCCCCTTCTACATGATCTACCTGTCTGCTTAACATGCCAAGAGCTGCCTGCATCCTACTTCCAGAGGCCCAGCACAGTGTATGTCAAGCTTGCTTAGTAACCTTGAGATACAGCAGCAAAACCTACAAAGAGCTACGTGAAGTAATCGCACCGAAGATGCCAACAGCTTCCTTGGCTCCTTGAGGAGGCAGGACCAGCAGGATGGAAAACGGACCCTGACATGTCCAGTACTGAAACACATCCTACCAGCTCATGTCACGATGCTGGTGAGAGGGGTCAGCAGAGAGAAGTTAGAGAAGGTGCAGGTGAAGGGTGGAAGAAGAGCCGTGGGAAACTGGGAATTAGGAACTGGAATTTTTTCCAGCCTGACAACCAAACAGCATCCACAGTACCCCCTTCCTCCTGTGGATCTGTTCAGAGGGCTGGCCTTCCTCCATCCCACCCTGGTGCCTGGTGAAGGAAACTGCTGCTTGAGGACTGGCGGAATCAAGAGACTACACTGAAGACATCTGCAGAATGATCACTTGTTGAGGGACAGCTCGGTACTTGCCAAGGTGATCTGTGATGCATCAAGGATATTCTTGCCTATTGTCAGTAGCCTTTGTTGTGGTGGGAAACATCTTTCAGAGAAATGGATCTCAAATCAATAGCCTTGTAACCTTAGGGTTGTGATCTTAGATGTGAGGATGAATATGGAAAAATTATTGGCATCAGAGGTTTCTCTAATTGCACTGAGCCATCTTAGTAACCAGTGTGGAAACGTCCACGTAAAATTCCTGGCTCTTGTGGCTTTTCACCCCACTATGAAGGTCTTGCCCTTACTTGGACTTCCATATTCATAAGCATGTGGTTATGCCCAAGAATTCAATATGCCGGTGATGACCCCTAATTCCGGTGCACTCCTCATTGCTGTGTTGTTTTTTTTTTCAAAGCACAGGTGGTTTATTTGTGTGCTGTGTTACGTGGTTTTTGATCACAAATTAATAACAGCTAGCAAGATGAACAGTAACCCTAACATAGAGCTAAAAGTCCTGCAGCACTTTACAGACATTGGTGAAGCCTCAACATACCCTTAGCAGGTGAAGGTTTGTTGGAAAGAAGTTAACTCAGAAGTCAATCAGGATGGTTATTTATTTGGGGATACAGGTTGGGATCCCTGTGGGATTTGTCCTGTGGGACATCCAGTATCTGAAGTCATCTTCAGCGTACCCAGCTTTGAACAGCTGATTGTCTCAAAGACGAGGTGCAAAACCGCAGTGTGTTGGTCACAGTTCTGATCTGTGTGAGTTGGCTGAGCAGCCCCACGTGCAGACCGGGGACCTGGAAGCAGTGGAGTTGCAAGGTTTCATGTTGGAAGCTCATGCATGCGGAGAAGCTCTGAAGTTGTTAAGCATTTTCACTTACAGTCCCAATAGAGCATGCGACTTTGCTCTTGAAGCTCAGAATCAGCCATCAGTCAGTGACTTTTTTTTGCATTGCACAGTGGCCAGGCCCATGTTTAACATTTCCACACCTGGAACACGTTCAAATGAGCACTGGTCTGAGAGATGGTCCATAGTCTTGTCGTGAGACCGAGACGAGGAGAAGTGGATGATCTCAGCATTTATTCTTCCAGACTGAGCCTGTATTGTGTCTGTTTCATTCAATAAAATATTGTGATTTACATGGGGAAAAGGTGAAAAAAGACTCCAAGTGCAGACCAAAAAATGAGACCATGAAGATGATTTCCTGAAAAGCGATCAGATAACATGCATTTTGCCCAGATGGTTATGAATATTAACTGTTGCTGTTGTCAGATGTGAGTTACTCCACCTCTCTGCCACATTTCCCGTATGATCGGAGGACGCACAGCGACAAGCCAGAGATGTGGCGCTGATTAACTTCCCCTCTCGTCATACATACGGTATGAGTTTTTGAATTGTGCTGTAAGATATATTGCAAGGATTGAAGACGGGCTGAATCTTGGAAGGAACTCGTGCCCTTTGTCATGGTGTTTATGGGTGATGAAAAGGAACAGTTAATTTTTTCATCCATTAATGCTGCCGCGCAGTGAAAGATCATGGCGTCAGACTAATGTTTTTCTCATTGTACTTTTAAAAATCTCTGTAATAAGAAGATTGCCTGCAATATATATTATGAAGCTTATAAAAGTGCTTTCAGTGTTTGGTTTCTATAAAAGGAAATCCCACCTCCTAACTCTTAAACTGTGATGCTCGTTGTAAATGGAGGAAAACCAGATCAATTCCTTGTTCAGGTCTGGGAAGCTGATAAAACTGGGATCAGATCTGAAAAAACAGTAGTGTGATAGATCTGGCTCATGCCTACTGCGGACACAAGCAATAGGAGCAGCATCTTTCCATTCGTGTGGCAGACCTGGTGCTGGGGGAAGGTCCTGAGGCCGCGGGATGGTCCATGCAGGACCAGCAGAGTCGCCTCCAGTCGGCTACCACAGCTCTTGTTTCAGTGAAGAGGTGGGGTCTGTAATTGTCCATGACATGCAAGCATTTTCCTATGGCTGTACTAAAAATAACCAACAGAGTGAATACCACTAATGTAACAGCTGAGGATGACTGCACACTCTTGTCTTAGTTCTGGCCTGATTCGGAGCACAGGGCTTTTAAATTCCAGATCAAGACATGGTAGTAGAGAATTATCTAAATGTATGGACCCTTGTGGTATTGGTTTCCATTTTGCAGCCTGATTTGTGTCATGGTTGAGACGGCCAAACGACCGTGCACCTCCAGACAGTCCGTACGGGAACAGTTCTGAACCTGGAGTTACAAATAGGTGAAGCACGTTGCTCATGTGCTGCTAGGTTTTCCTTGTCAGCATTAGGCAGTGCAGAGAGCAATGGGCTCTGGGCTCCCGATGTGAACTGTGAGGGACAAGAAGGTCTTCCCCAAAGAGGAGGTGCTTCCCCCGCAGGCAGGGATGCACTTTGGCCAGGAAATGCCCTCCACCACCACCCTGCCCTCCATGAAGAGCACAGCCTGTCTGCATCCCAGCAAAGCCACCGTTCACGATAGACAGTGGAGTGATCGGTAGCATCCCTCTCTGTTCGTCAGGGACAGCAGATTTATCCAGACAGGTAAATGTACAGAGGTATTTGATAGAAGTATTTCAGCTGGCTGGGGGTGAGGCAAACGAGAGATGCAGACTGACAGCAAGGCTCACTGCTGGCATTCCTGAACAGCACCTCCAGGCCCCAGCACCTCTTCACGGTTGAGTTAATCCTCCCCCTGAGAATGCACCAAAACTGTATTTCCAGCAGCAGCTTTCTCTTGCCTTGTAACTCCTAGGAAATCTGGAACAAGAAAGGGGGATAAATCCTCTAAGTAGTGAGATGGATTAATGTATCAGCAAATCAGGTAACTGTTTGGAGGAGGAGTCCTAGGTCTGCGGTTGCTTGTCTTTCTAGTGTATTTGCTGGCTTGTACATGGTTACAGTATCATTAGAAACAATCAGAAATAGGCCCAAATCCAAACAAGATTTGGATCTAATTGGAGACTAGATCTTCTGATACATGTTGTGATACAGGACTCCTACATGTATGTGTATGGGAGGCAAGTGCGTTTGAATGTTATATTTCCCCCCGTCTAGGTATATTTAAAAATCCATATAGCTGCTGTCTGCAGGAGCAGCTGCTGCTCCCAGGAAGGGACCTATTGTGGTCTTTTAGAGGGCTGCGTGCAAGCTATGCACAACAGAGACTTTAATTGCTTTCTTTCCAGCCCTTTGGGTTGCTTGAAATAGAAGTGTTCCATCTGAAATGATGTGCCAGCTCTTTGTGAGAAAGCACAGTGACCATTGTCCAAAGCAGATACCCACATCCATACCTGGAGGGGGCAGAACCCCCCACCCAGCTTTAGTAGAGATCCCACAGGTCCTGGATCTTGAGCCCCAGTTGCCAACAGACTTTTACCATACTGTTTAAACACCATCAAGTAACCAGCCTTTAAAAACTGATTAGTGTCAGTTGGAAATACCACTCCAGAGGCAGACTCCTGTGAGTACTGAGAACAAGTCGTATCTATACTGTGTTCTCCTTGTTTCTGTAGCTTGTCATTTTCACTTCGTATTGAACTCTTCCCTAGAGCTGTAGAATTTCACTTGGCTTTAAATGTTGCCTTTCCCTGAGCAGAGTATGGATGAAATGAAGTCTGTAATAAAAATCAAGAATTATTAGCCTTTCTCAGCTGTCTCCAGGACTCGAGAGGGAAGATTATTTGAGTTACCACATCAGTCAATGCGCTTGCAAGAGTCATAAAACTTGTATCAGATGTGGTTGGGTAGGGGCCTGGTGGCAGACATTTGCACCTAGTGCTGCAGTGAAATCCAAGGGTATTAGTTTCCTTCACAGTGTTTTGATTCCAACTGTGTGGGATAAAAATAGAGAATTAGAACAAATTTGGGGGGGTGGGAGAGGAGAAGGAAGAAAAGAAAAAAAACCAAGAAATATTGATGACAGAGCTTCTCACGTAGCGAAACATGGCAGCGGGTGTGGAGGCTGGGCCGGCGGGGCCATCTGAGGGACGTGGAGGGGCTCTCTGGGAGTCCTTTCCAGCTGCAGAAGTCAAGGCAGAAGTTAGGACAGATGTGTGTGGTGTGTGGTCCTCGTGTTTCGCCCGTGCTGTAAATTATCTGTATTGGGCCAAAATCAAAACATTGTCAACTTCCACCTGAGTAGATCTGCAGGTGCTTTCCACTGGTCAGCAGTTGATCAGGCAACGATACCCAGTGCTGAGCACCACCACTTTCTTGGGTGTCTGCTCAGGATTGCACCTATTCAAACCTTCTGAACAATGTTGAGAAGGACTGGAGAAACAGGTAATCATTAAAGGACAAGCTGAGCCGTAGCTGGATTTAAAACAGCTCCAGGTGGGAGTCAGACCACACAGGGTCATGGCTTCGTTAATGACAACTGCCCGGGATGTATCTGTACCCGCCATCCTGCAGTGACATGTGGCATCACAAAAACAGCTGTGACCTGTGCTGCACTGTAAGCAACGTCTGCAGCTTCAGGGAAGTGAAGAATACCGTGTCTGTTCCAGAATACGGTTCTGCTGCGTTCTACCCAGGAAAAGGTCCCCCAGTATCATTACGATGGTTGCAGTACAGTGTTTGTGAACACAGGTGTATAGTCCTGCATCTGCACAAACTCACCGTTTTGCAGAGCTAATGCTGCAGCGACATGTTTGTAAGACATGGCTGGATCTACAGTGTTCTGGGCTTTCTTGACCAAGTTTCAAACTCAGTTTTATTCCCATTGCTGTATACTATTAAGCATAATGACAAAATCCATTGAACTGGCTCTTTAAACTGAGTCTATGGCTGCATGGTATCTGTAGACAAGTGCAGAAAGCAGGCAGAGCATTCTGCTCTACTATGACCTTTTAAAGTATCATAAGGTATCCACATTTGCCTGGCCTGGTGTGTCCCTGCCACCAGTCTGCGTGGTCTGAAGCAGCTGCGAAGTCCTCACACAAAGGATTTTTCCCACTGGTGCAGATGTTGCTGTCTGGTAGCTCTGAGTTCACTGGGACACTGTGCACCAAAATCAAAAGCCTTTGTTCTCTGTTTCCCCGAGTCTAAAAGTTCTTACTGCTGCTCTTAGCTAAAGCCACCAAACACCCTTCAGCAAACCGTGCATTGCAGAAAGCCCACGTTTGGACCATGTGTTCTATGAACAATGACAAAACCTCATTTTTCCACTATTGCTGGAAAACACCAATGCTTAATCAATCAGAAAAAGCCACAAAGGTGAGGTGGGAAGCACAACTGGAAGGTGAAACTTATACAACACAACCAAGAAAGCTTCCTTAATTTGCTATTTCATCATTTGAAGACACCGCTTTCATTGTGACAGCAGCGAGCAGGCAGAGCTCCCGACCTCCGCAGACAGCTCAGCGCTCAGCACCTCCGCAGACAGCTCAGCGCTCAGCACCTCCGCAGACAGCTCAGCGCTCAGCACCTCCGCAGACAGCTCAGCGCTCAGCACCTCCGCAGACAGCTCAGCGCTCAGCCCCAGCCCAGCACCTCCGCAGACAGCTCAGCGCTCAGCCCCAGCCCAGCACCTCCGCAGACAGCTCAGCGCTCAGCACCTCCGCAGACAGCTCAGCACTCAGCCCCAGCCCAGCACCTCCGCAGACAGCTCAGCGCTCAGCACCTCCGCAGACAGCTCAGCGCTCAGCACCTCCGCAGACAGCTCAGCGCTCAGCCCCAGCCCAGCACCTCCGCAGACAGCTCAGCGCTCAGCACCTCCGCAGACAGCTCAGCGCTCAGCCCCAGCCCGGCTGCCCAGCACCTCCGCAGGTGTTTGCGTTGTCGCAGGGAAAAATGGAATGCGTGTTTCCTTAATAAAGAAAAATAGGTAACATTTTTAACATAATGAGATAATCATTGTTTACTTCTCTGGTATATTCATTACACCTGATGAAGTCCTGTCATCATAATCTAGGTGCCAGGAGTTGACCTATTAGATTTACACTGTAATTCAGCGTTCATTAGCAGTATCATTACTTCAAAGCGTTTATAGAAATGGAGTGTCAGATTAACATTCTATTCTTCAGTTTTGACCTCCTTTTTTAGAAAAAAAACCAAAACCAAAACCCAACATCGTCAGTTTAAAAGCTGCATAATTAAATTCTTTCTCTGTATGGCCAGCTGCACAGTTTTTGAAATCTAATTCTGTGTGCACAATCACTGCTGTTTTCTTCGCCTGTCTGCAAAGAGAAAGCAAGACAGGCAGCTTAGCTTTGTTTTATAGCCAATTTCACGTGAGGTTCATGATGGTGAAAAATGTGGAGTAAGCAGAGTGGGACGATGATAAAAGCCTGTCTAAAAGCAGCTGTTTTGGTTTAAATGAAAACAAAATGCTGCTGAATGACTCTGCTGCATTACATTTATGCACTTACTGACTATTAGAAAGTACCATGTATTGAGAATTCCTAGATGACCTTCCCTGGCATGAATACAGTATTTTCACCGCTCCTGGCTTACCGCTGGTTTCTTTCCAATAGCATACTTTGTAAGTTCTTTTGGGTGTTGATTCATAGAAAGATTTGTACACAGCACAGAGTTTAGATAACTTTATTCCAGCTGTGACAGAGCAGGTAGGCAGGACCAGAAGCAGGATTAAAGCTGTTCTGAATCCATGGTTGCCGGCCACAGCACGCTGGCGAGGAGGCTGTCGTGGGATAGGAGGGGTCTGGAGTTGTGTCACTGTATTGTCACACGGGGGCTTGGGATGACGTGGGCAGGACAGTGGCTGCAGTTTCACAGTTGTGCACTCAGGACCAGGGTCTGGCTCCGGTTTGTCAGGCAGCTGAGCACCAGCCCAGTTGGTCCGTGCTGTCCCGTTGCCCTTGCTGCCCCTCCTGCCCTCGCCCACGTGTCTCCACTCCTCTCCTTGGTATCCCCCTCTCAGGGTGTTTCATCTCCATGGCGCGCTTGGTCTTCTGCACCTTACCTGAAGCGCGTGCTGCTAATCACAACAGGGGCCTTTGGGGTAGCACTACGATCTATTAATTCTAATAGGTAGTGTCCTACATGGCTGCTGAGAGAACCACGTCTCTGTGATTAATTGATCTTCTTAAACCTTATTACAGCCTTATTACAGCCAGTAGATCTGGATGGATTATTTTACCCAGTTTCCTGTTTTTTGCCCAGTGCTATCTTAGTGCATATAAGTAAATCTGCTTTTCTCTTTTCCGTCTATTTTTCCATTTCTTTTTCATTGGGTATCTGATTCTTCAAATTAAGATAAATTTCCCTAAGTATCACCATCCTCCTCCTGGGTCAGTGTCTCAAATCATCACATAACTACGTCTCATTGCCCTTGAATCATTGTGTTCTTTCCTTCGTCTACAATGTAGATGGATGTTTTGGTCATTTCTCTCTAAGATGTTACTTTGTTCCACACGAGTTCGATCTTGAAGTTCATCTGTAAGCCCCTTAACAGCAAATGCACACAGCGGTCCCTCAGCAGAGTTTTCCTAGCTGTGCGGTACTTTGGCCCATACGTCACCCGTCCCTGCTGTTCTGCCCTAGGAACGGTCCCGGTGGGTCCCTGGGGTGGCTGTTGTGCTGTGGGAGCAGCTGGTGAGCGGTTTTGGCTGAGTGAACACACGGCAGCGCCAGGGCCAGTGAGGCTGGGACAGCCGGTGCCACCCTGGCACAGGATCCCTGCACCGGGCAGGCTGTGTGGGATCCCTGCCGGGCTGTGTGTGGGATCCCTGCACCGGGCAGGCTGTGTGGGATCCCTGCACCGGGCAGGCTGTGTGGGAACCCTGCCGGGCTGTGTGTGGGATCCCTGCACCGGGCGGGCTGTGTGGGATCCCTGCACCGGGCAGGCTGTGTGGGATCCCTGCCGGGCTGTGTGTGGGATCCCTGCTGGGCTGTGTGTGGGATCCCTGCACCGGGCGGGCTGTGTGGGATCCCTGCCGGGCTGTGTGTGGGATCCCTGCACCGGGCAGGCTGTGTGGGATCCCTGCTGGGCTGTGTGTGGGATCCCTGCTGGGCTGTGTGTGGGATCCCTGCTGGGCTGTGTGTGGGATCCCTGCCGGGCTGTGTGGGATCCCTGCTGGGCTGTGTGTGGGATCCCTACTGGGCTGTGTGTGGGATCCCTGCCGGGCTGTGTGGGATCCCTGCACCGGGCAGGCTGTGTGGGATCCCTGCCGGGCTGTGTGTGGGATCCCTGCTGGGCTGTGTGTGGGATCCCTGCACCGGGCGGGCTGTGTGGGATCCCTGCCGGGCTGTGTGTGGGATCCCTGCCGGGCTGTGTGCGGGATCCCTGCCGGGCTGTGTGCGGGATCCCTGCCGGGCTGTGTGTGGGATCCCTGCACCAGGTGGGCTGTGCGGGATCCCTGCACCGGGCGGGCTGTGTGGGATCCCTGCACCAGGCGGGCTGTGTGGGATCCCTGCACCGGGCTGTGTGTGGGATCCCTGCACCGGGCTGTGTGTGGGATCCCTGCACCGGGCGGGCTGTGTGTGGGATCCCTGCACTCGGCAGGCTGTGTGAGATCCCTGCACCGGGCGGGCTGTGCGGGATCCCTGCACCGGGCTGTGTGTGGGATCCCTGCACCGGGCTGTGTGTGGGATCCCTGCACCGGGCTGTGTGTGGGATCCCTGCACCGGGCGGGCTGTGTGGGATCCCTGCACTCGGCAGGCTGTGTGAGATCCCTGCACCAGGCAGGCTGTGTGAGATCCCTGCACCAGGCGGGCTGTGTGGGATCCCTGCACCGGGCGGGCTGTGTGTGGGATCCCTGCACCAGGCGGGCTGTGTGGGATCCCTGCCGGGCTGTGTGCAGGATCCCTGCCGGGCTGTGCGGGATCCCTGCACCGGGCGGGCTGTGCGGGATCCCTGCACCAGGCGGGCTGTGCGGGATCCCTGCACCGGGCGGGCTGTGTGGGATCCCTGCACCGGGCGGGCTGTGTGTGAGATCCCTGCACCGGGCGGGCTGTGTGTGGGATCCCTGCACCGGGCGGGCTGTGTGTGGGATCCCTGCACCAGGCGGGCTGTGTGGGATCCCTGCCGGGCTGTGTGCAGGATCCCTGCCGGGCTGTGCGGGATCCCTGCCCAGCTGTGTGCGGGATCCCTGCACGGGGCGGGCTGTGTGGGATCCCTGCCGGGCTGTGTGCGGGATCCCTGCCAGGCTGTGCGGGATCCCTACACGGGGTGGGCTGTGTGCGGGATCCCTGCACTGAGCCGGCTGTGTGCGGGTGTGCACGGCATCCCCACGGTCACAGGTGACGCTGCCCAAAGCTGTGAGGGCCGACAGGGACACGACACCAGCCCCAGGCAACTCTGGTGCCTGTAGAGTAAATTAGAACTAGAGTATCATGGAAGCAAGAGGAGCGAGCATGGGCTCACAACTGGAGCTGCTGAGAGCTCTGCCCCCTTGGCTGGCACCTGGTCGGAGCCCGCTCTACCTGTCTCCAGGTGGGCTGGGTCAGGAGGGACTTTCCTCTGCAGAAGAGGGAGCGAGGTGCTTTTCATTCCCATGGTGCCTCTCATCGGCAGCCGTCAGTGCTCAGAAAAGCTGATATCGTGTTGGCAACTGCTCTCATCCTGCCTCTTTTGAAAGAAAGGATTTCTCATTCGTCGTTTCGTCAGAAAATGAAGGCCCAGGCAGACTGGAAAGACTGACTCAGGGTCATGCTGGTGGAGGATCTAATTCTGTATTTGCGTACTTCAGAACTCTGCACAGGCACTATTTGTGCCTGCAGCTGTTCGTTAGT
This sequence comes from Patagioenas fasciata, assembly GCF_037038585.1. Classification (NCBI taxonomy): domain Eukaryota; kingdom Metazoa; phylum Chordata; class Aves; order Columbiformes; family Columbidae; genus Patagioenas; species Patagioenas fasciata. The sequence continues at coordinate 138,105 of NC_092529.1, read as the reverse complement.
TGTGATAATCACACACTGGTTTGCCCTAAGCACAGGTGTGAAAGTTCAGGCTCAGCTCTCGTGGATCGCCATCTTCCGCCGTAGTCAGTAGATCCTGCTGGCTGAAGTAAGCATGGAGTAAGCTCTTTAAAAGATACTGACTTTCAGATCATTATACTAAATGGAGGTTTAAATGTGTTTTACACCAAAGATTTTCAGGATAAATAATCCATGCTGCCTGCAGAATATATGGTCCTGAAGTACTCCACATGGGTTTGAGCTGCTGAGGTTGTAGATTACATTTTCCCAGCTGGAATTGGGTCCCACTATGGGAATGTGTTCCTGATTCCCAAATCGTCAATATCTCTGTTATGGAGAGGTGGTGAAGTTATCGCCATTGCAACTGTTGTGTTCATTTTCTCAAGGCAGCAGCCCACGACAGGTCTGAGAAATCCCTTGTTTCGGTCTGTGGGATGCAGGACACTGTTAGCAGCCTGCACGGAGGCAGAGGTGCCTTTTCTTGGCAGTAGAGCTCATCGTAGAGAACACCATTACTGTTGCAAAACTGCTTTTAGTTCAGTTCTTGTTCTTGGCAGCAAGTCTGGTCCCAGCTGGAGAAGAACGAAGAGTGTGGCCTGTGGGCAGTGGCCTCCCCTCCAGTGCTTCAGAGGACACCTTGCTGAGAGGCACAAGTGTCTGTAGCCTGTGTCTGGCCAGACGTTCCCATGGCAAAGGACCACACCAGTTATTGTTGCCTGTGGCCTTACAGGACAGTTTTCCTTGGCATGTGCCACTCTCCTGGAGTCTCAGGACTCCCACCTGGTGCCTGAGGAGGTAGGTGTGACCAGGCCAGCGTCCCGTGTCCCAGAGGAGCAGATGCAGATGTGTAGGTAACGATCGTCTCCAGGCTGATTTTCCGTTCTCCACAGGTCTGTGGCTCCAGGATTTCCTGGAGACAGAGGAGTTTTATTCCCATTTGAGATCTGCTTAAACTATTGACATCCACCTGCCCTGTGACAGGGAGCTCCATGACTTCATTATGTGAGCTGCACAGAACCACCTCCCTTTGCCTACTTGGACTTTGCAAAGAGAACTGGTATGTTTAACTCTGAAGACACCAAATTGTGGGTGAATACTTGTGCTATTGTGTTCACATGCTTTTCTTGCACCATGGCAGAACTGCACTCCATCACAGGAGTTGTATCCATTTGCTCCCTCACAGGTGATCACAGAATCACAGATGTCTGGATTCTGGCCTGTTATGGTCAGTACTTCAACACGGTAAGATCTTAGGGCACTTAACAGAAACTCAACGTTTTGCATGCAATGAGGGAAAGGAGGGAGGGAGATACTTTTCTGTGGCCCACCACAAATGCAGTCCCTGGCTCCCATGGGGAGGGAGATGATCTTAGCAAATGAAAGTGGATTGTTTTCTCCTGGTCTTAGAGGTCCTTGAGGTTCTCTTACTGGTTTCTTTCTCTCTCCCATTCCTCTACTCCTGCCCTGCGGATTTATGTAGTTCCACACAGCATCTCTTAGATAATGAGAATGAGTCTGCATGGGGAATAGCTAGACATCCACACCAATAAAGTGTTGTTTTAATGTTGGCAGTTTTCTGGCCCATATTAATTCATCACACTCTCCAGAGAGCACTTTGTTATGAAGATACCCTGTCAAATGCTTTGCCAGCTTTATTGAAAGGTAAAGAGCAAAAATCTCCCAAAACTGGGGGTGAGAGTTATTGTTTTCAAAACCTGTGCAATTTGCTCTTTATTGAATATGTACATTATACACAGTACGATTCTGTTTTATATAGTGGTTTCTCTGTGAGAATCTCTGTATCCCCAGAGCTTTTAGTATTTAATACAATAAACATTCTATATGAACAATCATTGAAGATCACCCTTAGCAGCATCAAGAGAATGAACTTAGCCCATGGGAAGAGGCTTGTGAAATCATTGATTCTGTGACCTTTAACTCCCCAAGAGGGCTCAGGAGCTAAGCAGACTGAAGAAGAGCACTTCGCTCACTGTCATTCTCCCTTTGCAAACTCGGACCTCACTGAAGTATTTCTTCTCCCCAGAAGCATGTTCCAGTTCCTGGCCCTGCCATGTCCACCTCCCCTGTGGCTGCAGGAGCTTGATGATGTGTTTCTCAGTGCATGTTGGAACCAGAGTCCCATGTGCACTAGACTGAAAGAAACAGGAACAAAACCCTTGTGGAAATGAGCGTGATGAAGCTCCCCAGAGCCCAGGTGTTCTCCCGTGCAGGAGCACAGACCTGCAGTGGCGGTGCTGGAGGCCCAGTGCAGAAGCTTCTCTTGGCCAGCATCCTCAGCACCCGTGCAGTGAGGGACTGGCCCTGCTGCCCACCTCAGCCTGCTGGTCTCATTGCCTATGGCACGAGCTCTAAGTGCAATGAACTCCAAAACTTTGGCCCACAGTCATTTAAGGTGCTCTCCTTTGGGAAAAAAAATGTGTATTTTTTAAGATCTAGTTAAAGTCCATTAATGCAGGAACTTACAGTGCAAATGCGCAGAGTTTTCCTGGACAACTTTCTTCTCCTTGAGCAACATGGTTGTCAGTCCCCTGGCAGAGCCAGCTCGCCTGGAGCCTGTTCTCCAGTTCTCACTGCAGTGTCGGCTTCTCAGGTAAGGGGAATGTGCATTTAATGAGTCACATCCGACTGTGAAACCTGTCGAGGGTTAAGATTGCGGGGTGACAATCAAACCCTGGCAGATGTGTTGTCAACCTCCTCTCCCCCCCACTTCCCCCTTTTGCCCCTCCCTCTCCCCCCTTCCCACTCGGGACAGGCGATCGGGAGGGGAAGAAGGACAGAGAGAAGAGAGTTGGAAAAGTTAAAGATGTTTTACTAATGCTACTAATAAGAATAGAGAAAATAATACAAAATATACAAAACCAATCTTGTAAGTCTCAGCAACTGCAGAGCCAGCACCCAAAGTCCTGGATTAGACTCTGTAGCCAACCGGAGCTGGATTCAGTCTCTCACTGGGCCTCAGTTCGCAGGGACGACCAGCAAGGTCCTCTCCTGATGTCGGCCATGAGGAAAAAGGGAAAAAGGAAAAAGGGAAAAAAGAGCCGAGATCCTCGTGATCTCCCACTTTTTCACGTGAATGGAATGTTATTCACCATTGGTCAGTCTCTCGATCATCAGTTTCTCGTTGCCCCCCTCGTGAGATGTCCATCCGTGCTTATCAATAAGTTTGCATTCCATTGCTAGGTTTAACCAAAACATGTGTTGGGTTCTCCAGGAAAATGCAGCTGACATGAAGGCTTTAGCTGACAGGCAAATTCACTAAAAGAGAAACTTGTTTTTAACAAAACCAGGACAATGCCTTAGCAGGAGTCATCCCTTTGCAGGCAGATGTCACATGCAGAGACGTAAGAGGGTGAGAGACTGATGGCAGCACATCCTGGGCTACAACGAGCCATGAGCCTCGCTGAGTGAGTGACTGCCCGTGCTTGTGGCCAGCAAATTCATTCTGAGTTCCTCTGTCATCCACTGCATCTGGCTGGGGAGACCATGCAGCACGAAGGTGACATTGCTCTGCCCGTCTGAGCAGTTGTAGATAAAATCGCCAGCTGCTTGCGCCGCTCCTGTCACTCCTCTCACTCCAGCCTGAGGTCACAACCCAACCGTGAATGCAAGGGTGGGAGAAGAAGGTGGTAGAGGCCGTCGTCACACCAGGTCAGTGTACTTTCCCAAAGCATCACCTCTGCACTCAGAGGCTGCATTTGACCTTGGTGATACCTTAACTAATGTTTTATTTATTTCCTCTAGCTGTGAAATGGGGTCACATTTCTCAGCTGCACTGTAATACTGCAAAATAATACATACTAAAAAATAAGTTTTTGCAACCAGGCGGGCCTGGCAGCGCTGGTACTTATCATGCAGTGCTGATAGCAAATCATCGTTTGAAAGGTCAGCACTTTAAATCCACAGTTTCTAGCACTACAGCTTGTACTGTACTGTGCATTTCAACCAACATGTTTCTCGTGGCAGGTATTTATTGGTGTGTCCTTCATTCTGTTTAAAGATTCCTATTTTGCTCCTTGAGAACCAAAGAGAAATAAAAACAGGAGAAGTAGGGAAAAAATAATAAAGGATTGAAAGCCACAGCCTATTTTAGATAGTTGTTTACTACATGTCACTCCTTTGGCCGTCTGCATTGTCAGTCTCTGCAGGATGTATGTAGCAGCTGGATAATAATTGAGAATTATGACTTGAAAGGCAGCTTATAATCTGACGGATAGTTTATGGCACCAGTTTTCTTCCCTGATGATACGAACAAAACATGACAGGGAAAATAGTCAAATGAAGCCAGGAACAAAGCACAACAGGCTGCCAGCAGGAGCCTCCCATCAGCCCTGTGCCCTCTTCAGTTGCCAAAGCAGAGATGTTTCCTGTGAGCACCAGGACAGGGCTCGTGTGGAGAAACGCTGAGTGTTTCCCAAGAAGTGCCGAGCACTCAGTCTCCCTCGGGCTGCTGCAGGCGTGCAGCACCTTCACACAGAGCCGAGTGTCCCCGGGGATGGGCTCCTGCAGGGCTGTGCACGTCGGATTGGCCGCTTCTCTCTGCCCAGCATACGTTTGCTCTTTACAGATGCACTTATACCTGCTCCCAGCCATGAACTTTTTTGGTGATCTTTAAATGCACAAATTAAAAGGATACTGTCAGTGCAGAAATAACAACATGACGGGGTATAATATGAAACAAATTCCAAACTGAAAACCTGGGAAGCATTTAAAACAAATTCTGTAAACAGAGCAAAAGGAAAAATAAAGCCCCCAAAACTCAGTGCCTTTCCTCCAGTGATGGTGTTTCCTTCCTTTTCCTTCCTTTTAGACTTCCTGTAATTTGGAACCGGAAACAAAACAGATCTGTTTAATTTCCTATTTACAATTAGTTTCACTGTCCTGTATCCCAGACGTCCTAAGACAATGTTGCTTTCCCTTGACTCACAGCATTATTGGGGAATGACTATATGAAACAGGCAAATTCTTTCCCAGCAGACTGAGTTACTGATATTAATTTTGGTCATATTTTCTAATCTTTACAGCAGTTTTAAAAGATGTCTTGAAGTGTAGTAGGCAAAGCTGATTAATAGATATATTGCGTGCATGTCTGTGTGTGTGGTGCGTTTTAATGATGCTCTGAGCCTTAACTATTTCCTCCTCCATCCGAAGCTAACGTTACGTTAAAGTGCCTTAGTCCTGCGTGTGGTTTGTGGCAGCTCAGCCCGGTGCTGCAGCTGGGACCAGCGGCCTCGCTCCCCGTCCAGCCAAACTCATCCAGCCAAGCAACTTAACTGGCAACCCCCTAGATGAAACCTGCCTTTGGTTTCAGCCCGGATCAGCCCAAACTGTACTACGTGAGAGGACCGTACCTAGCTCAAAAGGAAGCCGATGGAGCAGCCACTATCAATATCTGAGAGAGTCCCGTGGTTCGGACACCGGGGGTGTGTTGGCAGCGTTCCTCAGTGGCCCCCGTGAGGCTGGCTGGCTCCGCCGTGCCGCTGCCTCTGTCCCTGCACCCGAGCCCAGATCTTGGAGGTTTGTGGGTTTTTGTTATTTTGTCCCGCAATGGTGGCCAAGGATTATTCTGCTCTCCTTTTGCAAACAGCCACCTTGGAGTTCCTTTTCAGGGCTGCTGACGGCTGACTTCTAGCCTTCCACATTAAAACAAAATGAAAAAATACATCTTACGCGGCTTCAGCCAGCCTTCAGCCTTCAGAATAAACGGTGCTGTTTCACTTCTTGACTGACTCCATTTCAAAGTAGCAGCCAAAACTATGCCATGAAAAGGAAGCAGAATGAGAATTTTGCTGGAAGAGAAATGGAGAATTTCAGCTTTTCCAGCCAGCCATGGGAAAGAAACTCCATCAAAATATTTCTGCTGCCCACGGAAACGCTCGCGTCTCCTCCCGCAGAGGAGTGGGGTGCACAGCGCCTGCAGGGGCACTCGGCTGGGGAGGGAAAACCGTCACGTCAGCAGGTGGTGTCAGCGAGGGGGAGTCCAGGGGTGGAACAGATAAGATTAAGCCCCACAGGAATAAGCATTAACTTGAAAAGGGTGCAGCGGCTGAAGGCTAGGGATGCAGACCATGTGTGGAGGGGTTGCTTGATGGAAACTTGAGCATTTTACCACTGCCAACAGTATATACGGCATTTCTGACAAGTTTGTAAGATGGAATTCAATTAGCGGAGCTCAGAATTTGACTCTTGGAGGCTGCTGCATCCTCTGACACTGGAGTCTGGCAGAGCATGCTGGTTATAATCTTCTTTGGGGCAAATGCTGTTCGTTGGTGACTTCTGGAACTAATTTTAAAACTAAAGGCAAGTATGGCCTGTATCTATGGGCTATATCTATTTCTATATCTAAGTTAAATGAGTTTCATCTTTTTTCTCTTGACAATGCTTCTAGAATGTCTTCTCTGGCAGAGACGGTGAGCCTGACACGGAGACAGCACACGCGGCAGTGCTGACGGGGCTGCCCCAGGCTGAGGACGTCTCTGGAGGACACTGGACTCTGCCCAGCGGCCCCTGCACCAGTACTTGGGCTGGGTAGGCTCAGAGGGGAAAGTCTGAGCTTGTGCTGACACCCTCGTACGCATTGTCCCCCAGGAAGCTCTGTTCAGCACTGAGCCCTTGTGAAACACTCTTCCTACAGCCTCACTCTGTATCTTACAGTCCTGAGACCAGTTACTCATACAGAACTAAGTCTGCTGTTACACTCTCTGGTACTGAATTGTCCATACAGGCTGTTATCCTCGCTTTCCTTTTTTGGAAGCCTGTGGCATGGTCCAGGCTCACTCACCCCCTGCACATTTCATAGCCACGCGCTGTCCTTCAGGGCTGCCCAAGAACAGCACTGCCACTTACCTGAGACAAAGCACTCCAGGGGAATCCTTGCTTGTTTATTTTCTCTCTCGTTCTTCTCTGCAGTTTGTATTCTTTAGGACTTACAAACCAGTTAAAAAACAAACATGCCAAAAAAACTTCAACCATGAAACAATCAAATGATGTAGCTCATGTTTGCTAGTCACCTTATGTGCAGATTTGGAAAGTGCCCAAGCAGCAAAATTTAGCAAACAGAAAACTGAAAAGCACATGGTGGCAGAGTTGAGGGGTGCCCATGGTTGCCTTGCGGGTGTCTACGCCAAATGCTTTGCTGTTTGGTTAAGTCAGTTTTCAGGCATTTTTTTCAGTGCTCTGGGAGATACTCAGTTTCTTCTGCTTTTACATCAGTAATAGGTTCTTTACAGACATCAGATTCTGCAGTCTAATAGGGAAAACTCAGGTGATAAAAGTGGCTGTGCCGCGGTTTTTGTGGGGTGACGGAGCCAGAGTTCAGTGATGAGAACCGAACACAGATGCTATTCAAGCTATGCCTGTGACTCATCACGGTATCTCAAGTGATCCCTTCCTCTTGTAAAATTGATAAAATGGTGTTTATCTATTCCTGTAATGCCCTGTGAGATCTACATTGATAAAGAATTAAAAGGAACTTGTAGTTTATTATTGTAGGACAACTAAACAATGGCTTAGGGCTTCAGTGAGACAGGCTACTGGTAGTGGTGCATGTTTTGGGGACCCTGTTTGAGCAGTGGTTATGCAAGAAGAAAACAAGATGTGGAGGGCAACGCATGAGAACAATACAGAGGATGGGAGGGGAGAGAGAACCAACACAAACTGGGGTTTGCTGGGTGTAGTAATTGCCTTTTTCAGATATATTCTTCCTGAGTAGTTCTCTACAGCCTTACTTGCCTCAAGACACAGTCACACAGCCTTATTTCCAAAGGATTCCTAAAGGCTGTAGTTAGGAGTGAAACTTCATAAAACTAATGCAGGCTGATAGCGTTGGGTATTGAAGTGATAAGCAGAGTCCATTAGAGAGGTACTACGGGTACTGCTTTGCTGGTAGACAAGGAACACATAGCTGTGAATTTGATAGGAGCGGATTCAGTGGATTCCAGTATGTTTGGGAATGCCATTGCTGGACATTGTTGTGATTTGTGATCTGGTCAGCAGCGCAGGCTCGTGCTGCGGTGCAGTTCTCGTGTCGGACCGCAGTCTGCTCTGGACTGAGAGGCAGAGGCTCACAGAAGGGCCATGGGACATGGAGTCCCTGCTTGATGCCTGGAAGAGATGGGGACATCTACTTTTGTGATATGTTGGTTTTCAGCCAAATGTCTTCCAGATTTTCTTTTAATGAAAAGTTTCTCATAAAGAACCACATTTCTGTCAAAACATGCTTTAGCAGAAAAATGTTCACCAATCCTATTTAACAACCTTTTTATGCTTCATTTTCCTTATAAGGAGGAGGGCTGCTTTGAGTGCCCAAAGAACAGAGTAATCCATACAGACAAGCTCCTCCTCACACCATTACTTGCTTTAATTCAAAAGCATTTGAACTATTAGCAAAAGTTCCAGCCCGTCAGTGCCTCCATTATTCACACAGTGGGCAGCGACACTGACAGACTGCACAGGCGAGTGCAGCCCGGGGCTGGGGCTCCTGGCACACGGGTGATTTATTGAAGCTAATTATGCAGACCAGCAAAACTCAGGGACTTCACTTACAGCAACCGTGCAATGCACAACCCGTCACTGCCTGAAACATGACCCGGATAGCGAGTTCCTTAGTCCCCGTGGAACTGAAGGGAGGTTGTTCACTGCATGAGACACGGAGGGTAATGCCGTTTTCATTAGTTTATTGGGTGCTGATGCATTCATTGCAGGAATACCGTTGCAGCATTAGTACAGTTAAACCGAAAAATGAGATCACGAGTGGTTTACACACCCTCTGTCCTGCTTACTGACCCTGTGTTTTCTTGCTTCATCTCTCTGTAGGGCTCCTCATTCTGATCCCTCTTGATTTCTCTCTCTCACATTTTCTTTAGATCTTTGTTTCTCTGTCAGCTCCTCAGTCTTCTGCCATGCCTTATTTTTCCAGTTCTCTCTCGTACTCTGCAGCACTTTATTGAAATACTAGCGGGGCGGCTGGGGGCGGGGCCACAATCAGGGGCGGGGCCACAACCGGGGCGGGGCCAGGGCGCGAGCGGAGCGGAGCGGCGGTTGGTCCGCGAGCGGGATGCGCGGCGGGCAGGTGAGTGAGGGGCGGGCGGGTGCGGGTGCGGGCGCGGCGCAGGCGGCACAGGGCGAGCGCTGTCTTGGGGTCACTGGGTGGTTTTGGGGCCAACCCCGTGTCCGGCCCGGGGAGCAGGGGCGGACTCATCCCGTCCCCGGCTCCTCCTCGCTGGGGCCGGGCAGCGACGGCCCGGGGGCTCCTGCGGCGGCGGGCGGGTCCCGGTGCCCGCCCGGGCGGGGAAGGGCCCGGCTGGTGCTGCCGGGGGCTGGCGGGAGCCGCGCTGCGGGCGGGGTGGGTGCGGCTCCCGCGGGGTCCTGCGGCCCGGGGCTTGGGGTGCGGGGCTGATGGTGCCGGGGAAATGAAGCCGTAACGGCGTTGATGAAGCGCTGCCCCGCCTGTGCTGGTGCTGCCGTAGGACGGGGCCGGGTCCCCCGCAGTCCCGAGCGCTCCCCAAACCGTGTGGAGTCCTGGGAGCTCGGGGGGCTGAACTCCCCCCGCCCCTCAGGGACTGCGAAGGGGCCAGAAAGCAGACAGGGTCGGCTTTTTGTTGGCTAGTGTTTCACTTCTGTTTTTTTCATACTAAATTTATGGGCAAGTTGAAAATAGCCTTTTATTTTTATATGTATCAATAAACTTTTGGTAGTACGTGGTGTCTGTATAGTTAATTTTTGAGCACCTAAATGCCAGTAAGAATGTAACGAATGACATATGATGCGAACTGTTGTTGAAACTTTTTTTTTTTTAATTAGAGTGTTGATGGGATATTTTGCTGTGGCTCCGTTCACTTTCTGTTCAGTGCAGTCTTCAGTCTAGGACTTTTGAATAGAAAAAGTTAGTCCTTCCAAGAAAGGACTAGTCCTTCATAGGCATGAGGTGTAGACTTGGAGAGCTGCTTAAATACATGATCAGAATTAAAGCCAAATTTTACTTAATGTTGCTGCTGTTGGTCTTCACTTTCATTAACTTCCCACAACTCCCTCATGGTTTGGAGCTCTGAATCACAATTTTTTCCAGGCTCTAACACATTTTTTTTTTCTCCAAGGAGGGGCTACATTTAAAAGAGAGATTCCTCACAAATGCAAGTAAATAAAATTGAGTTCTGATTATTAAAACTGTATAAAAGTGACACCAGTCCTACAGGTCTGGACTATTTCTGAACATGTATCCATCACGTGGGAATGTCATTGGGTTACAGATCATCTGTGCTTCATGCTCTGACAAGACAAAATGCTGAGACAGGGATGAGCTCCAAAAGAATATAGAGATACAATGCCATGGTTTTCTTTGGTGGTGGTTTGTTTCTAGGAGTGCAGTGTTAACTGGTGCCAGCCTGCAGAGTCTTTTGCTGCCTGACCTCTCCTTTTCTTCCTCTTTCATGGCTGTGATTTTGATTTGGATAATTTTAGAAGAACAATTAAGTTACCTGTGTAAATGTCCTGGTAATACCAGGAAGGTAAATGCTTGAAACAGTAGTGAATAACTTGGCTACAAGTAGAATTCCTTCAGAAGAAGGAAGAACAACAATAAGAGGAAGCAAATAGCAAGTTACCAAGAATTTGTGTGTGTCAAACTATCAAAGTTTTGTTGCCAAATGTTTGGCAATATGTTCCAAATGGCTGTTGTTGGTATACAGAATTTTTCAGTAAATTTAAGAGTTCTGTGTGGCAAAACATGTCCCTCTGTCCCTGTGTCCTGTGTCAATAGCATGTCCATGGCAGAGCTGTTTCCTGCTCTCGGTATCGTCACAGTGGTGCTGTGATACTTGACGTAACAGATGGGTTTAGGAGTGGATGGAGAACATCAGTTTTCTGTAAGGGCTGTGAATACTGGCCCTTTTCTCCGCTGCTTTCCCGTATGCCCACCCTGAAGCTTTTTTATTTTACTCCCTTGTTCCTGGTCTAAATATTTCTGAAGCTGCTGCAGGTTTGCAGTTTGTGCTACTGCATTTTTGTAGGGTTCTAGTTGCGGTTTGTTTCTACCGTGGCAAAGTGTCAAGACATCGTTTTCAGTTTAAAGCTGCATTCTCTGCAATCAGTACTGGGCAGCGCAGGTGAATCTGCTCTGCTGTGCACACCTGTGCTCCAGGGATGCTCGTGGCTTCTCGTCAGAACACAGGGGGTGTGTGGGCATCCTGCGCTGGGCTCTAGGTCTGAACGTGTGTGTTTCTGCTGCTGAAAGGTGGGGTAGAGCGTGTGCCTGTTAAATGTTTGAAAATGGAAATAGTTGCTTGTTGTTGGATCAGCACCAGCAGAAATTTTATTCTCAAACTGTAATACAAATAACCTAACTAATTCCTAACTAACGTTATTTATCATGTTTCTGTGCCTAGTCAGCTTTGTTGAAAAGTTTCTTACTGTAGAGAAAGTTCAAATGCTTGTTGTTAGTGCAGATGTTTTCAGTAGGCCGGTACCTATAACTGGTAACAGTAGGCACTTCATTATTTAGTCCTATCGCACTGTGAGACAGCTGCCAAACAAAACGTACAGCATCTCTGAATAGGCTGGAATGTTCATCTCCTGCTTTTTGGCAAACTTTGTACTTGGATGATGATTTGCAAGACCATGCTTGTTTCAATTAAAAATTCCAAGAAATTGCTTTAGTAATACTGTTGAGATACATTGTATGGTTTGTATTTGCCTTTCAGTTAAACAGGAACTGGAATGTTCCTTTTCCTTAGGTTTCCTATAGCAGAGACTCAGGTATGGATTCCAGAAATTCTTCTTAAATAAATAATTTATTCACAAGATACGGTGTATCCCAGAACACAGGATCACCAGAGCAGATTGCACAGGAACGTGTCCAGGCGGGTTTGAATGTCTCCAGAGGAGACTCCACACCCCCTCTGGGCAGCCCGGTCCAGTGTCGAGCATCTTGAGCTGAGTGCCTCCTGAAGACGGACCTCAAATAAACACAATATTAGGCAATTGTGCCCCCACAATCCAAGCCTCCCACTCCCCACACATCACTCTGGGCCAACTGCAAAATTAGAGAGTCTGGGCTCTCCCCATTCTTTATTGGATCTCTTCATTTTTGTCAGGTGGGCTGTCCGTCAGTGTCCTGACCTCCAGTTGTTATTTTGTACCTGCAGCTGGAGAAAATAAGTTCTTGGCCGTAACCAAAGCATTCTTCTGTTAGAAGCTGTTATGTTCCTTCACTTATCTCCAGGGATACAACTCCCCTTAGAAGCTGGACTAGGTGATCTTAAAGGTCTTTTCCAAACAAAATGTTTCTATGATTCTGTCTTCTGAGGCCATTTTTGCTTAATGAGAAAGTTTGAAAATTGAGAGCTTGCAGTGTAAGCAAACTTATGTAGGCTAAGTGATTCTATATTAGCAATTTCTAAACAAGTTATATAAGAAGCAGTATACCCAGTAATTCAGTAAGCTAAGGCAGTCTGTTCCCTAATAGCGGGGCTGGCTGAGGCCGCCCCGGGAGGTGGTACAAGGGCATCTGAGGCTCACCCGGGGGGCTTCTCCCCGTAGCTGCATGGGGCTTGGAGCGGGCACCTGCTTCCCGGACAGACAGAGCGCTGATCAGCTGGATGGCCATGCCACTGCACCGCTCTTCACCTGCAGCACCGCCTGACATCGTCCTCAAGTAAGCTGTGGCCGGCCGGTGAGTTACAGGAGGGTCTCTCCGAGAGGGGCAGAGGTTTTGTGTGCTCGGGGCTGGGGGTTTTTGGAGTGGGAACAGGTTTAATGCCATCTGGGGGAACCTGTGGGACGTGCCACAGAAGGACGTGGCCTGTACACCCTGCTGCAGGGCTGGCTGGGGGTGCTCGGGCCCCCACTCCTGCCCTACGCCCCCCAGGCCTGCTGAGACCCCAGACTCAGGTACCGTTTCGGGGCAGCCCCCGTTGCCTTATGGGCTGGCAGGTCCCTGTCCCCAGGAGGTCACAGCAGGGACTCGTGGGGGGAGTCCATGTTTGCAACAAACGTGCTTCTACGTGCACCTTCTGTGACATTCAAACACTGCCTTTTGGCCTGGCCCTCCTGCCACAGGGGCAGGTGTGCAGGGACCCCCGTGCAATGGGGGGGGCTCTGCGGGGCTCTCGTGTGACCGCCTCGGGCTTTGTTGGCTCCCACTGACCCCTCCTCGTCAAGTGACTCCCTCCAGCTGCCTCGGGGTCCCCAGATCACCCCCATGGCCGCTGTACAGCCCCTGCAGTGCGCCCCGTCCTGCCCTGCGCACGTTCCCCGCAGCGCTCCCCAGACATCACTGCCGGCCGCCCCCGCACGGCCCTGCGGCCCCGCTGAGCCCGTGCAGGCCCCGCCCCGCGCGCTGCTCTCGCGAGAGCGGCCCCGCCCGCCCCGGAGCTGCTCGGCGGTACCGGAACCGGGCACCGACCGCCCCCGTCACTGACCGGCCCTCGCTACCGACCCCTGGCCATGGCCGACCCCAAGTACGCCGACCTGCCCGGCATCGTGAGTGCGGGGCGGGGGGAAGCCTGGGGGTCTGAAGGGACGGGGGGCTGGGGGCATCAGGGCATCTGAGGAGATCTAGGGGCGGGGTTCCTGAGGGAGCCAGGGGGAGAATGAGGGGTTCTGGGGGAGTCTGATTCGGTTAGAGGAGGAGATCTGAGGGGACGGAGGGGGTTTGCAGTGGCTGGGTGGGTCTGGGGTAACTGTGGGGATCAGAGGGGTTTGGGGGGGGTCTCTGGGTCAGTAAACGGGGCATTTGGGGAGACTGGGGGTGTCAGGAGAAGGGAACGTGTTAGAGGGAGCACCGGCTGGGATCAGAGGCATTTGAAGTGTCTGGGGGAACAGGTGTCTTTGAGGGGTTGGGAGTACCCTGAATGTTTGGGAACTGTAAGGACCTGGGGCATTTGGAGGTGCTGGGGGAACAGGGGTGTGTGGGGACATCAGTGGTGTCCAGAAGGGATGTGGAGGCTTTGGGGAGTTGGAGGGTGTGGGGGCAGGTAGCTGCCACACGTGCTTGTGGGCTGAGGCAATATCTGAAACTGAGGCAGTTGTGTTGATCACAAATAAATAACAAACAGCCGAGGAGAGCTGGGGTTTCACCAGAGCGCATTTGTCCTGCAGGCCAGGAATGAACCTGATGTCTATGAGACCAGTGACCTGCCCGAGGATGACCAGGCTGAGTTTGAGGCGGTAAGGCCTTGCTGGGGCTGTGCTGCGGTGAGAGGGTGAGAGTGTGCCTGTACCCCCACCACGCAGCCATCCAGCACAGTGGGACTGGCACCGTGGCAGGGAAACAGCTCCTGTCCCTTGCAGTGCCACGTCTTCTCCCATGGTGAAGTGTCCCAGTGATGCATAACATGGTCAAGGGCAGCAGAAGTGAGCAGGGCTGGCCAGCCTTCCTGTCCCCGTTGGCTTTGGGCAGTACCTGCTAGACAGCATACGGAAGACAAGTGCAAACTATTGAGGTGGATTCACTCATAAAACGGCTCCAAGTGGTGCTGGGGTCCCACAGACTAGCCCTGTGCTGGAGCCCATCACACCCAGGCTGTGGCCATTCTCTGTGGGACTGCCATGTGGTGACTTTGACGTGGGTTGACACCAGGGGCCTGTCCTTAAGCCTACTGGTGAGGCAGAAAGCTGATGGGTGCTTGTGGATGGGCCCAAATGGTTGCTCATTGTCTGCCTCAGACCCCACTTTGCTGGCACATGCTGCTGGTTGGTCTGAGCTGATGGAGTGAGGGCTGAGCCACAGCAGCACAGAGGCTGGACCCAGCTTGTCTGTGCAGTGCAGACAGTGTTTGTGGGGCACACTGGACACCTGGCCCCGATTCTGAGAGAGAGCAAAGAGATCCCTTGTGAGATCCAGGGTGGCAAGACACACTGAAATGGGTTGTTTCCACCTAAAGTGGCCCCTGACAAGCCTCAGTCGTACCGAAATGGTGCCTGAGAGTAGAGCAGTGACACACCAGTGATTCCCCCAGTGTTTTCCCTTCCTTGTGGCCCCTGCTGCAGACAGGAGGTGAAGGGTTGTTGGGGTTTTTACTTGCTGTAACCTCTCCTGGGAACCCCTCACGCAGCTTTGTTGTGTTTCTTGGCTCTCATGTGCTGAACTGACGTGAGTTTTCTCACCGCTTTTCCCCTCCCTGCTCCTCCCCGCCTTGCCTGGACGCTAGTTTGCACAAGTAAGCTGGTTCACCACTGCTGGTTCTGCATGCCATTTGGGGTGGATTTTTGCATGCAGATGTGCACAGCGTACCACAGCCACTGTCTGTTGCTGTACCACCTGATCCTGGCTGTGGGTCACTCCGCTGTGGGGCACAGGCAGCTGGCAGTGGCTGGGCATCCTAGGGTGCAATGTTGTGCTGCTGCTGCCTCCCTGCTCTGCCCTGCCCTGCCCTCTTTGCATGTTCTCTGCCTGACTGCACGTGCTGCACTCCTTGTCCTTTGGGACCTCCATGGACCTCCTGACCTCCCCATGATGTGTCTTGGCTATGCTGCACTCCTACCCTGGCAGCCTCGGGCCTCTCTGCAGTCATGCTGCCTGTGCAGAGGGCTGCCGCCCAGGGCTGGTCACTGCCGTCCTGCCGCAGCCCATCCTGCCAGGCTTTGTGGCACACTGCTGGGCTGGGCAGGATGCAAGCAGGCAAGAGAGGTCGTGCTGAGCCCTCACCCAGGCTGCCAGCACAGCATGGGGCTGACTGTTAAGCAGCTCATGCCCCTCTAGGGACTTGCATTGGGCTTTTGTCCCCCCAAAGTGCAGGCAAGGCCTCCATCCTACCCCCAAGAGACCCAGTGACCTGCCAGGCACTGGGCTGCTCCATGGGACCTTGTCCTGTCCCAGGCTCTGCTCACATCTTCCCCCAAGGTAAAAGAAGAGCTGGAGCAAGGTTATCAAAGCTGGGGCTTGACTGCATCACCCCCAGACTCTGGCCACATCCTGCTCCCATGCTTTCTCTGGGAATGCCTTGTGGTGGCCATCACCAGCGTGTCCCCAACTGCCCCTGAGTGTCCCACCAAGGGGTCCAGCATGCTGCTGCCCCTACTCTTGCAGCCGCTGCCTTTGCCTCCACGCTGGTGGCCCTGCATCCCACATGGCTCCTGAGCCCTCACACAGGGCTGGTGGGGCCACCCTGGTAACAGCCTTGGCACAGGGATATGGGTGATGGCGGGCCATGCATGGGACAAACCTTCTAACGTGGTTTTTGTCTCTCTCTCCCCCCTCTCCTCCTAACCTTGCTCTGACTTTCTCACCTCTGGGAAACGCAAGGAGCTGGTAAGAGCCCGTCTGTCGGCCACTGTAACACTGCAGTCTGTTCACAGGCGCTCGCTGCTGCCTCCCCCCAGCCAGATGGACCCCCTAACACTGCTTGCGCTGCTCCTGCTGTTCTCGCTCCTCTTGTCCATCTGCAGTGTGCCAGGGCTCCCCAAAAGTGCTTCAGGCCACAGCCAGGCACAGGGGCTGAAGAGGGGCTACCATGGCCCAGGGCAGCAGGTGGGGGAGTCCTTCAGGTGCCTCCTTGCAGGGCCCAGCAGGGTCAGGGCCCCCTCACTGCAGTGGGGCATGAGGAGAGCCCAGACTCACCATCTCACCTTGCCAGGTTCTGGGCAAAGCCTCTTTGGTCTTTGATGGTCTGAAGTCCCGCAGCTCCCCCAATGTCCCCTGGATAGCTGGAGCCACTCTAAAATACATATGTGGGGCAATGCTAGCCGTGCTGCGCTGGAAGAGGCTCCAAGGTGCTCACAATGTGTATGGGCTCAGCAGCAGGTTTCCTGATACTGGTTGTGGGGCTGCCAAAAGGTTTCAAGGCTCAGTGTACACTTGCACCTCTGGCCCTACTGCCTGGTCCTCATGGGAGGGTTTTGCTGCCTGCCGTGCTGGGGCAAGCCAGGGGTCTGATGTCCCCACTCTAGACCCTGGGGCTGTCCCACATCTTGTACAGCCTTCGCTGCCCCAGCAGACCCTTTGTGGGGTTCTGTCCCTGTCTGTCAGTCCTTGGGGGCCGCCTTCACCTCCCTAGTCGGTTACTGTCCACCCTCTCTTGAGCACTGACTCCAGACGGATGCCGGTGCTGCAGGGAGGTGGCAGCTCTGCCAACAAACCCTCACAGCTGCCTCATTCCTGACACCAAGTGTTGTGTTCAGGAGGAGCTCACCAGCACCAGTGTGGAGCATCTCATCATCAACCCCAATGCTGCTTATGAGAAGTTCAAGGACAAGCACCTGGGCACTGAGGGAGTGGGTAAGCCAGGGATTTTGGGAAGGGTGGGCTGTGGGAACTCCGGGTCACTGAGCAGACCTCAGTTAGGGCACAGCTGCCCTGGATATTTTGGGGTGACACCCTGCTCTTCCTCTTCCAGATTTCTCTGATCGCATCACCAAGACCAGGAGAACGGGTTACGAGTCTGGGGAGTATGAAATGGTGAGTCCAGAGCACGTGGGGATGTGAGCCAGTCATCCCTATTAACTCCACAGTGATGTCCCTGCCCAGGGCCACAAATCACACAGAATCACAGAAGGGTGGAGGTGGGAAGGGACCTCTGGAGGTCATCTGCTCGAACCCCAGTGCTCAAGCAGAGCCACCTAGAGCCAGTTGCGCAGGACTGTGTCCAGATGGCTTCTGAATATCTTCAAGGATGGAGACTCCACCACCTTGCTGGGCAACCTGTGCCAGTGCTAGGTCACCCTCTCAGTAAAAAAACCTTTCCTGATGTTTAGGGGGAACCTCTCATGCTTCACTTGTGCCTCTGGTTCTGCCACGGGGCTCCATCCTCTTGGCACTCTCCTTTCAGGTATGGATAAGACCCCACTGAACCTTCTCCAGGCTGAACAGTCCCAGATTTCTCAGCCTCTCTTCACAGGAGAGATGTTCCAGCTGTGTCAGCATCTTTGTGGCCCTTTGTTGGGCTCTCTCCAGTTTGTCCATGTCTCTCTTGTACTGGGGAGCCCAGGCTGGACAGTGTTCCAGGTGTGACCTTGCCAGTGCTGAGGAGAGGGCAAGGATCCCCTCCCTCGACCACAAGACCTCTAATGCTGCCCAGGACCTTATTAGCAATCTTCGCTGGATTGTGTTTAGGTTGATGTCCACCAGGACCTTTTCCACAGAGCCACTTTCCAGCTGGGTGGCCCCCAGCATATACTGGTGCCAGGATTGTTCCTCCTTAGGAACAGGACTTTTGCACTTCCCCTTGTTGAACTCCATGTGGTTCCTGTTGGCCCATTTCTCCAGCTTGTCCTGGTCCCTCTGGATAGCAGCACAACCCTCTGGCATCTCAGCCACTCCTCCCAGTGTGGTGTCACTTGCAGATTTGCTAAGGGTTCATCCTGCCCCCATCATCCAGATCATTAAAGAAGACATTAAAGAGGATCAGACCCAGCATCAACCCCTGGGGTACACTGGTTGTTACTGACTTCCAACTAGACTTCAGGATGATGATCACCACCCTCTGGTTCTCACTGTTTGGCCAGTTTCAATCCACCTCTGGGCTTGCTTATCCAATCCAGACTTCAACAGCTTCTCTTTGACAGTGTCAAAGGCTTTCCTGAAGTTCAGGTAGGCGATACCCACTGCACTTTCCTTGTGAGCCAGGCCAGTCATCTCATTGTAGAAGCTTATTGAGTTGGTCCAGCATGACTTCCGCTTGGTTGAAGCCATGCTGATTCCTCTTGATGATTTTGTTATTCACATGCTTGGAAATGGTTTCCAGGAGTTGGCTGCTCTATCACCTTCCCAGGGAATAAGGTGCGGCTGACTTCCTGTGGTTCTCCGAGTCCTCCTTGACCTGCTTGAAGATGGGGCATGATATTCACTTTCCTCCAGTACTCTGGCATTTCTCCCAGTCACCGTGACCCATCAAAGATTATTGAGAGTGGCCTTGCAATGCCATCAGCCAGATCACTCAGCCCTCGTTGAGGGATCAATTTTGCAATCAGAATTGGGTAAAATAATATTAAACCTCAAACATGTTTGTGTCAGACAGGTTTTGTGGATGTGCTGACCTCTTCTGGATACACGACCACCCCCACCACATAATGAAGCTCAAATGATTCTGAGCGATGCTGGTGCCTTCCTGACAATATCAAACCAAAATAATTTCAGTATTTTTCTCCTGGCAATTCTTCCAGTCCAAGAATTCCTGTAGTGACACCCCCTGCCCGCAGGCTGTTGTATAGACTCTTTTATCTAAAGGGAGTGGTCGCTGGGGAGGAGCAGGGCAGCGGCAGGGTCCGGCTTGTGCATCTCCCATCAGCCAGATCCCTCAGCCCTCATGGGTGCATCACATCTGTGCCCATGCATCTGTCTATGTCCATTTTCCTTAAGTATCCCCTGACCTGATCCTCTTCAGCCAACAATATGTCTGCCTTGCTGTAGCCTTCCCCCAGCCTCTGTGACCTGGCATCCCTGAGAGTTAATCAGGCCAGTAGAGATGGAGGGTGAAGGGGGCCTTTAGTGCCTCGGCCTTTCCTATCTCTTGTGTCCCCAGGTTCCTCACCTCATTCAGCAGCAGGTGGCCATTCCCTCTCATCGTCCTTCTGTTACCTGAGAGCTTACAAAAGCCCTTCATGTTGCCTTAGATATTCCTGGCCAGGTTGAGTTACATCTGGGCTTTGGCTTTCCTACACTCATTCCTGGCTGCTCAGCAATGTCAGTCTCAGGTTCCCTGTCCGTGCTCCAGCCTCTGCCTCCTTTCCTTCTGTGTCTGGGTTTGGTCAGAAGCTCCTGTTCACCCAGGTGGCCTTGTGGCTTTTTTGTCTGATTGCCCACTTGTTGGGATGGAGAGCTCTGGAGCTCAGAGGAGGTGATCTTTGAACATCAACCATCTTCCTTGGCCCCCTCTTCCCTCCATTGCCTGATCCCAGGGGACTCCTCCAAGCAGATCTTTGAAGACACCAGTCTGCTTTCCTGAAGCCCAGCCTGTGAGCCCCCTCCTCCCCACCCTTAGCACCCTGAACTCCACCAGCTCATGATTGCTGCACCCCAGGCTGCCTTTGACCACCACATCTCCAACGAGCATGTTGTTGGTGAAGATGAGCTCCAGCAGAGACCCTCTTCTCGCTGGTGCACTTAGGAGCCTCCTGGGCTGCTTATATCCTCCTGTGTTGTCCCTCCAGCAGACATCTCTGAAGTCCCATATGAGGACCAGGGCGCACAAACATGAGGTTGCTCCTACCTGTCTGTCGAGGGCCTCATGTACTTGTTCTTCCTCATCAATCCCTTTTTGTGCCTTTTTTGCACAGGTATGGGCAGGCACCAAGAAGTACCAGCATCCAAGTCACCACCCCCCCTGCCCTTGGTGCCTGGTGCCACAGGTGTGTTGTGAACCTCTGCTTGACCCCCAAACCTATTCCTCTCTCCACAGCTTGGTGAGGGTCTTGGTGCCAAAGAGACACCCCAGCAGCGATACCAACGGCTGCAGCATGAGGTACAGGAGCTGGTTAGGGAGGTTGAGCAGATCCAGGTGAGCATTGCCCCTGGCATGGGGGTCGGTGGGGAGGTTGTTGCAGTGGCGTGACACAGTCACATTTCCTCCCCAACCCACAGAGCACAATGAAGGAGTCAGCAGCAGAGGAAGAGCTGACGCCCATGGCCTTGGCCAGACAGGTTGAGGGCCTGAAACAGCAGTTGCTCTCCAGCCACCTGGAGAAACTGCTGGGTCCTGCCGCGGCCATAGACTTTGCAGACCCCAGCGGTGCCGTGGCCAAGTGAGTGGGGTCCCAGGGTCCCGGTGCTGCAGCCTGGGGAGCAGAGGGAGGATGTCAGCATCCCCCTACCTTTTCCCCATGCCCAGACGCCTGCTGCAGCAGCTGGAGGTGGTGAAGTGCAGCAAGGTGACACCAGGGAAGAGCCCTGTCAAAGGCCCAGTGCCCACCAGAGATGCTGTCACCTTTGAGCTGTACTGGAGGCCAGAGCAGGACCAGTTTGCCCAGACTGCCAAGGTGAGCATGGGGAGAGGGAGGACACTGTCTCTGACTCCAAAATGAGGCATCCTGCTACCTCACCCTCCTCATCTTCCCCCAGATTGCGGAGCTGGAGAAGCGGCTGGCACAGCTCGAGGCAACAGTACGGTGTGAGCCCCACAGCCAGGTGAGGGGCCAGGGGCTCCTGCCATGCCACTCTCTTCCCCCCCATCCTGCCCCACTGATGCAATTTACTTCCCCACAGAATCCGCTGTTGGTCGGGCTGAAAGGCACCAGCCTTGTGGTGAGTCAGGCGGAGTGGGGGTGCATGCAGGGTCCCTCTTCCCCCACCCCATGCCCACATCACTTGGCAGGGGCAGTCTGGGAGTGCTGCCATCTGCTCCCCTCACCCTGCTGTCCATCCCAAGGAGACCATGCAGGTCCTGCAGGCCAAGGTCAACATCCTGGATGTGGCTGTGCTGGATCAAGTAGAGGCCCGGCTGCAGGTGAGGGGGGACGGAAGGAGGGAACTACGTGGTGGGTGTCACAGGGCTGTGGAGGGTGCACTTACCGAGGCTGTGAAATGGAGGGTGGACATTGCTGGATTTGGGGGTCTCACATTTGCTTCCTGCTCACCAGAGCGTCATGGGGAAAGTGAATGAAATCGCCAAGCATAAGGCAACTGTGCAAGATGCCGACACCCAGAGCAAGGTAAGAGCTGGTGGGGAGGGTCCCCCTAAGGCAACCCTGGCATAGTGGGGGATAGGTTGAGCCCTTCCTTCAGACTTGCTGACACCCATGCTCCTTGCCCCATCCCATCTCCCAGATCCACCAGATCTATGAGATGATGCAACGCTGGGACCCCGTGGCCAGCACCCTGCCTGATGTTGTGCAGAGGTTGGTGACCCTCAGGGACCTGCATGAGCAAGGTGAGAGGCTGGATGGGATGTTGGAGACAGTGTCATGGTGTGCCCAGGGATATCCTGGGAGGTCACTGCTTCGCTCCCCAGCCCAGCAATGAGCTTTCTCCTTCCTCCCAGCTACACAGTTTGGGCAGGTCCTTGTGCACTTAGACACAACGCAGCAAGAGATAGCTGGTGCTCTGAAGGACAACACTGTGCTGCTGGCAGAGGTTAGTCCCGCGAACACCCGATGGGGTGGAGTGAAGTCCCCATCCTGCTCCCCCACTCACCTTCCCCTCTCACCCCTACAGGTCCAGAAGACAATGAAAGAAAACCTGGCCATTGTAGAGGACAGCTTTGCAGACATAGACACCCGCATCAAGCAGCTGCAGAAGTGAGAGCACCCTGGAGACGCCACCCCTACCATCGGGCATTCCTACCCTGTCCTAGGCCCTGCAGCCGCCTGGGAATGACTCCTTCCCTCCACAGGTACCAGCCCCTCTTGTATATAGCCTGGCTCTGCCCCCCTGCTCAGTGTCGGGGCTGGAGGGGTCCACCCCACCTCTGTAATCCCACTTGGGGACGGGGAGCTCTGTAGCCCCCCCAATAAACAGCTCAGCTCAAAGTGCATTTGTGTCAGCATCTCCTTCAGAGTGTGCGGTGTGGCCCAGCACTGGGTTTTGAATACATCTTTTAATGGTGCATAAAGCCCCCCTCCCCACCGCAGGCTTCTTGTGTCACTAAATCTAGTTGCTCTGTCGGAAACATGTGACCCATGGGAAACGTGTCCTCACTGCCAGCTGTGGGACAGGGTTATTTGTGTGTGTGTATGTGGGAATGAACCCGAGTGGGTAGGGAGAGCCTGGGGCAGGGGCACATGCCCCCTCCCCACCCCCCGGCTGGCAATAATGATTGCTGCTGGTACCGGAGACAGAAGGGAGAAGCCTTGCATTTGGTGAGTGAGAACCTCGTGCTAAGCTCACCCTGAGTGGATCCAGCTGTGGGGTGGAGACACCCCCAAGCTGAGGTAACAGGGGCAGCTGTTGTAGCAGAGCTGGGCTGATGATTTTATAATTGGTATTTAGGTTAGAAGCAATGCTGTAAGGTCACATCTTAAAATATATTAAGAGACTAAATGGAAATAGTTGCTTGTTGTTGGATCAGCACCAGCAGAAATTTTATTCTCAAACTGTAATACAAATAACCTAACTAATTCCTAACTAACGTTATTTATCATGTTTCTGTGCCTAGTCAGCTTTGTTGAAAAGTTTCTTACTGTAGAGAAAGTTCAAATGCTTGTTGTTAGTGCAGATGTTTTCAGTAGGCCGGTACCTATAACTGGTAACAGTAGGCACTTCATTATTTAGTCCTATCGCACTGTGAGACAGCTGCCAAACAAAACGTACAGCATCTCTGAATAGGCTGGAATGTTCATCTCCTGCTTTTTGGCAAACTTTGTACTTGGATGATGATTTGCAAGACCATGCTTGTTTCAATTAAAAATTCCAAGAAATTGCTTTAGTAATACTGTTGAGATACATTGTATGGTTTGTATTTGCCTTTCAGTTAAACAGAACTGAAGTGTAATACCTAGGAAGCCTGAAGTGATTTAAAATTGTGTCTGAAGAGGGATGTTATGTTGTTACAAGATAAAATAACTCAGCTGAAAAAAAAAAATTGGAGGGCTGAAGAGAAAGGTGAGGGGCAGCCATGTGTCCCTGTGCTGGCACGGGGAAGTTTGAGCTTTTCTTGTTTCATGCTTTAGTTAACCTCAGGGATACAGTGCTATCCTAAGGTATTTACCAAAGATAGAGGTTGATGTTTATGATACTACTGTAAGCCTGTCTTTAAGAATAATACTTAAAAGTTTTATTTTATTCTGCAGTTTACTATGTAGAGGTGTACATAGTGTCAGTGTTGCTGGGGTGGGGGCTCAGGGGTCGGTGGGGGGCACGTAGGCAGGGGGCAGTACCCGTCGGGAGTGGGCACGCACCCAGGGGTGCTGCAGCACGTCCTGCAGGGGCAGGCGCTGGGCCGGGCTGCGGCGCAGCAGGCGCGAGATGAGATCACGAGCACCCTCGGGCACGGTGGAGGGGAAGTGCAGGTCCACCTGGCAGGGATACAGAAATGGAGGGGGCATAAGGACCCCCCCACCCCAGCACTGAGGTCCCTGGACCCCCCCCAGCTGTGGGTCTCCCCCCACAATAAGAGTGGGAGTTGTCGGGCATGGGATGTGTATGTGGACCAAAGGGAGGGTCCCCATGGCAGGGAGATCTGGAGGGTCTGTGCTCCCTAAATGTGGGTGTCTCTGTGGCAGGGAGAGTACAGCATGTGAGGCTGGGGGGTGCTCTGGGGTCCTTGTAGGTCCCTGTAGGTGCTCCCCAGGGTGGGTGGGGATCCCTAGGGCACAGTCCCCACCTTGGTGATGCGGCGGTAGGTCTCAGCATGGGAGGGGCTCTCGAAGGGGGGGTGCCCAACCAGCAGCTCATAGCAGAGCACGCCCAGGCACCACAGATCCACCTTCTCGTCGTGCTCGCGCCCCTCCACCATCTCGGGGGGAAGGTAATCCAGCGTCCCGCACAGCGTCCTCCGCCTGGGGGGTCACCCCATGAGGAGACAGCCCCATGTGTACATGCACCCATCAGCTCTCCAGAGGTATGTAAATGCAGTTCTGTGTTAGGGGGAGCCTCCCATTGGCATGTTGGGGCCCCTTGGGGTGCTTGGTGGTCGTTGTCCCCTTTCCCCCTAGGTTGGTGACACCATCCCCAGGGGGTGTCCCTGTCCCCACAGGGTGCCCCAGGAGGGATCCCCATTGAGCCCCCCCCAGCCCCATAGGGCCCCCTCCCCAGGCCATACCAGTGGGAGGGCATGTGCACAGCCCACCCAAAGTCAGTGATCTTCAGCTCCTCCAGCCCCATCAGGTGCTCCCCCAGATCCATAGGGCCCCCCACAGCCCACCCAGGGTCCACCACAGCTGTACCGGAGGGAGGGGGCGTGCACAGACCACCCGAAGTCAGCGATCTTCAGCTCCCCCATCAGCCCCAGCAGCAGGTTCTCAGGTTTGATGTCCCGGTGAATCACCTTCTTCCCATGGCAGTACAGCAGCGCATCTGCCATCTCCTCCATCAGCTGGGGGAGCCAAAATGAGAGGTGGTCAGGGCACCCCTAAGTGCCTCCTAAATCCCTCTGTGCCATCCCAGGGTCTCCCACATCCTCCCTGGCTGCACAGGGGGTGGATGCCACGGTGGGGCAGATAACAGATCCTCTATCACATGGGGGCTCAGAGCACCCTCACACCCCCCAGGGTCCCCCACTGAGCAGAGTGTGGCCACTGTGGGTGCGGCAGCAACTCCTCTATCAGCTGGGCATGGAACAGGACACCCTAAAACTGACTGGGGGTCCCCAGGACCACAAGACTGGTCCAGGGGGACCTCAGTGTTTGGGGCTGGTCAGGGGGCCAGATGCCCATGTGTGGGGGTGCCCCTGGTGTCTGGGGAAGTTCCAGGGTGCTCCATTTTGGGGTGACCTGACCGTGGCAGTGCGGGTGGCATCGAAGCGGCCTTGGCGCTGCAGCTCCTTGTAGAGCTCCCCCCTGGGCGCGTACTCCAGGATGAGGAACACCCGCCGCTCGTCATGGAAGTAGTTGTAGAGGCGCAGGATGTTGGGGTGCCTGAGGGGAACAGGGACACACAGTGAAGCTCCAGGACCCCCGCACTACCACCCCAGGGTCTCCAGTGCCACCCACCATCACCCACGGGATCTTGGTGACCCACACTCAGTGTCATCTAGGGGACTTCTGTTACCTAGAGGACCCCAGTGCCACCCACCATCAACCCAGCAGAGCCCAGGACCCAACCCCCACCATCACCCAGGTGACACTGGGACTCCCTCATTGTCAGTCCAGTGCCATCCACTACCACCTGGGGTGAGGGGAAGGGGGGGAGAGTGGGTGGGTGTTCCAGGACCCCTCACTATCATACTGGGGGTTCCTCAGGATCCTCCCACTGTCACCCAGTGGGTCCCTGAGTGCCGCCTCATTGAGTTAGGGTCCCACCAGTGCCACCCACTATCACCCAGGAGCTCCCTAGGACCCTACCACCACCACCACCCAGGGTCCCTTGCCTCCCCCCGAACACCCCCATGCTTGTGTTTCCTGACTGTAAGTGGGCCATGATCTCGATCTCTCGCCGCAGCTGGTGCTCCACCCCTTCCTTCTCCACCTGGGACTTGAAGAGGACCTTCAGGGCCACCAAGAATTTCGTGCTCCGCTCCCGTGCCAGGTAGACGCTCCCAAACTTGCCCTTCCCCAGCGGCCGCCCAATCTCAAAGTCATCCAGAGTAAAGGTCCGTCTGCAGGGTGGGGAGGCAGAGACATATGATAGTGGGGGCACTCCATCATGGGGGACACCCAGCACCTGCATCCATACATAGTCAACACCAACCCCAGTGTCACCTATCAATGCACAGGGGTCACAGGACCATCCCACCATCACTCATGGGGGATCTCCAGGACTCCTCCCTCCTGCAGTGTCATACTGGGGTTCCTCAGTGCCACTCAGGGTGTCCTTGGACCCCCCACAATCACCCCAGGGTCCTCAGGACACCCCACAGTGCCACTCACTATCACCTAGGAGGGTTCTCTGGAACCTCCCTGTCTTATCATACTTGGGTCCCCAGCAGCCCCCCTCTTTACCCCATGGTCTCCTCAGTGCCACCCACCATCACCCCTGAGCCCCCTCCCCCCACCAACATCCCAGGGTCACCGCCCCCACCACATCACCAAGAGGGTCCCAGAATACCCTCCCACTGCCCAGGAAGTCTCTGGGTCCCATCCCCCGTGCACTGTCATACTGGGGTCCTCAGACACCCACACTAGCACCAGGGGGTAGTTGGAGACCCCCAGTGCCACCCAGTGGGTCCCTGACAACCCCTCATCACCCCAAGGTCCCTAGGACCGTCCCACGTATCACCCCAGGGTTCCCAGTTTTGCCCATCACTCCATGGGTCCCTGCTGACCCCCAGACCTCCCCAGTGGCACCCCCTCTCACCTCCCCCCTCACTCACTGGGGTGGAAGAGAGGCTGGCAGGGCAGTGGGCTCCAAGGGCACCTGCTCAACTCCTGCGGGACAGAGGTGTCAGCTGGGGGAACCCCCGAAGAACACCCCTGGGGGTCCCCCATAACCCTACATGGGACCTGGGCATCCAGGTGCCTCACTAAACCCAGGTGCTCGGTATCTCCCTCCCAAGGGCCACTCCTCCCGAAGGAACCCAGGCGTCTGGGCTCTCCACTCCCAAGAGATTCCTCCTCCCAAAGGGACCCAGACCTCCCATCCCCCAACTCCTCCCCAAGGGACCCTTTCATCCGCCTCCCTTCCTCCCTCGTGAGCCCCAACTTCCCGCCTCGTACCTGGCAGGGCCCTGGGCTTGCCGGGGGCCAGGCCGGCGGCTTTCGGGAGCAGGGCCGGCTCGGAGGCGGGGGGGTCGGAAGCAGGCGGGTCCTTACAGCGCACCGGCTGGTGGGCCGGAGGGGCCAGGGCCCCGCACTGCCGGCAGGTTAGGGATCACCGAGGGGACACCCCGCCCAGGGGTGGGGGACACCTCCAAAGGAGACCCCAACACCCTTCAGGGACACGTCATGCCCCCCGCCCCCCAAAAGGGCCCGGGGTAAACCCTGAGCCACCCCAGGGACGGGGACAACCCCCCACCAGAGAGGGCAGGAACCACCCTGAGGGTACCCCCGGAGATGGGGGCCCAGGGGGCACCCCGAGACCCCCTCGTCCCAGGGACGGGGCACCTCCAGAACGGGTAGCGTCACCCTGAGACGCTCCCCCCGCGAAGGGAGCGCCCTGGGAATGAGGAGGGAGCATCACCTTGGCCAGGCGGGATAAGTTTGGGTTCACGTTCTCCTTCTGCGCCATCCTGGGGACAGAGGGCACGGCGTCACTACGAGACCCCGCAATACCCCAGAGGGCGCCCGCCGTGCCGCGCGTCCTTACCCGCCGCCTCAGCTCCCGCTCTCTGCCCTGTGCGCCGCCGCCGCGTTTCAAATCTGCCACTCTCTCTCCCATTGGCTGACACTTGCCGCGCGCCGCTCGTCCATTTGCCTCTGGTGGGGACAGTTCCGCCCCTACCCACAAGCCCCCTCCCGGCGCGCTTATGCTGTTTCTCATTGGTCGGATCTGCCGCTAGCCTGGTTGGCGGGGGCGGGAGCTTAGCGCTGGTTGGCTGCCGGGCGCTGTGGTGGTTAGAGAGCATGCTGTGGGGCATTGGTCAATCGGCGCGGGGGGGGCGCGGCCGAGAGCGGCCGCTGGTGGCACGAGAGCGGGCAATCGAGAGGAAAGAGGTTAAATGGTTCCTGGAGGCTCGGTGTTGGAAACGGGCGGTGATGAAACCAGACCTGCTGAGCAAAGCCTACCTGTGAGTTACAGCGTGCTTTAAAGGGGAGCAGTGGGACTGGCACCTCAGGGCTGTACTTGTAGCTTTGTCTGAGAGAAACTGAGGCAGTGCGGTGATGTAAGGGTGAGTTTGGACAGGCCACGGCAGTTAAATAAACCATAGCTTTTTGAGACAGATTTTTGTGGCTCACAGATTTGCCAAGCATCTAGTAAAAATTCTCTTCAAGCCTTTCTTTTCTTGGTTATTCCTATTTTAAGTGAGCTATGTAATTTTATTTTAATCACTGCCTGGACAGGGAGACATTCTACAGGAGTACTTGTATTGGTTTACCAGAGGTCTTGGTTGCCTCAGAAGTTACTGCCCTTCTCAGCTTTGCTTCTGGGGTTTCGCAGGGCAGTAAAGCACCTGTGCTGGGGCAGGCTAAGTTTCCTTTGTGCTAAAACAGACAAGTGTTCACACCAGTTTCTGTGAGTCAACTTATAAAGTGTTTCATAAATTAGTGTTAAATTTCCTTTGCAAAACATGTCTGTGTCCTTTGTGCACTTTTTTTCCTTCCACCCGTCCAAAAGACATGTCACTTGTTAACATCCCAGCACTGAGCATGGCGCAGCGTGGCCTAAAGCCGTAACATAGTACAAATGTTGAAGAACAATAGCTGTATGTGCTCTTTTTAAAAATCTGGCTATTTAAGGATTAATCCTATTGTTGATATTGCCTTGTCATGAATTCTAGAGACCATGGTTATCTTTCTCTTCCCTCTTTACTGGTAAAATTATGCTTTGGTTACTAATAGGTCACAATTAGGTGTTGATTCAGGAGGCTATTGACCCTGCTGGAGGAAAGCTGTAAATAAAATGAAACTGATGATTTCTGAAGTACTGCGATACTGACTGCATCTCCAGTTTCCAGTAAGTTGTTCTGAGTAGCATTTGGGAAATGTGTAACAGGAAGGCCTAATTGCAGGAATTGAAAACTGACTAAAGGAGGTTAATACAATTTTTAATAGCCAAAAGAAAATGAGGCATCTTTTTTAGTAGAAATTAAATCATTTTTTAGCTTTTATGTAATACAAAATAAGAGAAATCAGTCTTTATTGTCTGAAAGATCATTTTGAAAAAGGTTTTTAAGAAGCACTCTTGACCTTGCTCAGCTGTGCTTATAATACGGATAAATCTGTATTCAATCACTGAGTCAGCTGTGTGAACACAGGAGGTCAGTGATGAGACGTGGCTGTTGCTTCCCATGACACAGACGCTGCACGAGCCAAGCGCAGGTTTTTTGTGCAGATGTTCCGTGTTCCCCCTGAACAGCACCGGACAGAAAACGAAGCACGTCCTTGCAGAGCATCAGCCAGAACGGTGTCTGGCAGCCCCTTCTGCGGGCGGTTCTCACCTCGGCCCGTGCTTTTCTGCTGGCCTGTGAATGCAAGGAGCAGCAATGTAGTGAAGAACTGATTCCTGTGAAGTTTTCCCAGGGTCCTGTCTTAAGGATTAAAAGAATGCCCTGCTCTTATCTATCACCTTCAATCACATGTCTTACCAGGTGCACCAAAATGAAATGCAGATGAAAGCGCTTATTCTTAAAAGCATAAATAGACAATAAAGCAATAAATGCTTATAACAAGATAGTTTTATTGAAGGACAAGCAATAGTTGGTGTGTTGATGGTAAGGCTTCATCAGGAAGGCATTTTCTCCCTCAGCGTAGGTTCAGTCTGTGAGCGCCTTGTGCCCCGTGTTGCAGCCCCCGGAGCCTCAGGAGCTGGTGAACAGGGGAGGCTCCGTCACAGAGCGCCCGGGAGAGCTACTGGTGTTCTTCAGGTTCATGTTCCTTACAACCCCCTCTTTCCCCCTCAGGATCTATAGAGAATTTCCCCTCTGAAGTCTTCTGGGAGCTGGAGACAGATACAATCTTTGCCTTGAAAATCACTCCAATGTTTTTAACCAGGAGATAGTTGTGATTAACTGAACTGAAGTTTCTCTTCCTTCAGTGTACCCATGTGTGTTCGTAACTAGTTTGTAAACAAAAATTGCTGGAGGCTATGCAAGCTCTCTTCCTCCTCTGGTGACTATTAACATGTTTCAGAGAGAGATTTTGTTCAGCAGACCTTGTGTTGTGTATTGATCTGTATGTTAACACATGCGCTACAAATATCAAACCAAGATAAACACGTGTAGCTCACTACTGGATCTGGGTTAGACCAGACACAGCAGTAACCGCTGTGCGCCTCAGGCAGTGGAACCTCAGCTTTTTTCTACGAAGCGTATTGTAACCGTTCCATTATAAGTTGCATTTGTCTGCTGTACCTGAGTAGGGTATTTCTGCCAGTGTGTTGGAGGCTTCTGCTTGCCTGTGTTCGTGCTGGTGTGCCAGCATCATAGGGACTTATAACTTTGTCACCTCTCCGTGTCTTCTCGCGGGCTGACTTAACTGCTTACTCCATGACTTGTCTAATGCCAGTTAAAGCAATCAGGTACAGGCTCGGTCAGGATTGTAGTAAATGCAGAAAAATTTCTTTAATGACACATCAGAAAGCTGAATGTTTGTTGCTCCCAGCTTTCATTGCAGAGATCTGTAACATGAAGGAAAGATCAGGTGTGTGACTAAAGCTGGCTGGATGTCTTCGTACATGAAGGACCGTGCACACCAAACTTGTAACTGCACTGTTTTCAGTCGCAACTGGCCGCAAGATAGCAGAGCATGTTATTTGTGCAACAGACTGTTAATTCAAGAGCTAACTCTGTTGCTTTTATTAAATGCTGGATTGGCCTATTCAGTGTGTTCCACTCTCCATACAAGTTTTCATTGCAGAACGTCCCCAGCTGTCTGGTCCCGCCAGAGGTGTGTGTGGGGAGGTGACTCAGATTCAGGTCCCCTTAGTTAGAAAAGAGTATATGAGGTACTCAAGGACTGTAAACAAAAAAAACCCAACACCTTTTATTTTGCAGCTTGGCCCAATTAGCGGGAAGATTTATGCTGCTTAAGCCAAATTGGTGAACAGTTTAACAGCCAAAGGGTTTACACAAAGGAGTTTTATGGCTCTAAGCCTTAGGTTATACTGCTCTAGAGGGACAGGCGAAGAAATAGGGATATAGGAAAGGAAAAGAGAAGGAAAGAAAGAGAACGAAAGGCAGGAAGGCACATCCCCCCGGGGCCTTTGTCTGCGGCGCCTGGGCTGATGCTGGGATGTAAATCGCGATTCACCTTCTCCTGAGTGCCCCATCTGCTGCTGGACATGGTGTCCATACGGGATTGTTTTCAGTCTGAATGACCCATCGCTGCGGAATGAGCTGTTGTTGCCATAATGTCTGAGACATAATTCTGTTGAGTCTCTGTCACAGGAGGCTGATGGTGCTTGTCTGAAAAGCCCCCAGTTTTGGTCACTACAAGTGTTCATGGTTTGTTCAACATGAACGTTCTCTCATCCTAAGGAGGACTGTCAACTGACGATCTTGGTGAGATGTGTTACTTGAAAAATCGTGTCATCGGTGAAATCAAGTACTTCCTCTTATGAAATCTGTGTATATAAGCAAATTAAAGGTATCTGGACAAAACAAAACAATATCCTTAAGAGACCCTCCTGTCTCAGTCATTCTGGCTGCGGTCTGAGTGGCTGGAACATGAGGGTGGGCAGGATCAGGGCATTGAGCAGCAAGGAACACCACAAGTCACTCATCCTTTCTTCTCAGGGCAGCACCGCACTGTGATCATCTGCAGTGCTCAAAATCCTGTGGTTTGACAGCACAAATTCTTCTATAATGCAACAGTTCCTCACATCTGGTATCTTCTCAGCCAGGAACAAGATGGGTTTAGGGAGGGGATTGCAGATGTAAAGCGTTACCCGCAGTGTGTGGAAAGAAGATGCTCAGAGCCATGAACTGGTTGAGAACTGGGGGTCCCCGGTCTGCAGTTGGTGTTTTGTCTGCTCATCAGACAGCGGCACTAAGTGCTCGAGCAAACTTTCCTTTCCGCAGTCAGGCCCACCTGGGAGTTGGTTGAATGCATGAGCTGTCTTTAAAGAACACGTGAATTTATCTGATTCTCCACTGGATTTTTTTTCCCTGATAGCTTTATGCCACCAGATTTGTTGCATTAGTATGTTACTTACATAATTCCGTGAAGACCCACCTCTAAAGCCTCTTGTCGTGTTACTTACCTGACACATTCAATGCCTATACATCTCAGTAACAGTGTGCATCTTTGTACAGCACAAACATGTGCGTGTGTGTATGCACATAAAGGTATGTAATTTGGGTCAAATCTTTATTTGCTGTATGTAGGTATGATAACACAACTTGCAGAAAAACACAACCTACCAATGAAAACAAGTTTCAGCTCTGCCTGTGGATGTTTTACCCGGATGAGTGTTGATTGTTCACTGTTACCCACTGGCGTCCTTCAGAACTCACAAAGGTATCGGGTGGTTTTTCATAACATGTTTGTATACTTAATGTATAATACATTAATAAAGTGCACATTATACAGTAATTTAAGCAACAAAATAATTTCAGTGAAGATTCCTGGAAGTAAATGAAGGTATAACTGGTATATCTTATAGCTGCCCAATTTGTAGTTAATATGGTAAGAAATGTGCGATTACATGCAATCATGTTGTGTGTAGATGTGCAGTTGTATACCTTGCTGATAACTGCATCCTATTGTGGGTATTTTCATAAGAACTGATACAGGAAAATGAAACCAGGTGGTGTTTCTTCCACTCCCTTCTCCCCTATTGTTGCCCGTTTGCTTTTTAGAAACTGTTTCTGATAATACAGCAAGTTCTTTTTGTTGGTTTGAATTCCCTGTAGATCACTGAAATGAAACACTCAGAGCTTCATTTCAGCAGGTTTAATAAAAATGAATGGAAGGTGTCAGGAGACACTGAGGGAAATGTATCACATGAACTACTTGTGAGACCATTTAAAACTATTTATTATGTGCTAACTACACTTATTTTGTCCAATTAACAGATAATTGCAAGCTTTCTTAAAGCTATCTTTCTGTTGAGTTGTGGCTCCTTACAGAAATAATCCAAAGCACACTGATCCAGTGTCCTTTTTGAGTCAAAAAACCCTCACAAAGTGTATTTTATTAAACATGACTACAAACATATAGGCATTTATTAATAAGGGTGACCTTCATATTTACTGATTTTTATGGGTGAATTATCTACACAAAGTGACACAATGCATTAATTCTGTAATGCAGAATTGTTACTTTTAGTCCGTTCCTTGCATTTCCAGCAGAACTGTCTGTTCTGTGTTGTCCTTGCTGCGGGTCGGTTGCTCTACTGTCTGGTTCAGGAGAATCATTGAGTGTAATGTCGCATGTCAATTTTATGGACATTCTTTCTAGAAACTCGGTGGGAACTCTGTGGGGTTTCTATTGATGTGAGGGCCTAGGGGAATTAGAGTTGCATTTGACGTATTGATAAAGCACACTTGATTCCATAGCTGTATTTTTAGTTCATTCTCTTGTGATGCTTTCTTATGAGCTGTTGGCATTTGAGCTGTGTGTCCTGTGTCTGATAGCAGAATTTGACCTGAGATGACAGTATAAGCTTGGAATTTGCTTCAAATAAATACATACATTTGCCTGTATCTGGCAGAGATGATTGCATTTTATGAGTAACCTCCTATCCTGATGTATGGAGTATGAACTTTATGAGCTTGCTTTGTTTCTCCAAGTTGTGTAAAGTGACAGTATGTGCTGTGCAACAGTTAAATCAGTGTCTCATTTCAGAATAGTGTGTAAACTACTGAACAAGACCCGTGAGCGTGTTCATTGTCTGTACAAACTCTGACACCGTGTCGGTGCTGGATTTGCTGCTCTCATTGCCCACGCCTGCACGCTGTCTGATGATGGTGAGTTTCTCCATTGATGACATGATCATGGCCAGATAAAGACCCTCCTGGTGGAGAATATCCAGGCTGTTTGGTCTGGTTCCCCAACTGCTAAGCCCACGCGACTTCTTTTTTTGGTCTCCGTAGGCTTTTGGTGAGTGTCTCTGGTCTGTCATTGCTGGTTTTATGTTGATCTTCTTTCTGTGTCCATTCACTGGAATTACATCCTGCCATTCAGCTTCTGCAAGTCTGCACAACCAGTCTGTTCAAGACAGCCAGTTTAAGCGTATTCTAATCAAAAGAAAGAAGTCTTTGAACACTCTGAGTTTACAGCTCTGTTCCGAAAGGGCACAAGTTAGTACAGGTGGATCAACGTTACGTAAATGCCATAGAACAAAATGTGGCTACTGTTGTTTATCTGCTATAATTTCTGTAGCATTTTTAGACAATTTTAGAAGTAGACTCTTGTAAGGAATCCAGGATCTTGTGCTTACCTGCATATTGCTCGTTCTGCACGTTTTCTTCGATTTATGCTGGCCTGAGGTATTTATCTGCAGTGCAATACAGTGTAGATACTAAATCAGGTCTGGAAGCCGTCTCAGGAGATGTATTAGCTCATAATTACATCAAAAATAGAAGGAATGCTACTTCCTTGTTTCCTGTGCTTATATAATAAGGCACATATGTGATAGTAACAGAGTTCGTGACCCCCATACTTCATATGCTTATAGCAGTGTACAAATAAATTATTAAAATTAAGCTGGCTTTCAGGTCTTCTGTTTTAATTACTTTTCCAATTTGACTCTTTGTGTTTTTCTTTATCACTGGAGTCCAACCCCACTCACTGTCCCGCGACTGGGGACTCCAGACAAGGGGACACAGACGTGGGGGTGGCTGCACAGTGGACCTCAGCGGACTTGAGAACCACTCAGCTGGTGTGAGGATCAGACACGTACAAACCAACTTTGCTTTTTAAATGATGAGGATGATGTGCTTTGTTTTGGAAGACATCAGATTTTGAATGTTTAAGGAAGCTGTAACTACCTCGATGTTTCCTTCTTGCCGCAGTCAGATTTCCGGTTCTGTCTGTCGAGCTGTGTTCCTCTCCCGCACCAAGTGGTGATCGTGGGGCTCAGGGTGAGGGGGGCAGGGAGGGTGGGGGTGTCCGTGGACTTGAATAAGTTTTGTTTGGGGTTTTTTAAACACCGCTGTTGACACATTGTATAAAAACTGATTGCTGCAGTGCTAATGAATGAACAGGAGGATAAGCAACAGATTTGAGAACCTGTTTGGGTTGTGGTTTATTGAAAAATTATTATTTAACTCAAAAAGCAGTAAGATCTTGCAGTAGTCTTCTAATACTTAGTGATAGCTTTTTAATGTACTGATTTGGAACTTTGAGATCATATTTGATATTAAGTGGCTGTTCCATTGTGGAATATTGCAGGAGTAAACTCTTGCATTTCAGCATTCCTGGCAGATCTGCAGCTTGATAAAGACCTCAGGCTGTTTAGTTTAATCAGACTTTTGTAGATCCCACCTTCAGTGTTCAAAGCACTGGCTGTCAATGTGTTTTCTGGTGGTGTCACTTCTTTCTGAACAAAGACGACAGAGGTACACAGCTCTACTGGTATTGTCTGTTTTATTTAAACATGGAACTTTAACTTGAAAGCTTAGAAAGCTGTGGTCTGTGGTATATCTTTGTAATGTTTGTAAATTTTTATGCAGATATTCTTATGCCAACCAGCACGAAACTTTTGTGAGTGTGAACTGCTGTGCAGTTAGAAAGAAGAAAGGTGTGTGAGCTAAACCAGCAGGAAGGCTGCAGCCGTGTAACCCGGGGGGTGCAAACGGCACGAAACGGGCTGCAGCGGCGGAGCCCTCGGTCCCGGGCTGTCCCGGGCAGGCGGCAGAGCCCTCGGTCCCGGGCCGTCCCGGGCAGGCGCAGCCTGAGAGCTCCCGGCCCCGCGCTGCGGGCGGACAGCGCCGCTCTGCGGCCGCCGGTGGCTCCGGGACGGGAGGCGAGGGGCGGGGGGGGCCAGTGCCGGGCGCGGAGGCCGGGGGGGGAGGGGCGCAGCCCGGTGGCGGACGCGGACGGGATTGGCTCCTGCGCGGGATGGGCGGGGACACGCTGCGTAAGTGCGCGGGCCGCGGAGCGCGTGCCGGCGGTGCGGCGGCTGGAGCAGCGCGCGAGGAACGGCGGGGCCGGCGGTGAGCGAGGGGCGGGCGGACAGCGGGGAGGCTGGACGGGGCCGGCCCGGGACCGGCTGAGGGGGGAGGCTGGAGGGTGACAGACGGGCTGGTTTCGGAAGGAGGAAGGCGAGGGGGAAACACGCGGGCGGCTGCGAGGGAAGGGAGCCCCGGGCTGAGCGCTGCGTGGGGCTCGGGCGGGGCCGTGGGGCGGAGGGGGGAGCCCCCGTAGTGACACAGGACAGAGGGAGGAAAGCGAGCGGGAGGGGGCAGCGGCGGGTCGGGAGCGCCAAGGGGGGGCGCGAGGGGCGGGGGGGGCCGGGAACGGAGGGAGCGGCGGAGGAGCCTGAGGGCGGGACGGCGCGGGAGGAGCTTGGGCGGGAAAAGCTGAGGTACCTCGGGGAGGGGATGATATCGGGGGAGGCTTTGACAGGAAAGGCTGAGGTACCTCGGGAAGGGGATGATATCGGGGGAGGCTTTGACAGGAAAGGCTGAGGTACCTCAGGGAGGGCATGATATCGGGGGAGGCTTTGACAGGAAAGGCTGAGGTACCTCAGGGAGGGGATGACATCGGGGGAGGCTTTGACAGGAAAGGCTGAGGTACCTCAGGGAGGGGATGACATCGGGGGAGGCTTTGGCGGGCAAGGGTGAGGGACTTAAAGGAGAGGACGGAAGGGAGAGAGGTTTTGGTGGTAAAGGCTGAGATACCTCAGGGAGGAGATGGCATCGCGGAGGCTGCAGTGGGAAATGCTGAGGTAGCTCTGGGACGGGATGGCACTAAGGTGTGGTTTCAAAGGGAAATGCTGAGGTACTTTGAGGAAAGGATGCTGGTCTAGGAACTATGAACACATCAGATCGGCTAAGAGAATGTTGATGACAGAAATTTCTGCAGTAAAGTATTCCAGCAAAGACAGGGAGAAGAGCAAAACTTAGATCAGGCCTCCTAGGATTCCTGCAGGTTAGAGGACAGGGATGATGAGGTTGTTAGTTCGGTCCTAACTTTTTCTTTCTCTCCCTCTCTTGCAGCACCAGACTGAATGGAGAAGCAAGTGGACGGGAAATTCCTGCGCCACGACACAGACCACATTTATTACTCTCGCCCTCTGAGACCCGGAGAACCTAACTGTTCCCATCATGCCTTGAAGCAGCCTCTGCTCATGCGCTTCTCTCAGGGAGAAGGCAGAATGGGAGTGACTCGCCACATTAAACAACAGGGTGTACACTCTGCAGCTTTCAAGCCCAGCTCTGCGTTAGCTCACCCCTGCAATTTTGCGCCGCCCACGCAAATTTGAGTTGTCGCTGGTTGTTGGAGCGTTTGGCTTTGGTGAGGACACCATGTGTTTGTCAGCAGTTGGTGTAGGGTGGAATCCTGAGGAGAAAGTGGTATTTCCGTGCCAGAA
Source organism: Patagioenas fasciata (assembly GCF_037038585.1). Taxonomy (NCBI): domain Eukaryota; kingdom Metazoa; phylum Chordata; class Aves; order Columbiformes; family Columbidae; genus Patagioenas; species Patagioenas fasciata. Next base: position 100,472 of record NC_092529.1, on the reverse strand, counting down.
CTCGTTGGTGTTTGCATGGTATTGTGGCAGTTGTTCCCGCAGGTGATCAGTGCTGGAGTATTATTGCAGGATGAGGGGATTTTGAAGGCTTGTCTATGAGATGCACTAGAGGCAGCAGTTACAAGCAAAAGGCTGAGATGTGGAGAGTTTGTCGGTGGGTTTTGGACAGCTGTCAGTTGAAGAGTTGGGTGTTTGCAGGTGAGGTGTAGGGCAGAGGGTGAAGCTGACTTTGCCTGGGCGGTGCAACTGGATGGGTGTGCAGAGCTGAGGAGAGCGGGCTTCTGCGGGTGACCCTAAAGCTGGAGAACCAGCCGGCGGCAGCTCCAGACACTTCCGCTGCTGGGCAGGGCCGTGCAGGGCCAGTGCCCTGGGGCACAGCGAGCGTGACCCTCCGCAAGCACCAAACAGCAGGTGAGGACCGTGGGGATTTGTACTGAGCTATGATATCTCTAAGGCCTGTGCGAGTGGCCGGGGCCAGAGCAAGGTGGGCTCGCTGTGGGGTGTGGGGAGGTGTCATCCCCCCTCTGACTGTAGTGCCTTTGGGCTGGTGTAGTTCAGTCCTCCCTGTGTTTCTCTTCAGGTGGAGCAGCGTGCAAAGGAAAAGGAAGGAGGCGAACCTGTGAGGAAGAGTGATCGAGAAGGAGGGTTGGAGTGCACCTGTGAGTCAAGAGGGATCCAGAAAGAAGACACGGGTGGTGGAACCACAGGTCAGGAGAGCTCAAGGAAGGAGAAAGGTGATTGTGGCAGTATGGGTTTTTCTAGCTCACGTGCTAATGAAAACAGTTTGGATAATAAAAGAAATATATTCAAAACCAATAATCAAAGGCAGGGAATGTTTATATGCTATGTATTGGATAGACCTGAAGGTATATTTGTTCCTACAACAAAGGTGAAGTTACAATGGTAATTAACTGAAGGTGTGAATTTCCAGATTGCATTGGCAACATACGCAGGGAACATATCAGTTTATTACCCTCAACATAAACTGTGGGCTGAAATTGGTAATTTACCGTTGTATGGCAAGTGCTGCTGTCAGCAACGACCAGTAAGCGACAAGACTGAATTTACTGACACCTCTGGTCGCTCACGTAAAGTTGTAATTACATGGCTAAACTCAGATACCCAGTGTTGTAAACACAAGGTAGAAAAAGGAGACCAGGGGTCAAACAAGTTCTTGAGCTGACAGCTGTTAGGATCGCTTTTGAATGTTCTGTAATGAGCCTTTGAATGTTGTAACTGACTCATATTGTGCAGCTGGCATACTTAACCGCCTGGAAGCTTCTTTTCTTAAGGAAGAGGATAATCCTCTTTTGATGGCTGAATTGAGAATGCTATGGTTTCTAATAAATCATAGACATCATGGTTTTTATGCAATGCACATCCGCTCTCGCGCTGCCCTTCCAGGACCTCTTGTGGAAGGCAATAGGAGGGCCAATGCACGAGCGGTGCCGCTTACTGTGCCTAAAGCCTTGAAGCAAGCTAAATTATCGGATAAACTCTTTCACCAGAATGCAAAGTGGTTAAAATTACAATTTCAAATTACAACGGATCAGGCCAGGAGCGTTCTTATGTCCTGCCCTGATTGCCAACAGTCGGCACCCATGCCATCCAAAGAGGGCATTAATCCAGGAGGGAATACTGCCAATGAAGTACGGCCAGCTGATGTAACGCGTTGTTCTGAATTGGGTAAATACATACGTGTTTCTGTAGACGCTCATTCCAGATTTCTCGTTGCAGCTGCACGCACTGGTGAAAGAGCACGGGACGTCTGTAAACAGTGGTTGGCGTGTTATGCTGTTTCAGGAGTTCCAGGATACGTAAAACCAGAGGAAAGCGTAACGCATGCTCGATTAGAGGAGCGATCCCCCGAGTGCCCAGCGCGCTGTAATAAAAGTGCCTGCTTTTTAACACTTTCAAAACAGTGTTAGAGAGTCTGTTTGCCGACTTTTCGGTATCATTTTCTGGCAACGAGGATGGGATAATCTGCCTGACCTCCCGTGGACCCCAGGATCTCTGGGACCTTATGCCGGCACCGGGGAATTCACGGAAGGGATCACGGATCCTCGGGCCAGCTCGGGACGTGGGTAAAACCCCATCAATGAGGTAAGGCACTTTCATTGTCTGGTTTGTTTGCACGCTGCCTGCACGAGACGTGGGCGACACCACTGCATTGGGTCTGCGCGTTTTGGTAAATTGGGTAACTTAAAAATAAAAAAAAAAATTAAAGAGGAAAATGAGAAAACAATAAATAAAAGAGAAGAACGAGGGAACAGTAATTTGATAAAGATACCTTTAGTGATTTTGCTGTTTGTGCCTTAGCAATTGTATGATTGTTTGTGTCTTTAGTGATTTGTTGTTGTTGTTACTTGTGTTTTGGGTGATTTTGTAGTCCAATACTTATGGTTCACCAATTGTCTGTTATTGTGATTGTGAAATAGGTAGTGGACAATGGACAGGAGCGATTCGGAAGAAATCCCCCCCGGGCTGTGTTTTGTGATATTGGAAAAGGATCGTTTGACTCCCTGGGGAACAGCAACCAGGGAATATTGTAATTAATGGTGGCCACTGTAAATAATATTAATATGCTGCACAGGTCTGGGTGGGTATACCTGAGATGTGTAGTATAGTAATGCACTACATGTAATATATAATGAGATATGTTTTAAATCATATATTGTCTATTATATAATGCATATTACACAATACAAAATGTTACATATGCATTGTATTTGAAAAAGGATAATCAGGGAAAGAAATTGAAGCCAGTAAAAGGTTTGTTGACGAACAGATATTGGTGTACAATACACAGAGAACATTAGATCAGGATTGTCCCTTGGTGAATCCAGGGTGGCATCCTAATGTCCTTATATCGGGGGGCAGGCTGAATTGGTATGAACAGTGCATTTTATACGGGATTAGACACTCTGTGCCTCATTTGCTACATCCCTTTATCTGTTTCCCAAATTACTATTTAGACTGTATTTACCATTGTAAAAATAAAGCTTTCCCCCTTTAATTTTTGTCATGTATTGTAATTCATAGAGATATTGGAGCCCGTCCTACCTAAACTGTAGAAAAGACAGCAGCCATGTGCATTTTTAAATAAAGATTAAATCAAGTCTGCTAGCTCATTATCTGAAGGCGTTCTACTGTGATCACCTCCCTCCCAAGGTTTTGTGTCTATTGTATCAGGGCCTGACACCCACGGCCACAGTGGATGAATCACCATGGGCACACCACCAGGACCCGCTTGTTCATGTCCAGGGTATCCACTCCAGCAGACACTGTTAGTAAAAGAGCACATCATGAAACTGGAAAACCATCTAATTGTGTCATTATACACATTCACTGCTCTTTTTTCTGCTTTATACCCCTGGTAGCTTTTTAAAATTGAACAGTTTGAAAAGGATTTCTGTTTTGGCCCTGCACACGGAGGCTGATTTTCCTTTTCTAGGGCCTTCCACCCGGTTCACCGCACCCATGTGATCACTGCGCTGCACGTGGGCAAAATCAGCTGTGCCCTGTGTTTCTCCTGTAAAATAGTAAGAACGCTAATACAATCGTGCCAGGAACTACCTTCACTGTGAATATTTGAAGGAACCCACTGCTAATGTATTGTTAATTGGTACTTGTATTATGGATTAGATGCAACAAAAATCCATTCTTTCTTTTATCCTTTGCTGTACAGGAGGTGGTTGAACTTTTCTATAGCAGATTCAATCGCCTGTTGTAAAGCGAGATGGTTGTCTCCTGTGAGGAAGCAGGGTAGATTTACCCATACTCTATAAGCACCATGGATGAGCTATATAGAGTAACAGCTTAAAAACAAACCAACGAACAACAAGAAGCTAACGATCAAAACAACAAAAGGAAAAAAACTCCAAACAAACCAACCCAAAAGCGCAGAGGCTCCTGAACGCCCCCTCTCAGTGCTGTGATGTCCGTTTCCAGGGAGCCCGTGGGGTGTCCCCACAACCGCAGACACAGGTGACCTGGCTGGGTGGTGCCAGCAGAGAACAGTTGGTGTGATCCAGCTCGCTGCGCTGCCCTGGGAAAGCCGGGGACAAAGGGCCGGGCCGGGGCATGGGGAGGTTGGTTCCAGCTCACGGAGGAACTCAAAGTGACTGCAGAAACAGCCCCGAGCCGGGACGGGCCCGGCCGTGTGCTCCTGTCCCCCGCCGCGGGGTCCTGGCTCTGGACATCGTTGCACAGGATCGTTTGAGAACCGTTCCTGAAGGATGCGCAGCGCCCAGAGCAGCAGCGCCTGCCCGGCTGCTGCTCAGCCGAGGGTAAGGGCTGGAACTGACCCTGTAACAGCAGCAGAGCTGCCACAGCTGCGGGCGAGCCGAGTTACTGCTGCAGACAAGACACGGGGCACAGGGAGAGGCAATGTATTTTATTAAGACAGAAGGCATCTTTAGGAAAAAAAAAAAAAACATTTTAGCAATGTCGGGCTATGATCTTTTATCAGTGTGTCTGCCATGTGCGCGGCTCTGGGAAAGCGCGTTCAGGGAGCTCAGGCTGCCCACGGGTCAAGAAAAAGCGCCCGCGCTGCGGGGCCCGGGGGGCGCTGCGTGACCGCGCTCGGTGCTGCCGTCTGGTGGCCACAGCCCGGAACTGCAGCTGGGGAGCGGCGCCCGGTGCCCGTGCCGGGGGTAAGAGGGGGGCGCTGCCGCTGCGACCGAGGTCGTGCCCGTCAGAAAGGGGGGGGCAGCGGTCGGACGAGCCGCCGGGAAAAAAAGAGGCGCCCGGCTCTCCCGGGGCGGCCCTGCTGCGAGGGGAACGGGCGAGGCGGCAGCAGGAGGAGGCGGCGTCTCCTCGGTCCCGGGCACAGGGGAGAGAAACCTGCCGGCCGGAGCTCCTTAGGGCTCTCTCTGTTCACAATGAATTTAAGGGTAGGTGACCACCCGCCCCCCTTGTCAGCGTAAAGCAAAGGAGCGCGGTTTGTTGTTTCCTTTCAAACGCGGCTGCTGGAAGCCGCGCGGGCAAAGGGCGTGGGGGTCCCGGCAGGGCGGAGAGCAGACGGGTGAGGGTGCAGAGCGGGCCAATCAGATGGCGCGGGAAGGCTGGGGGGGGGGGCGGAGCGCTGATAGGCTGCCAACGCACGTCAATTGCCATTCTGTCCGCCAATCAGATTGCCGGAGGGGCGGATGTCGGACGCTCCGTACTGCGCATGAGCAAACTGCGAGTACTGATGGGCCAAGAGAATGGTGATTGACTTGTCTTCGGCAGCCAATCGTGTTGCGGAAAGGGGCGGGTGCTGTTCTCTCCCTACTGCGCCTGCCCTCACTGCGAGCTCTGATAGGCGGAGAAAATGGTGATTGACGTGCCTAGGCAGGCTATCATTTTGCCGGAGGGGCGGGCGTTGCGGGCCTCTGGGCGCCGGACAGAGCATCCAATAGGAGGACAGCGTGGTGGGGTGGAAAGCAGCCAATCAGCGCGGGTCCTGGCGAGCGGGTCCGTGGTGTCTCGGGGTGGGTACCGGGAATTAACGGGAACGGGGGTCGGGGCGGCTGCGGAGCGGTTGCTGCAACCGGCACCCGGGGACCTGGAGGCAGGCGGCTCAGGGCAGCCCTTCGTGAGGTCCCCGGAGGCGGCAGAAAGGCAGAGGGGAAGGAGGCGACAGCCGGGGGCCTCCCGCCGTGGAGGTCTCCGGGGCGCGGCGGGTGTCGGTGCCCGCGGAGCCCGGCGGGACGGTGGGAGAGTGCGAGGGGAACGGAGCGGCGAAAGAGGCGGCAGGTGAGTGCGGCCGCGGCGAGGGTGACCGTGCCGTTGGAACGGGGGGAGTGGGATGGGCCGGCGCGGTGAGGAGGCGTTCGGTTCAGTTTCCCCCCTGCCCTTACGGCCGAACTGGCGAAGCCGGTGGGAGGTGTGTGACCCCGAGGGCAGGTGCGCCGAAGGCTTGCGGTCTGGAGCCGTGTGTCCCTCCGGTACAGCAGTCCCTCCGGGAGCGGCGCAGCCTCCGTTAGTCGGGGGGAGACGTTTCAAACCAGAGCGAAGGCGAGGTGGCAGGCTCGGTGGCGTGGCGGGTCGGGCGCCGCTTCGGCGGGAGCTCGGGGCGAGGCCCGGCGGGGTCTGTGTCCTGTACGCGCGGCTTTCGTTCCGCGGCTCTCTGTGTGCGTTTTTGTTTTGTTGCGTTTGTTTTCTGGGGTTTATTTTGCGGGGTTCCCGCGAAACGCGGCACGACCGCTCGCCCGGGGCTGCCGCGGCGGTCTCAGTGCTGCCGCCCTGTGGCGAAACTCGGGTACTGCAGCGCACGGCCGGGGGAAGAGGCGCCGTTTGACCCGAAGCGGTCAGAAGTGCCAGAAACCAAGGCCAGAACCGGCAGGAGCTGCGGCTTCGCAGTTCTGTCAGCATTGATCTTAGGACTCTGATTTTGATGCTAGTCGTTTTTACTTACATTACGCTACAGTGTTCTGTTTGGTACTGCTAGTGGGTAACAAATAATTGTGCTGTACCACAACACGAGATGATAATATTTCATAGATTTATACTGCCAAAGAGTTTGCAAGTATATTGAAAAGGGGGGAATTCAAGAGAAGCTACCAAGTTAATGTATACTGCGATGAAGTTATAGAAGATGTACCCTTCATTAACCGGTTCATGTGAGGTAAATGCTTTCTGACCGCCTGCACGATGAGGGGGATGTTTTTCACCTTTTAGATCCTTCTGCACGACAAGAGGGAGATGGAAGATTAAGTAACACATTGTTTAGAAGCTGAGAGCTTAGTTTATATTTAACTAATAGATGTGTTGTCAGTGAGAAACTAAACATTTATAACTAACTTCATCAATTATTTCTTAGGCTAGATATATTGTATGTTTAAAATTTAAAACAATTGTAATTAATATGTAGCAGCTGTGTGACTATAAGCAATGCAAGAGCATCCAGTCGTGGGAGCACTTACAGAGGACGACCCCCAGAGCTCCCCAGTGCAGATGAAAGGAACATTGCCTGCTTAACGGTGTAATTGACTCTGCTGTCAAGCTTATTTCTCCGTTTCAGTACGAGCCCATCCCGTGGCCTCACAGGGCTGTGTCCTGTGGCGGTGCTGTGGGGAAGGGGCGAGATGCTTTCCTGCACCGGTGGATGTGTTTGCTTTTATGCTGAGCGTGTCCTAAACGGTGTCAGTTTGTCTTAATGCTGTCTGGCGTTGCTGCAGTTGCTCTGGTTTTTTGAGGATGCCTTGTGTTTTGAGGTGGCCCGTTTCCCTCGACTCCTCCGTTAGCTCAGCTGCTCTCCTGTCCCTTCTTCTGACTAATTCCTCTGCTTTCTCCTGCTCTATTTTTTTCAGAGGCTGAACTCTAATTTGGAATTTCTGTGTTTCTGAGGGGGAGCTGTGAACGCCCGATGCTCAGCAGACCCCCCAGCCCAGGTGGGGAATGGAACCTGGGGAGCAGCGCCCGGGTGGGAGACGCGGCGCCGTCCTCCGTCCCCAGCGTGCGGCAGAGGAGCAGGAGGCGACAGCCGGCCGGGGACAGATGCCGGGTGCGTCCCCAGCTCGCCAGAGCTCCCCCCGAGCCTCCTCCCGCGGCCCCGCTTGCCCCGTGCAGCTGCCCCCAGCTCCGGCAGCTCCTGCGAACCTATCCCATGTTCCTGGGCCGCTCCCAAGCCCCGTCGTGAAGGCGGCAAGCCGGCCCTCGGCACCTCTCCGGTGGCCCCTGCGGAAGGAGCAGGCTGGGGCAGGGGTGAGCTACGGTGCTAACGGCCGCTGCTTCTTCTCTCCCTCTCCCAGAGGCCGCGCTGAGGATGTGGCCGTTCACTCCCAGCCCGGGCGATGCCGTTGGCTGCGCCCGCCTCGGGCTGGCGAGGCTCGTCTGGCAGCGTGGCGGGAGAAGGGACAGGGGAGCACGTCCCGTGCGTGGACGGGGGCTGCTGCTGATGGAGCCAGAGAGGTTGGGGAGAGGTAAAGAGGAAGAAATGCGGGGCTGTGGGCCCAACGTCCGCTTCCTGCGGCAGGCAAGAGAGCGAGCCCCTCTCTCCGGGTGGCGAAGGCTCCCTCTGCGCAGCGTGCGGCGGGCCGGGGGCCAACGTGCGCGGCAGGGTCCGTGCGCGTATCCTGGAGCGGGACGGCTGCCTGGCGAGCGAGCCAGCGAGGCTCCATGTCCCCGAAGCCTCGTCTCGTAGGAGCCCTGACACCCCACCGTGTTCTCCTAGGCTGAGGACGGCCGAGCGCCCCGAGTTACCGGAGAGGAAGGGAGGAGAGGAGGAGACGGGAGCGTCTGAGCTGTTAGAAGCCTCCTGGCAGCCACCGAAAGCGAGAGCCGCTGTGAGTCCCTGGCCCTCGGGGCCTCGTCCCCGGCTTGTGTGTCCTGGTGCCTCCCTGCCCCTCCGTCTCCTTTTTCCCCACGCTTTCTCTGGCCCGTTCTTTTCCCTGCTATTCTTTTCCTCTCTGTGCCTGTACGTGCTGCTCTGTACCCCGACCTTCCTGCCTTTCTCTTTCCTTCTCCCTCCCTTCGCCGTCTCTCTCTCTGTGCCTTTGTCGTGCTCGGCGTTGCCGGCTTTCTTCATTCCGTACGGCACTGTTCCCGTCCTCGTTCACGTTCTGAGCCTTCATGCTGCCCTCTACCCTGTTTTTTTTCTCTTTTTTGTTTTTTTCCTGCCCTCCGTCTCTCCGCGGGGCTCCTCATTCCTCTCTTTTCTTCCTCCAACCCCCTGTGTTCCCCGCGGTCTCTCGCTCTGCCATCGTTTTTGCCTGTTGCCCTCTCTCTTGCTTCCCGTTGATAGCAGGAACAAAAATCTTTTAGAAAGCCCTTGGCATAAGGCAGCAAGACCAGGCCTAACGGAACAGAAACCTAACAGAGAAACACTAGCTCTGTAGGGACTGGAGGTGGGGCAAAGCGGGATGTCCTTGGCTCGCAGGCTGGGAAAACGGGACATTCCACTAAATGGAGAGGGAGCGACTTGAGTAGCAGCACAAAATGACAGCGGGCGTGCTCAAGACATGAGGTCGAGGAGCCGACACCGGGGCAGGGGGCACCGGGCTCCAGGGGCACCGGGGACCGCTGGAGACCCTTGATGGACACTGGCATACCAGAGATGGACTGCAGCGAAGGGTGGGGTTATGGAAAGAACTTCTGTTTAATGCACTAACTAAGCGGTAGAAGCAAATGAATATGCAATAGGTGTATGTAAAGAATACCAAGAAGCGTGAATCACACGTACGCTCAATTACAGGGGCGATCCTCTGAGCGCGCGGTGCGCTGTATTGAAATTGCCCACCGTTTAACACTTTCAGAACAGCGTTAGAGTCTTTTTTGCCGACTCTTTAGTATCTCTCCGTGTCCCGTGGTTCCTCGCCGTGTCCCCATGTCCTGCTCCCTGCCCGTGGTCGCGTTCCTCTCTGTCCCGTTGACCGTGCCGGGTTTTTTTCCTCCGTCTCCGCGCCGCTGCCGCCGCGCCGATTTGTTTCTTTCTGTGCCCTGTTCCTGGTGCTCTTCCGGCCTCTCTTCCTCTGTCCCCCCACTGCTGCTTTGATCTCTGCCTTGTTTTTTCAGAGCCCTGTCCCTTTTTTCTCTTCTCGCTTTTGAAGAGAAGCTGCCAAGTTAACGTATACTGCGATGAAGTTGTAGAAGGTGTACCCGTCATTAACCAGTTGACATGAGGTAAATGCTTTCTGACCGCCTGCACAATGAGGGGATATTTTTCACCTTTTAGATCCTTCTGCACGACAAGAGGGAGATGGAAGATTAAGTAACACGTTGTTTAGAAACTGAGAGCTTAGTTTATATTTGACTAATAATTAACAGATGTATTGTCAGCGAGAAACTAAACAATTATAACTAACATCGTCAAATGAAATAAAGAACGTGGCTCAGCAGTGCTGCTGACTCTGCCGTCCCGTTTCTTTCCCCGTTTCAGCCGGTGAGCCAGCCGGAGGACCCGCTCCGTCCGGCCGCAGGGCCCGTGGAGCCGAGGACTCTCTTGGCGCACCCCGGGGATGTCTCTGGAGAGACTCCTCGTCTCGGTCGGATCGCCGCGGGGACGGACGAGGACCTCTGGTGAGAAGTCTTTCTGTTCTGAAATTTGGGACCGGTCACGTGCTCGCGAACTGTCCGTAAGTCGTGGTACGGAATTTCGGCAGGATAGCGTGGACGGGGTTGCGAGCACCTTAGAGGTATACAGTAGTTGCTGTGGAGTTGTTTGTGCGGCCAGCTTTTGGTGTTGGTTGTTCCCGTGCTCCGTTGTGGTGCAAAGCTGGCTCTGTATGTAGCCGTGAAGTGTACCGTAGTTCGGTTTAATTCTTGGATGTGCCTTGGTTCTGACTATGCACTTGAACACCAAAAACTACAGCAGGAGCTGCTGTGGCTTTAACTTGCGAGGAGTGTGAGCGTTGTGGAGCCATCTGTGTTGCGGAGTGTCCTAATTGCGGTGCTGAGTGTTAGAGAGATTTGAGCTGGGTACCGGAATTGTTTTGTTTTGGAGACGGTGGGATAAACTTGGAGTACAACTTGTGAGGGCGATGTGTCGTGGGTAGGTTTGAGTATTATCTGTGGAGTACTGCTGTAGGTGTTAATAGTTATTTGCTCGTATTTGTTACAAGATGAGCCGTGTCGTTCCGTGTGACGCATAATGGGAGGACAGCGTAGTAGCGGTATTCTGAAAAAGAGCCCGTTAGGGTGTATTTTAGCTCACAGGAAAGAGATTGAGGAACCACCTGGTGATAATGTGAATAGAGCAACCTTGATGAAATCTCGTGAGCAGAGGCCATTGTATAAATTGGACAAGGAAGGAAAGCCTGTGCGCAAAGCGCGGTGGTGCACCCGGGCGCCCCAATGCCGTGCCGCAGCGCGCCTCAGTGCTGCCGCCCTGTGGCGAAACTCGGGTACTGCAGCGCACGGCCGGGGGCAGAGGCGCTGTTCGCCCCGCGGGGCTCGCGGCCAGGTATCTGTGTGTCAGTGTCCGTCCCCATTTGTGTAAAAACGACATCCCTCCCTCGATGGCTCCTTAGAACGTTTAAAGATGTAAATATTTCTACCACTAACATTGTCGATCCGGCTTCTTTCCTCAGTGTAAAGCAAAAGAGCGCGGTTTGTTTTTTCCTTTTAAACGCGGCTGTTGGAAGCCGCGCGGGCAAAGGGCGTGTGGGGGTCCCGGCAGGGTGGCGAGAAGGCGAGAGAGGATGCAGAGCGGGCCAATCAGATCGCTCGGGAGGGCTGGAGGGGCGGAGCGCTGATAGGCGGGGAGAATGGCAATTGATGTGCGCAGGCAGCCAATCAGATTGCAAGAAGGGCGGGCGTTGAGGCCTCAGTACTGCGCATGCCCAAATTGCGCAGTCCTCAGTCAGGTCCGACCCTGAGGCGGGCACCTGGGCGCGGAGCGCGGGAAGGAGCATCCAATAGGAGGACGGCGCGCTGGGGTGAAAAGCAGCCAATCAGAGCGCACCGACTCAATCCCGTTTGAACAGCTGCCTCCCTGGCAAGCGCGTCCGTGGAGTCTCGGGGCGGGCACCCGGAGTTAACGGGGAAACAGGGGTCGAGGCGAGGGAGGGGAGGCTGCGGAGCGCTCATTTTGGCCTCTCCTTCCCCTTGCCCTGCCTCTCCGTCCCTTTTGCCTCTCTCTCCCTCTCTCTGTGTCACCTTGTCTTGCTCCCTGTCCCTATCTGTCTCTGACAAGCTGACCTGCTCCTTGCCCTCCTTTTGTATGGAATCACAGGCTCATTTTTTTGTGTGGTTTTTTTTTTTCTCCCACGTGGAGGTAAAAAAAAAAAAAAAAAGAGGCAAATTCACTGCCTCTGCAGAGAAGCTGGCGACCAGTTTTAGTTAAGAACGCACACCCCGTTGGCGAACGGGTCTCGCGGCAGTTCCACGTGTTGCAGGTAAAAGAAGGAAGTTTGATCTGCCATAGAGGAACAGTCGCCTCTTTCTCTCCTTAGGGTCGAGCGTTGCCCTTGTCTTTGTTCACATGAATTTATGGGCACGCTGGAAATAGCCTTTAAGATTTATATGTAGAGTTTAATCTAAGTGGTAAGTGGCATGGGCATAGTTAATTTTTGAACACCTTGCTGCCAGTTGAAATGTAAGGGATGAAATGTGATGGGAAGTAATAAGTAAATTTGGGGTTGACTTCTAGGGTGTTTTTTTCCCCATTAGTGTAAATCAATGGCACCGTTGTCCTGTGGCTCAATCTCCGTTCTGTTCCGTGGAGTCTTCAATTTAGGATGTTCAGGTAAGAAAGTTTGTCCTTCCAAAGAATGACCAGCCATTGGTAGGACAGAGAGAGGCTTTTAAGTGCATGATCAGAATTTAAGCCAAATTCCACTTGACGTTGCTGCTGTTGGTTTTGGCTTTCACTGGTTTCCCCACAGCTCCCTAGTGTTTGGGAGCTCGGAGTGGGCATTTTTTTCCCCCAGGGAGAGGCTATGCTGAAGAATGAATTTGTTTCCTTAGAGGAGTGAGAGTCCGTTTGTGTAACACAAAGAAAAACCCCAGCCTAATCGAGTTCTGAGTGTGTGTCTGTGAGATGGCTGCTTTACTTTGATGAGTTCACACCTGTGCAATTGTAATGCCAAAGAGCAATGCAAGATAGGAGGGTTTTTTCCGCTGTGGGGGGGGATGCATAAAACCAGAGCTAAGGTGCGGTTGCAGGCTTGGTGGTGTGGCGAGTGGGGCGCCGCTTCAGTGGGAGCTCGGGGTGAGGCCCAGCGGGTTCTGTGTCCTGTACGCGTGGCTTTCGTGCCGCGGCTCTCTGTGTGCGTTTTTGTTTTGTTGTGTTTGTTTTTTGTTTATTTTTCTGCGGGATTCCCGCGAAACGCGGCACAACCGCTCGGCCCGGGCTGCCGCGGCGGTCTCAGTGCTGCCGTCCTGTGGGCAAAGCGCGGTGCTGCACCCGGGCGCCCCAATGCCGTGCCGCAGCGCGCCTCAGTGCTGCCGCCCTGTGGCGAAACTCGGGTACTGCAGCGCACGGCCGGGGGCAGAGGCGCTGTTCGCCCCGCGGGGCTCGCAGCCAGGTATCTGTGTGTCAGTGTCCGTCCCCATTTGTGTGAAAACGACATCCCTGCCTCGATGGCTCCTTAGAACGTTTAAAGATGTAAATATTTCTACCACTAACATTGTCGATCCGACTTCTTTCCTCAGTGGATCCGTTTTGCAGTCGGTGACCCACGATTGCTTGGAAACAGCAGAAGCTGTTCGCTCCGGCGGAGCGGATTGAAAGGACCAGCCGCTGGAGGATGCTGAAGACTCCTGGGTCGCTGATGGAAGCAGCTTTGCATAAAGCAAGGGGTACGTGAACCTGGGCATGCAGTGACGACTGCCCAGCAGGTAATGGAAGCTAAACCTTTACCTCCAACGCCCGACAAAAATAACGCCAAAAAATGCCACTGAAAAAAACACAGTCAGGGAGGGTTTTTTTTAAATTTCCTTTAGTTCCCCCCCCTCTCCCCCGCCCTGCTGCGTTTAGTGCAGTGAATGACCCATTGGGAGATGACTGTGGATCTGGCTGTTGAAGGGTGTCTGAAGGAGAAGGAGATGTGTGTAGAGCAGGATTGGTTGTGGGGGTGAGTGTAACTGGTTTGGATGTGGGGTTGTAAATTCTTTTTGGAGGCTTCCTAGTTTCTGGTGTCACCTGTGGGGTGAAGCGTCTTTCTGTGTGCAGGTTTGAAAGGTGCGACGTACAGAGCTCCATCATTTGCCACCAGAACTCCAAATCACAGAGACAACGTTGCTGTGCAGCTGCTAAGGACAGTGTGTGTCTCAGGTAGAGTAACGTCCTTTGTGCTCTGTGTGTGTGTTCCTCCCTTGAAACGAAGGAGCGCTGCCCGGAGTTTCACGTTCCGTGTGGTACCTGCTGGGCTGAGTCTCCTCCCTACGCTCGCCCGTTTTAGCCACGTCTCTGCTCCAGCCCAGTTCGGGAGCAGAGTGGGTCATCACTGACTGCAGGGCGGTTGCACCTTCTTCAAGCTGCTAACACAGGAGGATGAATTTGGCTTTCTGCTCACATCACACATTCAGATACTGGGCAAGCTGCGTATCTCCTTCAAAAAAGAAACACTGTCAAGGGGCTGACAGAGCGTGAGTTTCACAACACAACAAACCAACTCTGCTAGGCTTACATCGTTTTGGTAGTGCATAGCATGTTTCACTTAATCCCATCATTGCAGGACTCTTCTAGAGCCTCCATTGTCAAATCTTGCTGGTTATTCACCCAATTTCCTTTCCTAACTGTCTTCCCTTTTCCCTTAGCGTTTTGAGAAGCTTGATCCTGGGGTGTCTGGGGGTTGCCAGCTGACAAAATGACATTGCCGTGGCCTTGCTGAGAACAGGTGTCCCTGTGAGCCACCTCCCGGGAGCAGAGCTGAAGTTGAAAGGCGGCCTGAAAGCCCCGGTGAGAGTTTTCGTTAAAGAAACCGTAGATGATGGGGTTGACGCTGCTATTGAAAAAGGCCAGCCGGTGAGCAAAGGGATAGATATAAATGTGAAAGAACTGCAACTGGACATCTGAAAGGTTGACATAGTCAGAAAGCATCATCAGAGTCCACAAGGGAAGCCAGGAGAGGGTGAAAAGCAAAACCACAATAATGAGCATTTTGATTACTCTTTGTTTCTTCTTTGACGTGCTGTGCCATCACTCCTGGCTGTGCTTTCCCACCGTGGGCATCGCAGTGTTGAAGAGAGCAATGCTTATCCTGGCGTACATGATAACAGTGAGCGACAGGGGAGCCAGATAGATGTTCGCAAAGAGAACTGTTGTGTAGATCTTTCTCATTCCTGGGTCAGGCCAGTCCTCTCGGCACCAGTATACGGGGCGGGTTTCGTTGCCGTAGCCGAGGATCACCCTGAAATGTTTCTCTTCTTGTACGTGCAGCATGACGGCAGAAGGACACGTGATTGCGATGGCCAGAATCCAAGTGACGGCTATGATGATGACTGCAGTTGAAACGGTCAGCTTCTGCTCGAACGGATGAACGATGCAGCGAAACCTGCAGCAAAGATATCCGGCGACATACGTAGAGAAGCTGTTTAAGGAACGCTCACTCAAACAGGCAAGCATACGTTCACTTCTTCAATTGCATGCTTTTTAAACAGATTAAACATGATACTCCAGTTGTTGGAAGCTGTGCTGTTGCTGGAAAAGTTACCATCGTGCGTTGCAAAGGGCCTCAGAAGGGAAACACTGATCAGGAAACTGGAAATAAGTTAGCAGATGCCAGTGTGAAACCAGCCACCGAAAGGACAGAGACCGATACAAAAGCCGCATCTCTGATCCCAGGTGGCTGTCTCCTCCAGCCAACATCAGGAAACCGCAACAAAGAGGATAAGAAATTAATAGGAGATTTATAGCCGAATTAGAATTAGGGTCCAAAGAAGCTGTCACTGGTGACGGGAGAGCAGTGGTACCTCGCAGCGCAAGGAGCTGATGCGCTCTGTTACGATTAGGTGAAAAGGTAAGAGTGAATTTATAAACTGTTTGCGAAGGAGTGACCCAGCAATGTGAAATGTTTCTAGAAAACCATCATCTTAATACTGTATACAGGGTATAAATAAGAACAATTGGACGAGGGAAATGTCCCAGGACAACACTGGCAAATAGGGTTCTCCAAGCTGCCTAGAAAAGAGGGGTATGGCTATTGGGTGGCACTCACAGCAGCTCCCTTCTCAGGTTGGCCAGGAGCATTCCCGTGCCGGGGGGCGGCTGCCGGCCTGTGGGCCGGGGGCTGCGGCTGTTTGGGGCGCTGCCCCCGCTTTGTTTTCCTAGGGGAGCCCCCCCCTGCTTTTTGGGGGTTGTGGTACGTGCACGTGTAAATGACACAATGAGAGTAAATGACACAATGAGCTGCCTGTCGGGGCCGTTTCCCTCGTGTCGCGTGACGGTGTCACTTGTGGCGCCCCAGCGTGAGAAGGGGCCGGCGATGCGGGTGGGGGATGCGGGGGTCAAAAGGGAGTCCCCCTGAAAAGAGGGGGTCACAGTCCAAACGTGCCTGAAAATTCCCGGGGGAGGAGAACACGTGTTCGACCTGTAAACACGAGTGTGGGAATTGCAAACAGAGAAATCTGTCCTTGGTATTTATATATTGCAGGATGGCATTCACGTGTATATCAAATGCTTTTATATCAACCCCCTTTTCTACTCTATTATATAAAAGATTTTTAGAATGTAAAAAATTCCTGTTGATGGTTTTAAAAATACCAATATCTTGTCTATACGTAAATTAAAAAATGAAGGACTCGAAAATGAGAAAAAAATTATATAGAAAGCAATTTAAAATAGAGAAAAGTGTGAGTAGGTAGAGCTACCTGTAATGACTGTGCGTTACATAATCTAAACGGATATTAAATATCATCTCTATGTATTCACTCATACCCGTGTACGTATTTTTTTAATAAGTGCAAATAGATATCTCCGTCTAAACCTATGTAATTGTAAATATGTCAAAATCTGTAGATCTGGAAAGATCCTGAAGCAATGCGGGGCTGTGGGCCCGACGTCCGCTTCCTGCGGCAGGCAAGAGAGCGAGCCCCTCTCTCCGGGTGGCGAAGGCCCCCTCTGCGCGGCGTGCGGCGGGCCGGGGGCCAACGTGCGCGGCAGGGTCCGTGCGCGTATCCTGGAGCGGGACGGCTGCCTGGCGAGTGAGCCAGCGAGGCTCCATGTCCCCGAAGCCTCGTCTCGTGGAGCCCTGACACCCCACCGTGTTCTCCTAGGCTGAGGACGGCCGAGCGCCCCGAGTTACCGGAGAGGAAGGGAGGAGAGGAGGAGACGGGAGCGTCTGAGCTGTTAGAAGCCTCCTGGCAGCCACCGAAAGCGAGAGCCGCTGTGAGTCCCTGGCCCTCGGGGCCTCGTCCCCGGCTTGCGTGTCCTGGTGCCTCCCTGCCCCTCCGTCTCCTTTTTCCCCACGCTTTCTCTGGCCCGTTCTTTTCCCTGCCATTAGTTTCCTCTCTGTGTCTGTATGTGCTGCTCTGTCTCTTTCCTTCCTCCCTCCCTTCGCCGTCTCTCTCTCTGTGCCTTTGTCGTGCTCGGCGTTGCCGGCTTTCTTCATTCCGTACGGCACTGTTCCCGTCCTCGTTCACGTTCTGAGCCTTTGTGCTGCCCCCCGCCCCGTTTTTTTTCTCTCTTTTTATTTTCTTTTTTCCTGTCCTCCGTCTCTCCGCGGGGCTCCTCATTCCTCTCTTTCTTCCTCCTCGTACAGAGCTCCATCATTTGCCACCAGAACTCCAAATCACAGAGACAAAGTTGCTGTGCAGCTGCTAAGGACAGTGTGTGTCTCAGGTAGAGTAACGTCCTTTGTGCTCTTTGTGTGTTTCTCCCTTGAAACAAAGGTGCGCTGCCCGGTGTTCCACGTTCCGTGCGGTCCCTGCTGGGCTGAGTCTCCTCCCCACGCTCGCGGTCGGTTCCATCGTGCTGCCGCAGCCTCGGCAGCACCGTGGGGCTCGTCGGACGCGTTGTTGGCGGAGCCGGCACCGACAAACTCTGGACACGTCGAGGCGCCACGGTGGGTTTTCCTGGAAATTCCAAGGTCCTTGTGTTTTATTATTTTAACTACTTACTTACTGTAAGACATTTAGAATTAAAACTTAAGAGTAACCAGAAGAGTCTTTGGGAGTAAATAATGCCTATAATCTACTCTAGCTGTTACTCAAAATTCTGCAGACAGTAATGATCCCAAATTTATATAGTAAAATTTAAAAGAGTGAATATAAATACTGGAGCACTAATTGGAAGTAATACCTGTAGAGAAAAAATCTCTAGTTTATATCTATAATAAAAAATAATGTGTGCTAGTTAATTCGCCTGGTCGTAATGTAATGATAAAAATGTTGAAGTGTAAATGAAATTATTTAGGCGTGATCAATAACTAAATTTAATTTCAGCTATTACTTGGTGAACTAGGCAGCAATTATTCCCAATCTGTATCATAGTTTAAAAAACACATTGTTTGGAATTCCTTTTAAATGATAAAGGCAGAAAACTAAATTGGAGTCATTAGTAGCTACATTTGAGGAACCGTTATGAAATAAACTGCAGACACGAATGACTGCATAGGAAACCAAGTAAGGAAGCTTTAGATTTTAAACAGCATTGGAAAGTAATCGGGAGTGTTTAGTATTTAAATTACAACAGAGCCATGAGATTGGAGGCAACAACGCTCAGAACCACACAGAGTCAAAACGTTACATTTTTTTTTTTCCAAAGAGAGGTAAAAAGGAACCACTAGATAGTGGCTGTTTATAAATGGAGGTATTAAAAAGTTCCCAGGCAGTAATGATTCCCAACAGAACGTGAGAAGATATTTAGGTGTAGAATAAAATTAGAAAACAGTGTTATGACTGTCTAAATTTAACTGCAGCTTTTTTGGGGTTGTGTGAAAACATGATCGGTATTAATTACCTTTGAGTTAAAATAAAAAGACAGCAACCTCCATCTGATTACCAACAGTTAATTTTAATGTTTCAGTTTTCCAAGGGCGTGGTCTGAGAAAACCACACCCCAAGTCCACCCCGTCCAAGCTCCGCCCCTGCCAGTCTGTGCCCTCCCTGAGGGGCGTGTCCCTTACAGACCCCTCCCCTTCTGTCGCACCCACCCACAGCAGCACAGTGCACCGAAGCCCCGCCCCCAGCTCCACCCCTCCCTTTCCAAGCCACGCCCCCTTCGGGCGTGTCCCATGCTGACCCCACCACGAGAGGCTTCTCCTACGGGGGCGTGACACACGGAGGCTCCACCCCCTGCTCTCTTTTCCCAGGCGGCCTCCCCGTGGGCGTATCCTCCCCGTTCCCGCCCCTCAGCATTAACCCCCCCCCCCGTAGGTGGGGCCACTGTTCAGCTGCACCCCCCCCCCTCCCCGCAATACGTGACCCCTAAGTAACCCCACAGCAACCCTATGGCTGCCGTACAGGTACCGCTATAGCAGCCCTGTACCTGCCCCCTAAGAGCCCCAGACGTGCCTCTCAGGAGCCCCCACAGCCGCCACTTAAGTGCCCACAGGTACGGCCACAGCCGCCCCATCCCGCCCCATGGCCGCCGCTGCGGGACCCCCGGAGCCCCCGGTTCCGCACCCGCCCCGCAGCACGCGGTCTCGCGCCCCCGGTGCCCGTGAAGCCACGTCCTGGCCGCGGCCGGAGGAGCCGCCGCTTTTCCGCCCCCCACATTCCCCGATCCCTGCTGCTGCTGCTGCCTGAGGAGCCGCCGCTTTTCCGCCCCCCACATCCCCCGATGGCTGCTGCCGCTGCCTGAGGAGCCGCCGCTTTTCCGCCCCCCACATCCCCCGATGGCTGCTGCCGCTGCCTGAGGAGCCGCCGCTTTTCCGCCCCCCACATCCCCCGATGGCTGCTGCCGCTGCCTGAGGAGCCGCCGCTTTTCCGCCCCCCACATCCCCCGATGGCTGCTGCCGCTGCCTGAGGAGCCGCCGCTTTTCCGCCCCCCACATCCCCCGATGGCTGCTGCCGCTGCCTGAGGAGCCGCCGCTTTTCCGCCCCCCACATCCCCCGATGGCTGCTGCCGCTGCCTGAGGAGCCGCCGCTTTTCCGCCCCCCACATCCCCCGATCGCTGCTGCCGCTGCCTGAGGAGCCGCCGCTTTTCCGCCCCCCACATCCCCCGATCGCTGCTGCCGCTGCCTGAGGAGCCGCTGCTTTTCCGCCCATTACATCCCCCGATGGCTGCTGCCGCTGCCTGAGGAGCCGCCGCTTTTCCGCCCCCCACATCCCCCGATCGTTGCCGCTGCCCAAAGAGCAGCCGCTTTTTTTGCCCAGCCCCGACTCCCCCCCTTCCTCCTCAATCACTGCCGTCATGACACCTCCTCTTCCGCCATCTTGTTTCCCCTTTCCCGTCACATTCGCTCTTTTATACTGAGGGAGGGAGGAGGCGCTCGCTGATTGGCTAACGGTGTCAGCGGCGGAAGTCGCCCATTGGCTCATCCCCACGCGGGGTTCTCCCAGGGGATGGGAGAAAGGCGCTGATTGGTCACCGTATAGCTGAGGAGAGGAAGGCACTGATTGGTCACTACCTTCCCGCCGAAGTTCGGCTTCCCAGTGTCAGGCGCTGATTCGCTAGCTCACCTGAGGTAGAAAAGGCGCTGATTGGTCGCCGTTTTCCCGCCGACGTTCGCCCACAGCAACGAAGCGCTGATTGGGCAGCGCGGCTGAGGCGGGCGGTTCGCCCATTGGCCGGAGGGCGGGCGGGGGGCAGGACCGGGCGGGACTACGAGGCGATAAATAGGGCGGCGCAGAGCGCTCGCAGGACCAGGAAGGTGGATGCGTCGGCGGCTGCTCGAGGTCCTCAGCGCTGACGAACCGGTTGAGCACACCCACCCCCCCCCCCCCCCCCCCCCATTCGCCGTGGGACCCCGGGAGCGGCGGGAACGGCGGCCGGAATCAGTGAGCAGGCGGGCTGGGGCGGTCGTTACCGTGCGGTGTTAACCGGGGCTCGGCGGGTTCATGAGGGACCGCGGGCTGGGCTGTGCTGGGGGTTCTAAAGCCGCGGGTTTGTGACGGGGGGCGGGGATTAAGGCTCCCGCAGCCGCTTTAGCGGTTTAAATCGTGTTTAAAGCGGGAGGAGCCGGTCCGGGGATTTTCTCAGCAATCGGGGCTGGTTTGGGTCGAATTCGGCTTGTAAAAGGTTTTTTTAGGTATTTTTTTGGTTTTTTTGGGCGCCGATTTGTGCCAAAAGGCGCCTTTAAAATCCGTTTATTGACGGTGTGTCAGGAGAATTAAAGTTTAAACCTCGGGGGATCTGGGGCTTTTCCCTGGGATTTTGAGTCCAAATCAGGGTTTTTTTAGAGCCCGTATTTATTGAAATTATTATGTTTAGAGGTTTTATTTGGAACATCTCGGGCGGGTTGAGGCTCCTAGAATGTAATTGTTGATTTATTAATGTCACATCGCTGTGTTTGACTCCCGAGGGCGCTGAGCGCGTTCAGTGCGGATCCGGGGGGGGGAGGAGCCGTTTTGGGGCCGTTTGGGTCTAAATCGGCTTTTAAAAAGTTTATGTAACGCGGTTAAAGTTTGAGGAGCCGATTTGCGACTTCAAAGGTTTTTGAATCTACTTATTGATAAGAATTTATACAGTGGATTAATATTTAAAGACCGGGGGGCGATCTGGGGAGTCCAAATGCGGCTTTTTCCTTTAACCACTTGTTAATTTAAACTATTACATTGAAACGGGGCTTTCTGAGATTTTGAGTTCGTTTTTTTTTTTTTTTTTGAGCATTTTGGGCGGTTCTGAGGCTCCTAAAGCCGCTTAATTGTTTAAATTATTAATTGTGGAAACAATTTAAATAGTTTTTGAGATAAGTGTGTGAATTATTGTATTTAAAGTCGGGAGGGGCATTTCGTTGCTTTTTGAGGGGTTTTGGGGCTGAATTCACTTTACTGAACGTGTCCGGAGCTGGAGGTCCCAGATCTGGTGCTGATTTGGACCCCAAAAAAAGCTTTTAAAATCTATTTATGGATAATTTACTGAATTAATATTTAAGCGGGAACAAATTCGGCTTTTTTAACCCGCCGCCGTTTTGTCTCCCCCTCCCGTTCTCCCCTCACGCTGAGGGGGCTGAGGAGGCGCTCGCTGATTGGCCGGTGCCGTCTGGCGGGAAAGACTCCACTGACTGCGCCCCGCGCGGCTGTCTCCGAGGTGAGAAAGGTGCTGATTGGTCGCTGCCTCTGAGGAGAGGAAGGTGCTGATTGGTCGCCGCCTCCCTAAACCCACTTAATTGTTTACATTGTATTTTAAAATTTATTTTTATTTTTAATTTAATTCAATTTACATTTAAATTCTTTAATTTAATTTAATATATTTCAATTTAATTTATTTATTAAATAATATATTAACATTAAATATATAAAATCAATATAGTAATATACTAATATAAATGATATTATTTGATGAATAGTAGAAATATATATAATATATAATCTGATATAATGAACTAATCAACTAATATTCATTGATATTACTTAATGTAATTAATATTTAATATCTAATGACATATATAACATAATGTATTAATAATTATATTCATTATATAATATTAATATCTATATTAATATATATAATTACTATGTAATGTATCTAATCTATTTTTACATATATATCTTATTATATAAAGCTGTGAGGGACCATATTTGGGTGGGTCTTTGAGATTTTTAAGGCTGTTTGGTCTCAAATTCAATTTACTTGATTTTGGGGCTGTTTTTAGGATTATTTGTTGTCAAGGAAGCTTTTAAGATCCATTTTTTGGCAAATAATTTGCCCACTAAGTTAAGATTGAAGCGGGGGGATTTGAGGCTGTTTGACAGGACTGTGACACAAATAACGGCCCTTTCCTTCCCTTTCCTCCTGCAGCTCCTGCTCAGAGAACAGCGAAGGCAGCCTGGCCGCTCCCCGCTCCGGCTGACCGCGCCCCCCCTGCCCCGCTCCGGCTGACCGCGCCCCCCCTGCCCCGCTCCGGCTGACCGCGCCCCCCCTGCCCCGCTCCGGCTGACCGCGCCCCCCCCCCACCCCCCGATCCGGCTGACCGCGCCCCCCCTGCTCCGGCTGACCGCGCCCACCCCCCCCCCCAACTCCGGCTGACCGCGCCCCTTCCCCCCGCCTCTGGCTGACCGCGCCCGCCCCCCCCCCCGGCTGACTGTTCCTCCACTGCACACCATGGTGGGGAAGCGGAGGGGATCACAAGGGTCTATGGGGTGGTGTGGGTGTCAGGGGGGCTGTGGGGGCAATGGGGCTGTTGTGGGATGAAAGAAGCTGAACCCCCTGCAGGTGAGTGACCCACACACTGACCCACAGCACCCCATAGCACCTCCACTCTGCCCTATAGATCCACAGCACTGCCTCACAGCACCCTATAGCTCTTGCTTGCTATCCCACAGCACCCCATAGCTTCTCCACTCTGCCCCATACATCTACAGCAGTGCCACAGAGTACCTGATTTGTTTTCAGTCTGGCCCATGGATGCAGAGTGCTGCCCTACAGAACCCTATAGCTCCTGTACTCTGTCCTATAGACCCACAGTACTGCCCCACAATGCTCCATAGCTCCTACACTCTGCCCCATAGACCCACAACACTGCCTCACAGGACCCCAGACATCGTCCGCTCTGCCCCATAGATCCACAGAAGTGCCCAACACCCCACAGCTGCTCCATTCTGCCCCATAGAGCCACAGTGCTGCCCCACAACACTCCATTGCTCCTGCACTCTGCCCCATAGATGCCCAGTACTGCCCCACAGCACCATATAGCTCCTGTGCTCTGCCCCATACATCCACAGCAGTGCCCCAGAGTACCTCATTTCTTCCACTCTGCCCTATAGATGCCCAGTACTGCCCCACAGCACCAAATAGCTGCTGTACTCTGCCCCATACATCCATAGCAGTGCCTCACAGCACCCCATACTGACCTTGCCCCATAGACCCACAGTACTGCCTCACAGGACCCCATAGGACTCTACTCTGCCCCTTAGACCCAGAGAGCTGCCCCATAGCAGCCTTTAGGTGCTGCATTCTGCCCCATAGGTGCAAAGTGCTGCCCCACAGCACCCCACACCTCTGTCCACCTGACCACCCTTTCCCCCCTGACCACGCCTGCACTGCCTACTATGGGTGGGTCACAAGGGTCTGTGGGGTGGCTGTGGGGATCAGGGGCTATGGGGTCAATGGGGCTGTTGTGGGGTGAAACACCCCTGAAGAGGCTGAAACCCTGCAGGTGAGTGACCCACACACTGACCCACAGCACCCCATAGCACCTCTACTCTGCCCTGTAGATCCACAGCACCCTGTAGCCGCTCTAATCTGCCCTATACAGACACACCACCCCGTAGCTGATTTTACTCTGCCCCATAAATGGACAGCACTGCTCCACAGCACCCTATGTCTCCACTCTGCCCCATAGATGCACAGTGCTGTTCCACAGCACCCCATATCTTGTTCACTCTGCCCTATAGACCCACAGTGTAACCCCACAGCACCCCATGGCTCCTCTGCCCTATAGATCAACAGCACTGTCCCAGAAAACACCATAGCTGCTTCACACTCACCCATAGGCCAGCAATGCTGCCCCACAGCACACTGTAGCTCCTGCACTCTGCTGCACAGACCCACAGCAGTGCCCCACAGCACCCCACACATCTGGTCTACCCTATACATCCACAGCACTGCTCTGCAGCACCATATAGCTCCAGCACTGTGCCTCATTAATATTTAGCACCCCACAGTTTCTGCATTCTGCCCATAGATCCACATTCCTGGGTCCCCTCACCCCACCAGATGTCCTGGGTTGCGATGCTGTGTGGGGCCCTGCACACAACGGAGAAAATGAGGATAGCATGGCTGCTGGGCTCCACCCTGCTTGGAATCTGAGATGACTGGGGGGTGAGGCTGGTGCCCATGCTGGCACTGCCGCAGGGGCTGTTTTTCTGGGCTGTGCTCTGGTGGCAGCTCCTGGCTGTATCAGCTGCTCCCATTGGCTACCCCTGTGGCCGTGCACTGTGCTTTGCCCTGTGCCCTCCCTGCCAATGGGAACAAGATGGCAACCCTGATGGGCGTGGCCACCTTGGCTGCTGAGTCTCTGCTGGTGGCTGGGGCTATGGATGTCGTGGCTGCCAAGCCTGTACTGGGAGGGTGGGGCTGAGGTGGGCGGAGCCTGCATAGTGTGGCCATTTTGGGGCCAAAGGTGGGTGGTGGGACTCATGACTCTGGTTACCCATGGGGGCCATCTTGGAAAAGGGCAGCACTGTGCTGCTGCCATCCTCACTTGGCTCACCCACGGCTATGTTGGGGGATTTTTAACTTGGTTTTGGGGCCAATTCTCACCCAATAAAATTAAAAAATGTAAAAAAACCGTAAGCGTGTGGTTTGTTCTGTTTCCAGTGAATGATTTGGGGCTGGGGTTTGGGGTTGAGGCTGGGGCTGAAGATGTGGGTGGGGCCACTGCCAACTCCACCCTCCCCCAAGCTCAGTCCCCCCAATGTGCCTCCCTTGAGGGGTGTGTCCCAACCAGGCCCCACCCCCTTTCTAAGCACCCCGCCCTCCCTGTTGGGCTCCTCCCCCTTGACCCACGTTTCAACCCCCATTCGTGGGCTCCCTGACAGGGCATGACAGGGACTGACAAAGCTCCAGAAAGCCCAACAGAGCCCGACAGGTCTCGACACTGCCTGACAAAGCCCGAGAGAGTTTGACGGATCCTCACAGAGCCTGACAAAGCTTGACAGAGGCCAACAGGACGCGTCAGGGCCTGACAAATCTTGTCAGTTCCTGATAGAGCCTTGATATGTATGACAGAGCCCTGGGGGTCTCAACAGAGCCTGAGAAATCTTGACAGGACTCAGCAGAGCCCAACAGGTCTCGACAGAGCCCTACAGAGCCCATCAAAGCCTGACAGAGTCTGACAGACCCCAAGAGGTCTCGACAGGGCTTGACAAAAACCGACAGTGTCTGACAGAGCCTGACAGGAGTGCAGGTGCTGTCATTTCCAGTGAGGGCCCAGGTGATTTCATAAGGGTGGTGGATGGGCCCTGGGGTGATTGACGCCCTCCCCTTTCTCAGGGGATTGTGGGAAGGGGGTGGGTGGGGCTCAGAGTAGTTGAGCCCCAGCCCCTGAGCGGGGAGCTCATTCTGCTCCAGGACTGCTTGGGTGCTGGTTGTTTGCTCCTCCTTCAACAGTCGGCAGCTGTTGAGCTGTTTAAGGTACATAGGCCGATGTGTTTGGAGAAGTGGAGGTGCCTGTTTGACGTAAGATCTTCAGGAGCAGCAAAGGTTCAGCAGCAGCTATAGTAGAAGGTATGTTTGTAACTATGTTTCATTTATTGAATCAATGCCTGGTGCTTTGCGTTTTCCCAAAATTCTTGACTGCTATGAAGACGGAGTGTTCTTTTTTGGTTTGTATTGCTGTATTAATAGTTGCTGATATAATCTTTCCTCCTAGGACTGATGCTCAGGTTATCTAGCAGGGGTTAGGATGAGCACCTTGTATCTACAGATGGAGTTTTACCATTTCTGAAGGAAGCAGCAGGGCCATAGGGCAGAGTGTCTTTCAGGCTATGGGGTGGCTCATCGCCTCCCTGATCACCCACAGAACAGTGTGTTGTCCGCAGAACCTTTGCACGGTGTGGTGGTCCCTGGTAGATCATTCAAATGTACCTCCAGGAACTCAGCCAAGGTGAGGAATGCCTCGTGGACTAGTACTGATAAACATCATCTGAGTGCTCATTATTGTGTGTGTGTTTTCTTATTGTGGGTGGTGAAGGGGAAAGTGGGAACTGCAGGAAGATCCCTGTGAGCTCACGTGGTGTTTTCCTCTGTTGGGGATGAATTCAGTCCCTTGGCCCTCTGAAAGCTAAGTGGAGGCACGAGGGCTGGGAAGGGGCTGGGAATTGCAGGGAGGGAGTTTAAAGCTCTCATAGGGGAAAGGGCTGTCCAGGAACAGTCCCCTTTGGGAGGGCAAAGGGTGCAGGTTTTCGGCTCCTTTGTATTCTAGGGTTGTAGGAGAGGCTCCTCGCCTCACCAGTGTCTCCCTGTAGATCATTTTGATTGATGCCTCTCTGGTCTCGGAGTCGTTTTCGTTGCGGAGCGTTTTTGGCGCCATTGCCGTCGCGTTGTCCGTAACGTTCTGTGGAGCGTGTGTCTGCGCGCGTGCGCATTTGGCTCGGAGCTGCTCTGCCCGGAGGTGTGGAGTCAGGGCTGGGTGCACTGAGCTCTAGGAGTCCATGGTGTCACGGTCTGTTCGGTGATGGACTCGTGATGCTTTTTTAACCTTCATCTCAGAGTGGAAAATTAAGGTGACCAAAAAGCCAAGGGGTTATAATTCAATCAAGCAGTGTTACTTTATCAATTTGCCTGTAAAGCGGCACGTGATAGAGAGAGAATAAGAAAAGAAAGGGGAAAGAAACAGGGAAAAGTAAAGGAAAATATGAGAAATGAGGTTGGATTTATCACCAGTCCAGTTCCAGAAGCGTTCCTCTGGTCTCCAGTCCTATAGAGTCCTGCCGGTCCTACGCGGTGGTTCGGGATCCTCTGGCGATAAGACCTTCAACGGTGTCCATTCTGGTCTCATCTTTTATGTTTCTTCAACCCCCCTTGCTCCCATTGTTTTAGGTCAGTCTCCAACTTGATTTCGCAGACCAGGCTCGTACTGCGCAGGCTCAAGAGATTCACGCTTTCTTTTGCCAACGCTTACGTGTCCAGCATTCAGGGGTCTTTCTCTGGTCCATCGGGTGACCTCAGGACCCTTGGCAAGCTTCTGGGCATGCTCCTTTTTGTGGACCATTGTTTGGGGGAGCAGGTGGGGGGCACATGTAACTGAGGCTGCAGGTCCTCAGCTACGTGGGCAGATGTCTTTGGAGAAGTGGAGGTGTCCATTTGAGGTAAGAGCTTCAGGGGCAGCAAAGGTTTAGTAGCAGCTGTGGTGGAAAGTATGTTTGTAACTATGTTTCATTAATTGATTCAATTCCAGGTGCTTTGCATTTTTGCAAAATTCCTGATTGTAATGAAAATGGAGTGTTGGTTATTGTATTTCATTTTCTATCTGCTCCCTAGAAAATCTAAGTTGAAATCCATACTCAGTCCCATTGCAGGTGCAATAGCATCAATAAAGTGCAGGTGCTGTCACTTCCAGTGACATTCCAGGTAATTTGAAAAGGGTCCTGGGGGGGGCCTGGGGTGATTGACCCCCTCCCCTTTCCCCAGGGATTGTGGGAAGGGGGTGGGCGGGGCTCAGGATATTTGAGCCCCAGTCCCCAGGTAGGGAGCTCATTCTGCTCTAGGGCGGCTTGGGTGCTTGTTCTCTGCCCCTCCTTCAGCAGTCAGCAGCTTTTGAGCCGTTTAAGCTACATGGGCAGATGTATTTGGACAAGCGGAGGTGTCTGTTTGAGGTAAGAGTTTCAGGGACAGTGAAGGTTTGACAATAGCTGTAGTAGAAAAGTTGTTTGTCATTATGTTTCATTTGTTGATTCATTTCCAGGTGCTTTGCATTTTCCCCAAATTCCTGACTACAATGAAGATGGCGTGTTATTTTTTGGTTTGTATTGCTGTATTAATAGTTGTTAATATAATCTCTTCTCCTGGAAGGGCGTCTTGTCTCCAGAACCTTTGCGGCGTGCAGTGGCCCCCGGTAGATCATTCAAATGTACCTCCCAGAACTCACCCAAGGTGAGCGATTACTTGTAGGCCACTACCGATAAATACTATTTGGATGCTCGATAGTGTGCGTGTCCTTGCTTTCCTTACTGTAGGTGATGATGGAGAAAGTGACAACTGCAGGAAGATCCCTGTTAGCAGACGTTGTGTTTTCCTCTGTGAAGACGGATTCGGTCCCTTGGCCCTCTAAAAGTTAAGTGGAGGCACGAGGGCTGGGAAGGGGCTGGGAACTGCAGGGTGGGTTTAAACTTCTCAGACGGAAAAGGGCAGTCCAGGAACAGACCCCTTTGGGAGGGTAAGGGGTCCAGGGAACTGATGCCAGCTTGTGTGGGGCAGGGCACCTTCAGCCTGGGTCTGTTGTTGTGTACTTTGGGAAGCCTGCCTTGCGCCTGTCAGATGATCCTGGGGTCTCGTTGTGCTCCAGGGGCACAAAAGGCATATTTTTTTTTTGTATTAGCAGCCAAACATGTGGATAGTCCTTGTATTTTAGACACTTCTGGTCAGTTGTGTTTATGGTGTAGTTCTGGGCTGCAACAGCAGCTCTGCTCTCTACCCATCCAGTCTCAGGGACTGGCGCTTCTTCCCAGCATCTTGAAGTTTTTAAGTCTTGCAGCAGCTTCTTGTGTGTGCCACCATCTCTGTTTGTTTGGTTTTGCCAGTACCACTGTCTCTGTTTGGTTGTGCCAGCGCTGCTGTCTCTGTCTGTGAAGTTTGGCCTCCTTTTTTTCCTGGGGTTGCAGGAGAGGCTCCTCGCCTCACCACTGCCTCCCTGCAGGTTCTTTTCATAGACGCAGTCTCTGGTTTGGAGTTGTTTAGTGCTGTTGCCATCGCATTGTCTATGACGTTCTGTGGAGCCTTTTTCTGCACATAGGCGCATTTGGCTTGGAGCTGCTCTGCCCGGAAGTTTGTAGTCTGGGTTGGGTGGACTGAGCTCTAGGAGTCTATGATTGATCTGTGGACGTGTTAAATTGTGCAGGCAAAGGTTGTGCAGTCATCTGGGATGGGGCAGGAGAGGGGACAGTCCCTTCCCCAGTGTTTTAGGGACTTGATTAGAGCTTCTGGTGGGATTCCTGAATAGAAAGCAGACCTGTGGAATGGTCAAGCTGTAGATGAGCCCCTGGGTGACTTGTTGAACAACTTCATTTCAGATACAGAGGAGCAACGTGGCACAAAAAGGCAACAGAAGAGGCGAGCAGAGCGCCGTAAGCAGGTGGGACGGTGCGTGGTGCCAGCGGGAAGACGTGCTGTGTGGCTCTATGTAACTTTGGTCGTTTGTCTATTTTATAGGTGTGAAGTAAAGAGAAAAGCTGGGTACCCGCACCACAGCTCCTCGGGCAAGGTGAATAATGAGTGCTGGCCGAAGCATCAGCTCGTTTGAGGTCCCGTGTTGCTGCTGCAGGTATGAGCGTCCTTTGGTGGTGTTTTACAGGCGGTAGCTGAACCTCTTTGTGGTCAACAGCGTGGCAGTCCAAAGCAAGGGCGGGCAGGCGGGCGAGCGGCCCAGGTAAGGGAGGGGGAGGCGGGCCCGTCCGCGGGCAGGCTGTGCTTCCGGGCAGCGTCCGAGCGGGTGCCTTTGTTTTTGCAGGTGCCGCAGACGAGCTCGGAGGAGCGAAGCCGCACGCCGACCAGCAGCAGCCGAGAAGGTGAGGCGGCGGTGGGAGTTGAGGAGCCCAGTGTCGCGTGGTGACTCGGTTCAGTGTTTCTTTCTTATTTTGCAGGCCCCTTTTGGGCCCTTTGGGCTTGGAGGAGCGTTTTCGGTGAGCTGGGGTAGGGGCTCAGAAGAGCATGGGGCTGGGGACTCACTCCAAGCGCTACGGTTCTTTTGTTTCTCGCTGTCATAGGCGTCACGAGCGATGCGGGTTTCTGACTGCGCCCGAGGCACCACACGCTGAGCGGAACGCCGTGGAACTTAGCAGGAGGTGGGTGCTGCGGAAGGGGTCGGCGTTCACCCCGCGATACTGTGTGCTGGCACGGCTCGGTGAGCGTGTGTTTTCTCGTGTTACTGTAGATGTTGAAGAGGAACCCGGCGATGCGGGGAGATCCCTGTTAGCGCACGTGGTGTTATGCTCTGTCGAAGATGGATTCGGTCCCTGGGCCCTCTTAAAGATAAGTGGAGGCATGGGGGCTGGGAAGAGGCTGGGAATCGCAGGGAGGGGGGTAAAGTTCTGATAAGGGAAAGGGCCGTCCAGGAAAAGTCCCCTTTGGGTGGGTAAAGGGCCCAGGGAATTTACAGTGCGATACCAGCATGTGCCGGGCAGGGCAGCTCCAGCCTCTGTGTGTGGTGTTGTGTAGCTCGGGAAGCCTGCCTTGCGCCTGTCAGACGATCCCGGGGTCTCGCTGGGCTCCGGGGGCCCAACGGGCATCTCAGGTGCCATTCTGGGATCTGGAATGCTGGTGCTAATTGGCGTAGAGCCAATCGGGTGCTGGATTCTTGTATCATCAGCCAAAAGTGTAGACGGTGCTTGCATTTTGGACATTTCTGGTCAGCTGTGATTTATGGTGTCATTCTGGGCTGCATCAGCAGCTCTGCTCTCTACTCCTCCAGTCTAAGGGACTGGCACTTCAAGATGCTGGGAAGAAGTTCTTAGGTTGTGCCGCCGTCTCTGTGTGTGTGTGTGTGTGCGCGCGCCAGTGCCGCCGTCTCTGCGTGTGTGTGTGCGCCAGTGCCGCTGTCTCCTAAGGGGCCGTGACGTTCGGCCCCTTTTTCGTTTTCCTGGGGCTGCAGAAGAGGCTCATTGCCTCATCACTGCCTCCCTGCAGAGTGTTTTGATTGATGCCGTCTCTGGTTTTTGCGTCGCTGTCGTTGCGGAGCGTTTTTGGTGCCGTTGCGGTCGTGTCGTCCATAGCGTTCTATGACGCGTTTGTCTGCGCATGTTCGGCTCGGAGCTGCTCTGCCTGGCGGTGTGGAGTCAGGGGCGGGTGGAGTGAGCTCTAGGAGTCCAGGGTTAATCTGTTGACAGATTCAATTGTGTAGGCAAAGGTTGTGCGGTCATCTGGGATGCAGTAGCTGTGGGCAGGGGAGCTGGCAGTCCGTTCCCCAGTGTTTTAGGGATTCAATTAGAGTGTCCGGTGGGATTCCTGAATAGAAAGCAGACCTGTGGAATGGTCAAGCTGCTGATGAGCATCTGGGTGACTTGTTGAATACCTTGATTTCAGATGCAGAGGGACAACATGGCACGAAAGAGTGGCAGAAG
Source organism: Patagioenas fasciata (assembly GCF_037038585.1). Classification (NCBI taxonomy): domain Eukaryota; kingdom Metazoa; phylum Chordata; class Aves; order Columbiformes; family Columbidae; genus Patagioenas; species Patagioenas fasciata. The sequence continues at coordinate 69,223 of NC_092529.1, read as the reverse complement.
AGTCGAGCAGAGCGCCGTAAGCAGGTGGGTCGGTGCGTGGTGTCAGAGGGAAGATGTGCCCTCTGTCTTTATGTAAGTTTGGTTGTTTGTCTGTTTTACAGGTGTGAAGAAAAGAGGAAAGCTGGGTATCGGCACCGCAGCATCTCGGGCAGGGCGAGGTATGAGCACCAGGCTGAAGCAGCAGCTTGTTTCAGGTCCCGTGTTGCCGCTGCAGGTATGAGCATCCTTTGGTTGTGTTTTACAGGCGGTAGCTGAACCTCTGTGGTCAACAGTGTTGCAGTCAAAAGCAAGGGTGGGCAGGTGGGTGGGTGGCCAAGGTAAATGAGCGAGACATGGGACCGTCTAGGTGCGGGCTGTTTTTGGGCAGTGTCTGAGCAGGTGCCTTTGGTTTCGCAGGTGCCTTTGGTTTCGCAGGTGCCTTTGGTTTCGCAGGTGCCGCGGACCAGCTCGGAGGGGCGAAGCCGCACGCCGGCCAGCAGCCGAGAAGGTGAGGCGGCGGTGGGTGTCGAGGAGGCCGGTGTCGCCCGGTGACTCGGTTCAGCGTTTCCTTCTTGTTTTGCAGGCTCCTTTTGGGCCCTTTCGACTCGGAGGAGCATTTTTGGTGAGCCGCGGTAGGGGCTCGGAAGAGCGTGGGGCTGGGGACTCGCTCCAAGCCCTACAGTTCTATGGTTTCTCACTGTCTTAGGTGTTACGAGCGATGAGGGTTTGTGACCGCACCCGTGACACGACACGCCAAGCGGAACGCCGAGGAACTTAGGAGGTGGGTGTTGCGGAAGGAGTCGGCGTTTACCCCGCGATACCGTGTGCTGGCACGGCTTAGTGAGCGTGCGTTTTCTCGTGTTACTGTAGATGTTGAAGAGGAACCCGGCGATGCGGGAACATCTCCGTTAGCGCACGTGGCGTTTGCTCTGTTGAAGGTGGATTCGGTCCCTCGGCCCTCTGAAAGATAAGTGGAGGCACGGGGGCTGGGAAAGGGCCGGGAATCGCAGGGAGGCGGGTAAAGCTCTGATAAGGGAAAGGGCTGTCCAGGAAAAGTCCCCTTTGGGTGGGTAAAGGGCCCAGGGAACTTTACAGTGTGATGCCAGCAAGTGCCGGGCAGGGCAGCTCCAGCCTGCGTCTGCGTTGTCGTGTAGCTCGGGAAGCCTGCCTTGCGCCTGTCAGACGATCGCGGGGTCTCGCTGGGCTCCGGGGGCCCAACGGGCATCTCAGGTGCCATTCTGGGATCTGGAATGCTGGTGCTAATTGGCGTAGAGCCAATCGGGTGCTGGATTCTTGTATCATCAGCCAAAAGTGTAGACGGTGCTTGCATTTTGGACATTTCTGGTCAGCTGTGATTTATGGTGTCATTCTGGGCTGCATCAGCAGCTCTGCTCTCTACTCCTCCAGTCTAAGGGACTGGCACTTCAAGATGCTGGGAAGAAGTTCTTAGGTTGTGCCGCCGTCTCTGTGTGTGTGTGTGTGTGCGCGCGCCAGTGCCGCCGTCTCTGCGTGTGTGTGTGCGCCAGTGCCGCCGTCTCCTAAGGGGCCGTGACGTTCGGCCCCTTTTTCGTTTTCCTGGGGCTGCAGAAGAGGCTCCTTGCCTCATCACTGCCTCCCTGCAGAGCGTTTTGATTGATGCCGTCTCTGGTTTTGGCGTCGCTGTCGTTGCGGAGCGTTTTTGGTGCCGTTGCGGTCGTGTCGTCCATAGCGTTCTGTGACGCGTTGGTCTGCGCATGTTCGGCTCGGAGCTGCTCTGCCTGGCGGTGTGGAGTCAGGGGCGGGTGGAGTGAGCTCTAGGAGTCCAGGGTTAATCTGTTGACAGATTCAATTGTGTAGGCAAAGGTTGTGCGGTCATCTGGGATGCAGTAGGTGTGGGCAGGGGAGCTGGCAGTCCGTTCCCCAGTGTTTTAGGGATTCAATTAGAGTGTCCGGTGGGATTCCTGAATAGAAAGCAGACCTGTGGAATGGTCAAGCTGCTGATGAGCATCTGGGTGACTTGTTGAATACCTTGATTTCAGATGCAGAGGGACAACATGGCACGAAAGAGTGGCAGAAGAGTCGAGCCGAGCGCCGTAAGCAGGTGGGTCGGTGCGTGGTGTCAGAGGGAAGATGTGCCCTCTGTCTTTATGTAAGTTTGGTTGTTTGTCTGTTTTACAGGTGTGAAGAAAAGAGGAAAGCTGGGTATCGGCACCGCAGCATCTCGGGCAGGGCGAGGTATGAGCACCAGGCTGAAGCAGCAGCTTGTTTCAGGTCCCGTGTTGCCGCTGCAGGTATGAGCATCCTTTGGTTGTGTTTTACAGGCGGTAGCTGAACCTCTGTGGTCAACAGTGTTGCAGTCAAAAGCAAGGGTGGGCAGGTGGGTGGGCGGCCAAGGTAAATGAGCGAGACATGGGACCGTCTAGGTGCGGGCTGTTTTTGGGCAGTGTCTGAGCAGGTGCCTTTGGTTTCGCAGGTGCCTTTGGTTTCGCAGGTGCCGCGGACCAGCTCGGAGGGGCGAAGCCGCACGCCGGCCAGCAGCCGAGAAGGTGAGGCGGCGGTGGGTGTCGAGGAGGCCGGTGTCGCCCGGTGACTCGGTTCAGCGTTTCCTTCTTGTTTTGCAGGCTCCTTTTGGGCCCTTTCGGCTCGGAGGAGCATTTTTGGTGAGCCGCGGTAGGGGCTCGGAAGAGCGTGGGGCTGGGGACTCGCTCCAAGCCCTACAGTTCTATGGTTTCTCACTGTCTTAGGTGTTACGAGCGATGAGGGTTTGTGACCGCACCCGTGACACGACGTGCCAAGCGGAACGCCGAGGAACTTAGGAGGTGGGTGTTGCGGAAGGAGTCGGCGTTTACCCCGCGATACCGTGTGCTGGCACGGCTTAGTGAGCGTGCGTTTTCTCGTGTTACTGTAGATGTTGAAGAGGAACCCGGCGACGCGGGAACATCTCCGTTAGCGCACGTGGCGTTTGCTCTGTTGAAGGTGGATTCGGTCCCTCGGCCCTCTGAAAGATAAGTGGAGGCACGGGGGCTGGGAAAGGGCCGGGAATCGCAGGGAGGCGGGTAAAGCTCTGATAAGGGAAAGGGCTGTCCAGGAAAAGTCCCCTTTGGGTGGGTAAAGGGCCCAGGGAACTTTACAGTGTGATGCCAGCAAGTGCCGGGCAGGGCAGCTCCAGCCTGCGTCTGCGTTGTCGTGTAGCTCGGGAAGCCTGCCTTGCGCCTGTCAGACGATCCCGGGGTCTCGCTGGGCTCCGGGGGCCCAACGGGCATCTCAGGTGCCATTCTGGGATCTGGAATGCTGGTGCTAATTGGCGTAGAGCCAATCGGGTGCTGGATTCTTGTATCATCAGCCAAAAGTGTAGACAGTGCTTGCATTTTGGACATTTCTGGTCAGCTGTGATTTATGGTGTCATTCTGGGCTGCATCAGCAGCTCTGCTCTCTACTCCTCCAGTCTAAGGGACTGGCACTTCAAGATGCTGGGAAGAAGTTCTTAGGTTGTGCCGCCGTCTCTGTGTGTGTGTGTGTGTGCGCGCGCCAGTGCCGCCGTCTCTGCGTGTGTGTGTGCGCCAGTGCCGCCGTCTCCTAAGGGGCCGTGACGTTCGGCCCCTTTTTCGTTTTCCTGGGGCTGCAGAAGAGGCTCCTTGCCTCATCACTGCCTCCCTGCAGAGCGTTTTGATTGATGCCGTCTCTGGTTTTTGCGTCGCTGTCGTTGCGGAGCGTTTTTGGTGCCGTTGCGGTCGTGTCGTCCATAGCGTTCTGTGACGCGTTGGTCTGCGCATGTTCGGCTCGGAGCTGCTCTGCCTGGCGGTGTGGAGTCAGGGGCGGGTGGAGTGAGCTCTAGGAGTCCAGGGTTAATCTGTTGACAGATTCAATTGTGTAGGCAAAGGTTGTGCGGTCATCTGGGATGCAGTAGCTGTGGGCAGGGGAGCTGGCAGTCCGTTCCCCAGTGTTTTAGGGATTCAATTAGAGTGTCCGGTGGGATTCCTGAATAGAAAGCAGACCTGTGGAATGGTCAAGCTGCTGATGAGCATCTGGGTGACTTGTTGAATACCTTGATTTCAGATGCAGAGGGACAACATGGCACGAAAGAGTGGCAGAAGAGTCGAGCCGAGCGCCGTAAGCAGGTGGGTCGGTGCGTGGTGTCAGAGGGAAGATGTGCCCTCTGTCTTTATGTAAGTTTGGTTGTTTGTCTGTTTTACAGGTGTGAAGAAAAGAGGAAAGCTGGGTATTGGCACCGCAGCATCTCGGGCAGGGCGAGGTATGAGCACCAGGCTGAAGCAGCAGCTTGTTTCAGGTCCCGTGTTGCCGCTGCAGGTATGAGCATCCTTTGGTTGTGTTTTACAGGCGGTAGCTGAACCTCTGTGGTCAACAGTGTTGCAGTCAAAAGCAAGGGTGGGCAGGTGGGTGGGCGGCCAAGGTAAATGAGCGAGACATGGGACCGTCTAGGTGCGGGCTGTTTTTGGGCAGTGTCTGAGCAGGTGCCTTTGGTTTCGCAGGTGCCTTTGGTTTCGCAGGTGCCGCGGACCAGCTCGGAGGGGCGAAGCCGCACGCCGGCCAGCAGCCGAGAAGGTGAGGCGGCGGTGGGTGTCGAGGAGGCCGGTGTCGCCCGGTGACTCGGTTCAGCGTTTCCTTCTTGTTTTGCAGGCTCCTTTTGGGCCCTTTCGGCTCGGAGGAGCATTTTTGGTGAGCCGCGGTAGGGGCTCGGAAGAGCGTGGGGCTGGGGACTCGCTCCAAGCCCTACAGTTCTATGGTTTCTCACTGTCTTAGGTGTTACGAGCGATGAGGGTTTGTGACCGCACCCGTGACACGACGTGCCAAGCGGAACGCCGAGGAACTTAGGAGGTGGGTGTTGCGGAAGGAGTCGGCGTTTACCCCGCGATACCGTGTGCTGGCACGGCTTAGTGAGCGTGCGTTTTCTCGTGTTACTGTAGATGTTGAAGAGGAACCCGGCGACGCGGGAACATCTCCGTTAGCGCACGTGGCGTTTGCTCTGTTGAAGGTGGATTCGGTCCCTCGGCCCTCTGAAAGATAAGTGGAGGCACGGGGGCTGGGAAAGGGCCGGGAATCGCAGGGAGGCGGGTAAAGCTCTGATAAGGGAAAGGGCTGTCCAGGAAAAGTCCCCTTTGGGTGGGTAAAGGGCCCAGGGAACTTTACAGTGTGATGCCAGCAAGTGCCGGGCAGGGCAGCTCCAGCCTGCGTCTGCGTTGTCGTGTAGCTCGGGAAGCCTGCCTTGCGCCTGTCAGACGATCCCGGGGTCTCGCTGGGCTCCGGGGGCCCAACGGGCATCTCAGGTGCCATTCTGGGATCTGGAATGCTGGTGCTAATTGGCGTAGAGCCAATCGGGTGCTGGATTCTTGTATCATCAGCCAAAAGTGTAGACAGTGCTTGCATTTTGGACATTTCTGGTCAGCTGTGATTTATGGTGTCATTCTGGGCTGCATCAGCAGCTCTGCTCTCTACTCCTCCAGTCTAAGGGACTGGCACTTCAAGATGCTGGGAAGAAGTTCTTAGGTTGTGCCGCCGTCTCTGTGTGTGTGTGTGTGTGTGCGCGCGCCAGTGCCGCCGTCTCTGCGTGTGTGTGTGCGCCAGTGCCGCCGTCTCCTAAGGGGCCGTGACGTTCGGCCCCTTTTTCGTTTTCCTGGGGCTGCAGAAGAGGCTCCTTGCCTCATCACTGCCTCCCTGCAGAGCGTTTTGATTGATGCCGTCTCTGGTTTTGGCGTCGCTGTCGTTGCGGAGCGTTTTTGGTGCCGTTGCGGTCGTGTCGTCCATAGCATTCTGTGACGCGTTTGTCTGCGCATGTTCGGCTCGGAGCTGCTCTGCCTGGCGGTGTGGAGTCAGGGGCGGGTGGAGTGAGCTCTAGGAGTCCAGGGTTAATCTGTTGACAGATTCAATTGTGTAGGCAAAGGTTGTGCGGTCACCTGGGATGCAGTAGCTGTGGGCAGGGGAGCTGGCAGTCCGTTCCCCAGTGTTTTAGGGACTCAATTAGAGTGTCCGGTGGGATTCCTGAATAGAAAGCAGACCTGTGGAATGGTCAAGCTGTAGATGAGCCCCTGGGTGACTTGTTGAACAACTTCATTTCAGATACAGAGGAGCAACGTGGCACAAAAAGGCAACAGAAGAGGCGAGCAGAGCGCCGTAAGCAGGTGGGACGGTGCGTGGTGCCAGCGGGAAGACGTGCTGTGTGGCTCTATGTAACTTTGGTCGTTTGTCTATTTTATAGGTGTGAAGTAAAGAGAAAAGCTGGGTACCCGCACCACAGCTCCTCGGGCAAGGTGAATAATGAGTGCTGGCCGAAGCATCAGCTCGTTTGAGGTCCCGTGTTGCTGCTGCAGGTATGAGCGTCCTTTGGTGGTGTTTTACAGGCGGTAGCTGAACCTCTTTGTGGTCAACAGCGTGGCAGTCCAAAGCAAGGGCGGGCAGGCGGGCGAGCGGCCCAGGTAAGGGAGGGGGAGGCGGGCCCGTCCGCGGGCAGGCTGTGCTTCCGGGCAGCGTCCGAGCGGGTGCCTTTGTTTTTGCAGGTGCCGCAGACGAGCTCGGAGGAGCGAAGCCGCACGCCGACCAGCAGCAGCCGAGAAGGTGAGGCGGCGGTGGGAGTTGAGGAGCCCAGTGTCGCGTGGTGACTCGGTTCAGTGTTTCTTTCTTATTTTGCAGGCCCCTTTTGGGCCCTTTGGGCTTGGAGGAGCGTTTTCGGTGAGCTGGGGTAGGGGCTCAGAAGAGCATGGGGCTGGGGACTCACTCCAAGCGCTACGGTTCTTTTGTTTCTCGCTGTCATAGGCGTCACGAGCGATGCGGGTTTCTGACTGCGCCCGAGGCACCACACGCTGAGCGGAACGCCGTGGAACTTAGCAGGAGGTGGGTGCTGCGGAAGGGGTCGGCGTTCACCCCGCGATACTGTGTGCTGGCACGGCTCGGTGAGCGTGTGTTTTCTCGTGTTACTGTAGATGTTGAAGAGGAACCCGGCGATGCGGGGAGATCCCTGTTAGCGCACGTGGTGTTATGCTCTGTCGAAGATGGATTCGGTCCCTGGGCCCTCTTAAAGATAAGTGGAGGCATGGGGGCTGGGAAGAGGCTGGGAATCGCAGGGAGGGGGGTAAAGTTCTGATAAGGGAAAGGGCCGTCCAGGAAAAGTCCCCTTTGGGTGGGTAAAGGGCCCAGGGAATTTACAGTGCGATACCAGCATGTGCCGGGCAGGGCAGCTCCAGCCTCTGTGTGTGGTGTTGTGTAGCTCGGGAAGCCTGCCTTGCGCCTGTCAGACGATCCCGGGGTCTCGCTGGGCTCCGGGGGCCCAACGGGCATCTCAGGTGCCATTCTGGGATCTGGAATGCTGGTGCTAATTGGCGTAGAGCCAATCGGGTGCTGGATTCTTGTATCATCAGCCAAAAGTGTAGACGGTGCTTGCATTTTGGACATTTCTGGTCAGCTGTGATTTATGGTGTCATTCTGGGCTGCATCAGCAGCTCTGCTCTCTACTCCTCCAGTCTAAGGGACTGGCACTTCAAGATGCTGGGAAGAAGTTCTTAGGTTGTGCCGCCGTCTCTGTGTGTGTGTGTGTGTGCGCGCGCCAGTGCCGCCGTCTCTGCGTGTGTGTGTGCGCCAGTGCCGCTGTCTCCTAAGGGGCCGTGACGTTCGGCCCCTTTTTCGTTTTCCTGGGGCTGCAGAAGAGGCTCATTGCCTCATCACTGCCTCCCTGCAGAGTGTTTTGATTGATGCCGTCTCTGGTTTTTGCGTCGCTGTCGTTGCGGAGCGTTTTTGGTGCCGTTGCGGTCGTGTCGTCCATAGCGTTCTATGACGCGTTTGTCTGCGCATGTTCGGCTCGGAGCTGCTCTGCCTGGCGGTGTGGAGTCAGGGGCGGGTGGAGTGAGCTCTAGGAGTCCAGGGTTAATCTGTTGACAGATTCAATTGTGTAGGCAAAGGTTGTGCGGTCATCTGGGATGCAGTAGCTGTGGGCAGGGGAGCTGGCAGTCCGTTCCCCAGTGTTTTAGGGATTCAATTAGAGTGTCCGGTGGGATTCCTGAATAGAAAGCAGACCTGTGGAATGGTCAAGCTGCTGATGAGCATCTGGGTGACTTGTTGAATACCTTGATTTCAGATGCAGAGGGACAACATGGCACGAAAGAGTGGCAGAAGAGTCGAGCAGAGCGCCGTAAGCAGGTGGGTCGGTGCGTGGTGTCAGAGGGAAGATGTGCCCTCTGTCTTTATGTAAGTTTGGTTGTTTGTCTGTTTTACAGGTGTGAAGAAAAGAGGAAAGCTGGGTATCGGCACCGCAGCATCTCGGGCAGGGCGAGGTATGAGCACCAGGCTGAAGCAGCAGCTTGTTTCAGGTCCCGTGTTGCCGCTGCAGGTATGAGCATCCTTTGGTTGTGTTTTACAGGCGGTAGCTGAACCTCTGTGGTCAACAGTGTTGCAGTCAAAAGCAAGGGTGGGCAGGTGGGTGGGTGGCCAAGGTAAATGAGCGAGACATGGGACCGTCTAGGTGCGGGCTGTTTTTGGGCAGTGTCTGAGCAGGTGCCTTTGGTTTCGCAGGTGCCTTTGGTTTCGCAGGTGCCTTTGGTTTCGCAGGTGCCGCGGACCAGCTCGGAGGGGCGAAGCCGCACGCCGGCCAGCAGCCGAGAAGGTGAGGCGGCGGTGGGTGTCGAGGAGGCCGGTGTCGCCCGGTGACTCGGTTCAGCGTTTCCTTCTTGTTTTGCAGGCTCCTTTTGGGCCCTTTCGACTCGGAGGAGCATTTTTGGTGAGCCGCGGTAGGGGCTCGGAAGAGCGTGGGGCTGGGGACTCGCTCCAAGCCCTACAGTTCTATGGTTTCTCACTGTCTTAGGTGTTACGAGCGATGAGGGTTTGTGACCGCACCCGTGACACGACACGCCAAGCGGAACGCCGAGGAACTTAGGAGGTGGGTGTTGCGGAAGGAGTCGGCGTTTACCCCGCGATACCGTGTGCTGGCACGGCTTAGTGAGCGTGCGTTTTCTCGTGTTACTGTAGATGTTGAAGAGGAACCCGGCGATGCGGGAACATCTCCGTTAGCGCACGTGGCGTTTGCTCTGTTGAAGGTGGATTCGGTCCCTCGGCCCTCTGAAAGATAAGTGGAGGCACGGGGGCTGGGAAAGGGCCGGGAATCGCAGGGAGGCGGGTAAAGCTCTGATAAGGGAAAGGGCTGTCCAGGAAAAGTCCCCTTTGGGTGGGTAAAGGGCCCAGGGAACTTTACAGTGTGATGCCAGCAAGTGCCGGGCAGGGCAGCTCCAGCCTGCGTCTGCGTTGTCGTGTAGCTCGGGAAGCCTGCCTTGCGCCTGTCAGACGATCGCGGGGTCTCGCTGGGCTCCGGGGGCCCAACGGGCATCTCAGGTGCCATTCTGGGATCTGGAATGCTGGTGCTAATTGGCGTAGAGCCAATCGGGTGCTGGATTCTTGTATCATCAGCCAAAAGTGTAGACGGTGCTTGCATTTTGGACATTTCTGGTCAGCTGTGATTTATGGTGTCATTCTGGGCTGCATCAGCAGCTCTGCTCTCTACTCCTCCAGTCTAAGGGACTGGCACTTCAAGATGCTGGGAAGAAGTTCTTAGGTTGTGCCGCCGTCTCTGTGTGTGTGTGTGTGTGCGCGCGCCAGTGCCGCCGTCTCTGCGTGTGTGTGTGCGCCAGTGCCGCCGTCTCCTAAGGGGCCGTGACGTTCGGCCCCTTTTTCGTTTTCCTGGGGCTGCAGAAGAGGCTCCTTGCCTCATCACTGCCTCCCTGCAGAGCGTTTTGATTGATGCCGTCTCTGGTTTTGGCGTCGCTGTCGTTGCGGAGCGTTTTTGGTGCCGTTGCGGTCGTGTCGTCCATAGCGTTCTGTGACGCGTTGGTCTGCGCATGTTCGGCTCGGAGCTGCTCTGCCTGGCGGTGTGGAGTCAGGGGCGGGTGGAGTGAGCTCTAGGAGTCCAGGGTTAATCTGTTGACAGATTCAATTGTGTAGGCAAAGGTTGTGCGGTCATCTGGGATGCAGTAGGTGTGGGCAGGGGAGCTGGCAGTCCGTTCCCCAGTGTTTTAGGGATTCAATTAGAGTGTCCGGTGGGATTCCTGAATAGAAAGCAGACCTGTGGAATGGTCAAGCTGCTGATGAGCATCTGGGTGACTTGTTGAATACCTTGATTTCAGATGCAGAGGGACAACATGGCACGAAAGAGTGGCAGAAGAGTCGAGCCGAGCGCCGTAAGCAGGTGGGTCGGTGCGTGGTGTCAGAGGGAAGATGTGCCCTCTGTCTTTATGTAAGTTTGGTTGTTTGTCTGTTTTACAGGTGTGAAGAAAAGAGGAAAGCTGGGTATCGGCACCGCAGCATCTCGGGCAGGGCGAGGTATGAGCACCAGGCTGAAGCAGCAGCTTGTTTCAGGTCCCGTGTTGCCGCTGCAGGTATGAGCATCCTTTGGTTGTGTTTTACAGGCGGTAGCTGAACCTCTGTGGTCAACAGTGTTGCAGTCAAAAGCAAGGGTGGGCAGGTGGGTGGGCGGCCAAGGTAAATGAGCGAGACATGGGACCGTCTAGGTGCGGGCTGTTTTTGGGCAGTGTCTGAGCAGGTGCCTTTGGTTTCGCAGGTGCCTTTGGTTTCGCAGGTGCCGCGGACCAGCTCGGAGGGGCGAAGCCGCACGCCGGCCAGCAGCCGAGAAGGTGAGGCGGCGGTGGGTGTCGAGGAGGCCGGTGTCGCCCGGTGACTCGGTTCAGCGTTTCCTTCTTGTTTTGCAGGCTCCTTTTGGGCCCTTTCGGCTCGGAGGAGCATTTTTGGTGAGCCGCGGTAGGGGCTCGGAAGAGCGTGGGGCTGGGGACTCGCTCCAAGCCCTACAGTTCTATGGTTTCTCACTGTCTTAGGTGTTACGAGCGATGAGGGTTTGTGACCGCACCCGTGACACGACGTGCCAAGCGGAACGCCGAGGAACTTAGGAGGTGGGTGTTGCGGAAGGAGTCGGCGTTTACCCCGCGATACCGTGTGCTGGCACGGCTTAGTGAGCGTGCGTTTTCTCGTGTTACTGTAGATGTTGAAGAGGAACCCGGCGACGCGGGAACATCTCCGTTAGCGCACGTGGCGTTTGCTCTGTTGAAGGTGGATTCGGTCCCTCGGCCCTCTGAAAGATAAGTGGAGGCACGGGGGCTGGGAAAGGGCCGGGAATCGCAGGGAGGCGGGTAAAGCTCTGATAAGGGAAAGGGCTGTCCAGGAAAAGTCCCCTTTGGGTGGGTAAAGGGCCCAGGGAACTTTACAGTGTGATGCCAGCAAGTGCCGGGCAGGGCAGCTCCAGCCTGCGTCTGCGTTGTCGTGTAGCTCGGGAAGCCTGCCTTGCGCCTGTCAGACGATCCCGGGGTCTCGCTGGGCTCCGGGGGCCCAACGGGCATCTCAGGTGCCATTCTGGGATCTGGAATGCTGGTGCTAATTGGCGTAGAGCCAATCGGGTGCTGGATTCTTGTATCATCAGCCAAAAGTGTAGACGGTGCTTGCATTTTGGACATTTCTGGTCAGCTGTGATTTATGGTGTCATTCTGGGCTGCATCAGCAGCTCTGCTCTCTACTCCTCCAGTCTAAGGGACTGGCACTTCAAGATGCTGGGAAGAAGTTCTTAGGTTGTGCCGCCGTCTCTCTGTGTGTGTGTGTGTGTGCGCGCGCCAGTGCCGCCGTCTCTGCGTGTGTGTGTGCGCCAGTGCCGCTGTCTCCTAAGGGGCCGTGACGTTCGGCCCCTTTTTCGTTTTCCTGGGGCTGCAGAAGAGGCTCCTTGCCTCATCACTGCCTCCCTGCAGAGCGTTTTGATTGATGCCGTCTCTGGTTTTGGCGTCGCTGTCGTTGCGGAGCGTTTTTGGTGCCGTTGCGGTCGTGTCGTCCATAGCGTTCTGTGACGCGTTTGTCTGCGCATGTTCGGCTCGGAGCTGCTCTGCCTGGCGGTGTGGAGTCAGGGGCGGGTGGAGTGAGCTCTAGGAGTCCAGGGTTAATCTGTTGACAGATTCAATTGTGTAGGCAAAGGTTGTGCGGTCACCTGGGATGCAGTAGCTGTGGGCAGGGGAGCTGGCAGTCCGTTCCCCAGTGTTTTAGGGACTCAATTAGAGTGTCCGGTGGGATTCCTGAATAGAAAGCAGACCTGTGGAATGGTCAAGCTGCTGATGAGCATCTGGGTGACTTGTTGAATACCTTGATTTCAGATGCAGAGGGACAACATGGCACGAAAGAGTGGCAGAAGAGTCGAGCCGAGCGCCGTAAGCAGGTGGGTCGGTGCGTGGTGTCAGAGGGAAGATGTGCCCTCTGTCTTTATGTAAGTTTGGTTGTTTGTCTGTTTTACAGGTGTGAAGAAAAGAGGAAAGCTGGGTATCGGCACCGCAGCATCTCGGGCAGGGCGAGGTATGAGCACCAGGCCGAAGCAGCAGCTTGTTTCAGGTCCCGTGTTGCCGCTGCAGGTATGAGCATCCTTTGGTTGTGTTTTACAGGCGGTAGCTGAACCTCTGTGGTCAACAGTGTTGCAGTCAAAAGCAAGGGTGGGCAGGTGGGTGGGTGGCCAAGGTAAATGAGCGAGACATGGGACCGTCTAGGTGCGGGCTGTTTTTGGGCAGTGTCTGAGCAGGTGCCTTTGGTTTCGCAGGTGCCTTTGGTTTCGCAGGTGCCGCGGACCAGCTCGGAGGGGCGAAGCCGCACGCCGGCCAGCAGCCGAGAAGGTGAGGCGGCGGTGGGTGTCGAGGAGGCCGGTGTCGCCCGGTGACTCGGTTCAGCGTTTCCTTCTTGTTTTGCAGGCTCCTTTTGGGCCCTTTCGACTCGGAGGAGCATTTTTGGTGAGCCGCGGTAGGGGCTCGGAAGAGCGTGGGGCTGGGGACTCGCTCCAAGCCCTACAGTTCTATGGTTTCTCACTGTCTTAGGTGTTACGAGCGATGAGGGTTTGTGACCGCACCCGTGACACGACGCGCCGAGCGGAACGCCGAGGAACTTAGGAGGTGGGTGTTGCGGAAGGAGTCGGCGTTTACCCCGCGATACCGTGTGCTGGCACGGCTTAGTGAGCGTGCGTTTTCTCGTGTTACTGTAGATGTTGAAGAGGAACCCGGCGACGCGGGAACATCTCCGTTAGCGCACGTGGCGTTTGCTCTGTTGAAGGTGGATTCGGTCCCTCGGCCCTCTGAAAGATAAGCGGAGGCACGGGGGCTGGGAAAGGGCCGGGAATCGCAGGGAGGCGGGTAAAGCTCTGATAAGGGAAAGGGCTGTCCAGGAAAAGTCCCCTTTGGGTGGGTAAAGGGCCCAGGGAACTTTACAGTGTGATGCCAGCAAGTGCCGGGCAGGGCAGCTCCAGCCTGCGTCTGCGTTGTCGTGTAGCTCGGGAAGCCTGCCTTGCGCCTGTCAGACGATCCCGGGGTCTCGCTGGGCTCCGGGGGCCCAACGGGCATCTCAGGTGCCATTCTGGGATCTGGAATGCTGGTGCTAATTGGCGTAGAGCCAATCGGGTGCTGGATTCTTGTATCATCAGCCAAAAGTGTAGACGGTGCTTGCATTTTGGACATTTCTGGTCAGCTGTGATTTATGGTGTCATTCTGGGCTGTATCAGCAGCTCTGCTCTCTACTCCTCCAGTCTAAGGGACTGGCACTTCAAGATGCTGGGAAGAAGTTCTTAGGTTGTGCCGCCGTCTCTGTGTGTGTGTGTGTGTGCGCGCGCCAGTGCCGCCGTCTCTGCGTGTGTGTGTGCGCCAGTGCCGCCGTCTCCTAAGGGGCCGTGACGTTCGGCCCCTTTTTCGTTTTCCTGGGGCTGCAGAAGAGGCTCCTTGCCTCATCACTGCCTCCCTGCAGAGCGTTTTGATTGATGCCGTCTCTGGTTTTGGCGTCGCTGTCGTTGCGGAGCGTTTTTGGTGCCGTTGCGGTCGTGTCGTCCATAGCGTTCTGTGACGCGTTTGTCTGCGCATGTTCGGCTCGGAGCTGCTCTGCCCGGCGGTGTGGAGTCAGGGGCGGGTGGAGTGAGCTCTAGGAGTCCAGGGTTAATCTGTTGACAGATTCAATTGTGTAGGCAAAGGTTGTGCGGTCACCTGGGATGCAGTAGCTGTGGGCAGGGGAGCTGGCAGTCCGTTCCCCAGTGTTTTAGGGACTCAATTAGAGTGTCCGGTGGGATTCCTGAATAGAAAGCAGACCTGTGGAATGGTCAAGCTGCTGATGAGCATCTGGGTGACTTGTTGAATACCTTGATTTCAGATGCAGAGGGACAACATGGCACAAAAGAGTGGCAGAAGAGCCGAGCAGAGCTCCGTAAGCAGGTGGGTCGGTGCGTGGTGTCAGAGCGAAGATGTGCCTTGTGCCTTTATACTGTGTGCTCGCTCTGCTTAGTGAGCGTGTGTTTTCTTGTGTTATTGCAGATGTTGAGGAGGAACCTGGTGATGCAGGAAGATCTCCATCAGCACATGTGGTGGTTTCCTCTGTTGAAGATGGATTCAGTCTCTTAGGCCTCTGAAAGTTAAGTGGAGGCTGGGGGGCTGGGAAGGGGCTGGGAACTGCAGGGAGGGGGGTCAAGTTCTCTTTGGGGCAAGGGTGGTCCAGGAACAGTCCCTTTTGGGTAGGCGAAGGGTCCAGGGAACTTCACAGTGCGATGCCAGCTTGTCCCGGGCAGGGCAGCTCCAGCCTTTTGTCAGTGGTGTGTTGTAGGTCGGGAGGCTTGCATTGTGCCTGTCAGACGATCCTGGGGTCTCGTCGCGTTTGAGGGACCCGACAGGGATTCCGGGCGCCATCCCGGGATCCGGAATGCCGTTGCCAATTGGTGTAGCGCCAATCGGGTCCCGGTTTTCTTGTATCAGCAGCTGAAAGCGTGGATGGTTTTTGCATTTTGGATGTTTTTGCTCAGTTGTGTTTTATAGCATAGTTCTGGGCTGCATAGACAGCTCTGCTCTCTACTCCTCCAGTCTAATGGACTGGCACTTCTTCCCAGCATCTTGAAGTTTTTAAGTAGTGCCGCCGTCTCTGTGTGTGTGTTTGCGCCAGCGCCGCCGTCTCTGTGTGTGTGTTTGCGCCAGTGCCGCCGTCTCATAAGGGGCCGTGACGTTTGGCTCCTTTGTTTTCTGGGGTTGCAGTGGAGGCTTTTTGCCACACCACTGCCTCCCTGCAGATTCTTTTGATCAATGCCTCTCTGATTTGGAATTGTTTCCATCGTTCGGTGTTGTTGGCGTTGTTGCCCTCATGTCGTCTATGACGTTCTGTGGCGCGTTTGTCTGCGCACGTGCACGTTCGGCTCGGAGCTGCTCTGCCCGGCGGTGTGGAGTCAGGGGTGGGTGGAGTGAGCTCTAGGAGTCCACGGTTCATTTGTTGACGTGTTAAAATGTGTAGCCAGAAGTCATATGGGATGCAGTAGCCGTGGGCAGGGGAGTTGCAAGTCCTTTTAGTGGTGTTTTGCAGTTGTTACCGAGACCATTGTTGACTAGTGTGTTCTGTGGTGTGCTGTTATTTCATAGACAAAGCCTGTTTTAATGAAGTCTTTTTATATTTTTTCTTTGCAGGTGACCACATTGTCAATATGAGTCACTTACTTATAAAAAGGCGTTTTGTTAGGCTATGTAGCACTCATAATTATAGCCTTTACTTGAGGGTAACAAAAGCAGCTACAGACTCTGATCATCACCCATCAGATAAGGCTCCCTTTACACGTTTGCGCAGAAATAGGCTTCTGTCAGCGAAAACGCCACATTCGAGGCCATCGGGACGCTCCTACGGACCGTAAACCGAATCTACGGCCGCGCAGAGCTGAGTCCGGTCCGAGGTCAGCGCAAAGGATCCGCCGAGAAGCAAGAAGACCGGAGACTCGGCTATTGCTATTGCACCGAATCACAGCGTAGAGGGGTGGGTGAATAGTTTGTAAGGGTATAAATACCCAGGCATTTCTACGCTTGGCTGGGACCTCAGCAGAAGCAGCAGCTCCAGTCAGCCTTCCCGCAGTACCGCTCTGTTCAGATTTTGCCAGAGAGTTTGCCCCGATAGACCGAGGACCTAGACCGCGACCCAACCGTCCCCGTGCCTCTGGAAGGGTGGTAGGGATGCTGAGGCGTAGAGCGATGCAATTTAGAAATTCAGGCTGAGCGGTATAAGGAATCCGGTGTGCACATACAGTCCTTTGGCCATATATAAATATAATATCTTAGGTGTTTCCCCTATCCCCTGCGCGTCCGGGAGACCGACCGTAGATCCAGCGCGGGGCTAAGTTCGGATCCAGCCGCACCCAGACTCCCGTCCGCAGAGGAATTTAGAAAGCGAGGGGGTCCGGTCCGATCCGAACCTCACAACTCGACGGAAAGACCTCCCTGTAGCCTTTGGCATCTCCCGTCCACGTAGAAATCGCTCTGAATCAAGTTTCAGCTGAATTTGCTTGGCCTATGCTGTCCACTTAGTAAGCAATAACGTCCCTCACCATTACATTCCGCCGCAGCGCAAGCCATCTAGCGCCGCTCTCGGTCGGCCGCGCCCCGGTCGGTCACCCGAAACCGAGCGCCGTCGGCAGGATCGCGGGTGTCGTCGGTGTTCGGCGACAGAGACGCGGGGCGAGTTTGAGTTCCGGAATCTCAGAGGAACGA
Organism: Patagioenas fasciata; assembly: GCF_037038585.1. Classification (NCBI taxonomy): domain Eukaryota; kingdom Metazoa; phylum Chordata; class Aves; order Columbiformes; family Columbidae; genus Patagioenas; species Patagioenas fasciata. The sequence goes on along the minus strand of NC_092529.1, from coordinate 52,751 downwards.
GCTCGCGGTAACCGCCATGATCGGGAAGCCGAGCGAGAATAGGTCAACACGGTCAAGAATTATATGAAGGATGGCAAGGGAAATAAGTGCAAAGTGTGAAGTCCCCGTCTCAAGCCAATCGTCAGCAGAGGAAGAAGCGGTCGGCGGGGTAGATGACGCGCAGAGCGTTCGGATAGCGCGAAACCTCGAGCGAACGTGGCTCAGGGTTGTAGTTATTTGATCCTGGAGGTTCAAATTTTTTTTTCCTTTTCAGGTAAATTCCAAAGTTAAAGAATAAAAAAACTCCAGCCGGGGGATCCATCCCCCCCCGACCAGTTTTTTTTTTCTCCGGTCCCGGCCCCTCCCCGAGGCGACGTTCGTCGCCGAGGTTCGGATGCGGGCGGCCCTCGGGCCGGGGTTTTGGCAGGCAGGGCCATTTTGGAGGCTTCCGAGAACGGTGTTCCCGGGGGGCAACGGCACAGAGGGCACAGTGGCTGTAACGTGAGCGTGGGGTGGGTTTGGTAGATGAATGAGTGTTGTGGTGACCTGTGTGATCTGGTGTGTTTGTATTTTGGGGTTGTGGGTTTTTGTCCTTGCAGGTTAATGGTTTTTCCTTTTCAGGTACATTTAAAATTCCAAATAGAATAAAAAAACCCCAGCCGGGGGACTTTTTTTTTCCCCCGGCTGGGTTTTTTTTTCCCCGGTCCCGGCCGCTCTGCGAGGCGATGTTCGTCGCCAAGGTTCGGAGGCAGGCGGCCCTCAGGCCGGGGTTTTGGCAGGCAGGGCCATTTTGGAGGCTCCTGGGAACGGCGTTCCCGAGGGGCGACGGGGAGAACAGCAGAGAACGGCTGCGGTGTGAGCGTGGGTTGGGTTTGGTAGGTGAGTGAGTGGTGTGGTCAGCTGTGTGTTCTGCTGTGTTCATATTTTCAGATTGTGGGTTTTTGTCCTTGCAGGTTAATGGTTTTTCTTTTTCAGGTAATTTAAAATTCCAAATAGAATGAAAAAAACCCCAGCTGGGGGATTTTTTTTTTCCCCCCAGCTGGGTTTTTTTTTCCCCGAGTCCCGGCCACTACGCGAGGCGACGTTTGTCGCCAAGGTTTGGACGCAGGAGGCCGTTGGGCTGGGGTTTTGGAAGACCCAGGAGTTCAGGAGGCAACCCAAGAGTTCAGGAGAGGACCCAAGAGTTCAGGAGGGGACACACGAGTTCAGGGTGCACCTAGGAGTGCTCCAAAGGACCCAGGAGTTCAGGGGGGGACCCAGGAGTTCTGAGGGGACCCAGAAGTGCGCCAAAGGACCCAAGAGTTCAGGAAGGGACCCAGGAGTTCAGGGGGGGACCCAGGAGTGCCCCAAAGGATCCAGAGTTCAGGAGGGACCCAGGAGTTCAGGAGGGGACCCACCCAGGAATTCGGGGGGGACCCAGGAGTGCCCCAAAGGACCCAGGAGATCAGGAGCGGACCCACCCAGGAGTTCAGGAGGGGACCCAAGTGTTCAGGAGGGACGCAGGAGTTCAGGGGGGAATCCAGGAGTTCTGAGGGGACCCAGGAGTGCCCCAAAGGACCCAAGAGTTCAGGAAGGGACCCAGGAGTTCCCCAAAGGACCCAGGAGTTCCCCAAAGGACCCAGGAGGTCAGGGGGGAATCCAGGAGTTCTGAGGAGATCCAGGAGTGCCCCAAAGGACCCAAGAGTTCAGGAGGGACCCAGGAGGTCAGGAGCGGACCCCCCCCAGGAGTTCAGGGGGGGACCCAGGAGTGCCCCAAAGGACCCAGGAGTGCCCCAAAGGACCAAGGAGATCAGGAGTGGACCCACCCAGGAGTTCAGGAGCCGACCCACCCAGGAGTTCAGGAGGGGACCCAAGTGTTCAGGAGGGACCCAGGAGTGCCCCAAAGGATCCAGAGTTCAGGAGGGGACCCAAGAGTTCAGGAGGGGACCCAGGAGATCAGGAGCGGACCCACCCAGGAGTTCAGGAGGGGACCCAAGTGTTCAGGAGGGACCCAGGAGTGCCCCAAAGAATCCAGAGTTCAAGAGGGACCCAGGAGTGCCCCAAAGGACCCAGGAGTTCAGGAGCGGACCCACCCAGGAGTTCAAGAGGGGACCCACGTGTTCAGGAGGGACCCAGGAGTGCCCCAAAGGACCCAGGAGTTCAGGAGCGGACCCACCCAGGAGTCCAGGAGGGGACCCAAGCGTTCAGGAGGGACCCAGGAGTGCCCCAAAGAATCCAGAGTTCAAGAGGGACCCAGGAGTTCAGGAGGGGACCCACCCAGGAGTTCAGGAGAGACCCAGGAGTTCCCCAAAGGACCCAGGAGTTCAGGAGCGGACCCACCCAGGAGTTCAGGAGTGGATCCACCAGAAGTTCAGGAGGGGACCCAAGCGTTCAGGAGGGACCCAGGAGTGCTCCAAAGAATCCAGAATTCAAGAGGTACCCAGGAGTTCAGGGGGGGACCCGAGAGCTTAGGAGGGGACCCAAGAGTTCAGGAGGGGACCCAGGAGTGCCCCAAAGAATCCAGAGCTCAAGAGGTACCCAGGAGTTCCCCAAAGGACCCAGGAGTGCCCCAAAGGACCTAGGAGATCAGGAGCGGACCCACCCAGGAGTTCAGGAGGGGACCCAAGTGTTCAGGAGGGACCCAGGAGTGCCCCAAAGGATCCAGAGTTCAGGAGGGGACCCACCCAGGAGGTCAGGAGGGGACCCAAGCGTTCAGGAGGGACCCAGGAGTGCCCCAAAGAATCCAGAGTTCAAGAGGGACCCAGGAGTTCAGGAGGGGACCCACCCAGGAGTTCCCCAAAGGACCCAGGAGTTCAGGAGCGGACCCACCCAGGAGTTCAGGAGCGGATCCACCCAGGAGTTCAGGAGGGGACCCAAGTGTTCAGGAGGGACCCAGGAGTGCCCCAAAGGACCCAGGAGATCAGGAGCGGACCCACCCAGGAGATCAGGAGCGGACCCACCCAGGAGTTCAGGAGGGGACCCACCCAGGAGTTCAGGAGGGGACCCAAGTGTTCAGGAGGGACCCAGGAGTTCCCCAAAGGACCCAGGAGTTCAGGAGCGGACCCACCCAGGAGTTCAGGAGGGGACCCAAGTGTTCAGGAGGGACCCAGGAGTGCCCCAAAGGACCCAGGAGATCAGGAGCGGACCCACCCAGGAGGTCAGGAGGGGACCCAAGCGTTCAGGAGGGACCCAGGAGTGCCCCAAAGAATCCAGAGTTCAAGAGGGACCCAGGAGTTCAGGAGGGGACCCACCCAGGAGTTCCCCAAAGGACCCAGGAGTTCAGGAGCGGACCCACCCAGGAGTTCAGGAGCGGATCCACCCAGGAGTTCAGGAGGGGACCCAAGCGTTCAGGAGGGACCCAGGAGTGCCCCAAAGGACCCAGGAGTGCCCCAAAGGACCCAGGAGTTCAGGGGGGAATTCAGGAGTTCTGAGGGGACCCAGGAGTGCCCCAAAGGACCCAAGAGTTCAGGAAGGGACCCAGGAGTTCCCCAAAGGACCCAGGAGGTCAGGGGGGAATCCAGGAGTTCTGAGGGGATCCAGGAGTGCCCCAAAGGACCCAAGAGTTCAGGAGGGACCTAGGAGTGCCCCAAAGAATCCAGAGTTCAAGAGGGACCCAGGAGTGCCCCAAAGGACCCAGGAGTTCAGGAGGGGACCCACGTGTTCAGGAGCGACCCAGGAGTGCCCCAAAGGACCCAGGAGTTCAGGAGCGGACCCACCCAGGAGTTCAGGAGGGGACCCAAGCGTTCAGGAGGGACCCAGGAGTGCCCCAAAGAATCCAGAGTTCAAGAGGGACCCAGGAGTTCAGGGGGCGACCCGAGAGCTTAGGAGGGGACCCAAGAGTTCCCCAAATGACCCAGGAGTTCTGAGGGGCCCAGGAGTGCCCCAAAGGATCCCGAGTTCAAGAGGGACCCAGGAGTGACCCAAAGGATCCCGAGTTCAAGAGGGACCAAGGAGTTCAGGGGGGGACCCAGGAGTTGAGGATGGGACCCAGGAGTTTGGGGGGGGACCCAAGAGTTCAGGAGGGGACCTAGCAGTTAGGGAGGGGACCCAGGAGTTCCCCAAAGGAACCAGGAGTTCCCCAAAGGAACCAGGAGTTCAGGGGGGAATCCAGGAGTTCTGAGGGGACCCAGAAGTGCCCCAAAGGACCCAAGAGTTCAGGAAGGGACCCACCCAGGAGTTCAGGGCGGGACACAAGAGCTTAGAAGGGGACCCAAGAGTTCCCCAAATGACCCAGGAGTTCTGAGGGGCCCAGGAGTGCCCCAAAGGATCCCGAGTTCAAGAGGGACCCAGGAGTTGAGGATGGGACCCAGGAGTTCAGGGGGGGACCCACTTACGAGTTCAGGAGGGGACCCAGCAGTTAGGGAGGGGACCCAGGAGTTCCCCAAAGGACCCAGGAGTTCCCCAACGGACCCAGGAGTTCCTCAAAGGACCCAGAAGTGCGCCAAAGGACCCAAGAGTTCAGGAAGGGACCCAGGAGTTCAGGGGGGGACACGAGAGCTTAGAAGGGGACCCAAGAGTTCATCAGGGGACCCAGCAGTTCCCCAAATGACCCAGGAGTTCTGAGGGGACCCAGGAGTGCCCCAAAGGATCCTGAGTTCAGGAGGGACCCAGGAGTTCAGGGGGGATCCAGGAGTTCTGAGGGGACCCAGAAGTGTGCCAAAGGACCCAAGAGTTCAGGAAGGGACCCAGGAGTTCAGGGGGGCACACGAGAGCTTAGAAGGGGACCCAAGAGTTCATCAGGGGACCCAGCAGTTCCCCAAATGACCCAGGAGTTCTGAGGGGACCCAGGAGTTCTGAGGGGACCCAGGAGTGCCCCAAAGGATCCTGAGTTCAGGAGGGACCCAGGAGGGGGACCCAAGAGTTCAGGAGGGGACCCACCCAGGAATTCAGGGGGGGACCCACCCCAGAGTTCAGGGGGGGACCAAGGAGTTCAGGAGCGGACCCACCCAGGAGTTCAGGGCGGCACACGAGAGCTTAGAAGGGGACACAAGAGTTCAGGAAGGGACCCAGCAGTTCCCCAAATGACCCAGGAGTTCAGGGGGGGACCCAGGAGTGCACCAAAGGATCCAGGAGTTCAGGACGGGACCCATCCAGGAGGGCCCCAAAGGACCCAAGAGTTCGGGAGGGACCCAGGAATTCAGGGGGGGACCCAAGAGTTCAGGAGGAGGGCCAGGAGTTCCCCAAAGGACCCAAGAGTTCAGGAGAGGACCCAGGAGTTCAGGGGGGAACCCAGGAGTGCCCCAAAGGACCCAAGAGTGCCCCAAAGGATCCAGAGTTCAGGGGGGACCCAGGAGTTCAGGGGGGGACCCACCCAGGAGTTCAGGGCGGGACTCGAGAGCTTAGAAGGGGGGACCCAAGAGTTCAGGAGGGACCCAGGAGTGCCCCAAAGGACCCAGGAGTTCAGGGGGGAATCCAGGAGTTCTGAGGGGACCCAGGAGTGCCCCAAAAGACCCAAGAGTTCAGGAAGGGACCCAGGAGTTCAGGAGGGGAACCAGGAGTGCCCCAAAGGATCCAGAGTTCTGGGGGGGACCCAAGAGTTCTGGGGGGGACCCAGGAGCTCAGGGGGGGAATCAAGAGCTCGGGGGCACCCAGGAGTTCAGGATGGACCCACCCAGGAGTTCTGAGGGGACCCAGGAGTGCCCCAAAGGACCCACGAGTTCAGGAGGGGACCCAGGAGTGCCCCAAAGGATCCAGAGTTCAGGAGGGGACCCAGGAGTGCCCCAAAGGACCCAAGAGTTCAGGAGGGGACCCAGGAGTGCCCCAAAGGACCCAGAGTTCAGGAGGGGACCCAGGAGTGCCCCAAAGGACCCAAGAGTTCAGGAGGGGACCCAGGAGTGCCCCAAAGGACCCAAGAGTTCAGGAGGGGACCCAGGAGTGCCCCAAAGGACCCAAGAGTTCAGGAGGGGACCCAGGAGTGCCCCAAAGGACCCAGGAGTTCCGGGGGGGACCCAAGAGCTCAGGAGGGGGAGCAGGAGTTCAGGAGGGACCCACCCAGGAGTTCCCCAAAGGAGCCAGGAGTTCAGGGGGGAACCCAGGAGTTCTGAGGGGACCCAGGAGTGCCCCAAAGGGCCCAAGAGTTCAGGAGGGGACGCAGGAGTGCCCCAAAGGACCCAAGAGTTCAGGAGGGGACCCAGGAGTGCCCCAAAGGACCCAAGAGTTCAGGAGGGGACCCAGGAGTGCCCCAAAGGACCCAAGAGTTCAGGAGGGGACCCAGGAGTGCCCCAAAGGACCCAAGAGTTCAGGAGGGGACCCAGGAGTGCCCCAAATGACCCAGGAGTTCCGGGGGGGACCCAAGAGCTCAGGAGGGGGAGCAGGAGTTCAGGAGGGACCCACCCAGGAGTTCCCCAAAGGAGCCAGGAGTTCAGGGGGGAACCCAGGAGTTCTGAGGGGACCCAGGAGTGCCCCAAAGGACCCAAGAGTTCAGGAGGGGACGCAGGAGTGTCCCAAAGGACCCAAGAGTTCAGGAGGGGACCCAGGAGTGCCCCAAAGGACCCAAGAGTTCAGGAGGGGACCCAGGAGTGCCCCAAATGACCCAAGAGTTCAGGAGGGGACCCAGGAGTGCCCCAAATGACCCAGGAGTTCCGGGGGGGACCCAAGAGCTCAGGAGGGGGAGCAGGAGTTCAGGAGGGACCCACCCAGGAGTTCCCCAAAGGAGCCAGGAGTTCAGGGGGGAACCCAGGAGTTCTGAGGGGACCCAGGAGTGCCCCAAAGGACCCAAGAGTTCAGGAGGGGACGCAGGAGTGCCCCAAAGGATCCAGAGTTCAGGAGGGGACCCAGGAGTGCCCCAAAGGATCCAGAGTTCAGGAGGGGACCTAGGAGTGCCCCAAAGGATCCAGAGTTCAGGAGGGGACCCAGGAGTTCAGGAGGGGACCCAACCAGGAGTTCGGGGGGGGACCCACCCAGGAGTTCAGGGGGGAAACGAAGAGTTCAGGAGGGGGACCAGGAATTTAGGAGGGGGACCAGGAGTGCCCCAAAGGATCCAGAGTTCAGGAGGGACCCAGGAGTTCAGGAGCGGGCCCACACAGGAGTTCAGGAGGGGGCCCAAGAGTTCCCCAAAGGACCCAAGAGTTCAGGGGGAGACCCAAGAGTGCCCCAAAGGACCCAGGAGTGCCCCAAAGGACCCAGGAGTGCCCCAAAGGATCCAGAGTTCAGGGGGGACCCAGGAGTTCAGGGGGCAACCCAGGATTTCTGAGGGGACCCAGGAGTGCCCCAAAGGACCCAAGAGTTCAGGAGGGGACCCAGGAGTGCCCCAAAGGATCCAGAGTTCAGGGGGGACCCAGGAGTTCAGGAGGCGACCCAAGAGTTCAGGAGAGGACCCAGGAGTGCCCCAAAGGACCCAGGAGTTCAGCGGGGAACCACGAGTGCCCTGAAGGACCCAAGAGTTCAGGAGGGGACCCAGGAATTCAGGGGGGGACCCAAGACTGCCCCAAAGGACCCAGGAGTTCAGAGGGGAACCCAGGAGTTCTGAGGGGACCCAGGAGTGCGCCAAAGGACCCAAGAGTGCCCCAAAGGATCCAGAGTTCAGGAGAGGACCCAGGAGTGCCCCAAAGGACCCAGGAGTTCAGCGGGGAACCACGAGTGCCCTGAAGGACCCAAGAGTTCAGGAGGGGGACCAGGAGTTCTGAGGAGACCCAGGAGTGCCCCAAAGGACCCAAGAGTGCCCCTCCCGAACTGCTGGTCCCCTCCCGAACTCCTGGGTCCCCTCAGAACTCCTGGGTCCCCTCAGAACTCCTGGGTGGGTCCCCGCCATGAACTCCTGGGTCCCTCTTGAACTCTGGGGTCCCTCTTGAACTCTGGGGTCCCTCCTGAACTCTTGGGTCCCTCCTGAACTCTTGGGTCCCTCCTGAACTCTTGGGTCCACCCAGGAGTTTAGGAGCGGACCCAGGAGTCAGGAGGAGACCCAGGAGTTCAGGGGGGGACCCAGGAATTCAGGAGGGGACCCACCCAGGAGTTCAGGAGGGGACCCAAGAGTTCAGGGGGGAACCCAGGAGTTCTGAGGGGAACCAGGAGTTCGGGAGGGGACCCAGCAGTTCGGGAGGGGACCCAAGAGCTTAGAAGGGGACCCAAGAGTTCAGGGCGGGACCCAGGAGTGCCCCAAGGGACCCAAGAGTTCAGGAGGGGACCCAGGAGTGCCCCAAAGGACCCAGGAGTTCAGGGGGGAACACAGGAGTTCTGAGGGGACTCAGGAGTTCAGGAGGGACCCAAGAGTTCAGGGGGGACCCAAGAGCTTAGAAGGGGACCCAAGAGTTCAAGACAAGAGCCAGGAGTTCAGGGGGGGACCCAGGAATTCAGGAGGGGACCCACCCAGGAGTTCAGGAGGGGATCCAAGAGTTCAAGAGGGACCCAAGAGTTCAGGGGGGAACCCAGGAGTTCTGAGGGGACCCAGGAGTGCTCCAAAGGACCCAAGAGTTCAGGAGGGGACCCAGGAGTTCAGGGTGGGACCTGAGACCTTAGAAGGGGACCCAAGAGTTCAGGAGGGAACCCAGGAGTTCTGAGGGGACCCAGGAGTGCTCCAAAGGACCCAAGAGTTCAGGGGGGGACCCAAGAGTTCAGGGGGGGACCCACCCAGGAGTTCAGGAGGGACCCAGGAGTGCCCCAAAGGATCCAGACTTCAGGAGGGACCCAGGAGTGCCCCAAGGGACCCAAGAGTTCCGGAGGGGACCCAAGAGTTCAGGAAGGACCCAAGAGTTCAGGAAGGACCCAAGAGTTCAGGGCGAGACCTGAGAGCTTAGAAGGGGACCAAAGAGTTCAGGACGGGAGCCAGGAGTTCAGGGGGGACCCAGGAGTGCCCCAAAGCACCGAAGAGTTCAGGAGGGACCCAAGAGTTCAGGGGGGGACCCAGCAGTGCCCCAAAGGACCCGGGAGTTCAGGGGGGAACACAGGAGTTCAGGGGGGGACCCAGGAGTTCAGGAGGGGATCCAAGAGTTCAAGAGGGACCCAAGAGTTCAGGGGGGGACCCAAGATTTCAGGGGGGGACCCACCCAGGAGTTTAGGAGCGGACCCAGGAGTTCTGAGGGGACTCAGGAGTTCAGGAGGGGACCCGAGAGTTCTGAGGGGACCCAGCAGTGCCCCAAAGGACCCAGGAGTTCGGGAGGGACCCAGGAATTCGGGAGGGGACCCAAGTGTTCAAGAGGGGACCCAGGAGTTCAGGAGGGGACCCAGGAGTTCAGGAGGGACCCAGCAGTTCAGGAGGGACCCAGCAGTGCCCCAAAGGACCCAGGAGTTCAGGGAGTAACCCACGAGTTCAGGAGGGGACCCAGGAGTTCAGGAGGGGGGACCCAAGAGTTCAGGAGGGGACCCAAGTGTTCAAGAGGGACCCAGGAGTTCAGGAGGGACCCAGCAGTGCCCCAAAGGACCCAGGAGTTCAGGAGGGACCCACCCAGGAGTTCAGGAGGGACTCAGGAGTTCAGGAGGGGACCCAATAGTTCAGGGGGGACCCCAGAGCTTAGAAGGGGACCCAAGAGTTCAGGACAGGAGCCAGGAGTTCAGGGGGGGACCCACCCAGGAGTGCCCCAAAGGACCCAAGAGTTCAGGAGGGACCCAAGAGTTTAGGAGGGGACCCACCCAGGAGTTCAGGAGGGGACCCAGGAGTGCCCCAAATGACCCAAGAGTTCCGGAGGGACCCAAGAGTTCAGGAGGGGACCCAGGAGTTCAGGGGGGACCCGAGAGCTTAGAAGGGGACCCAAGAGTTCAGGACAGGAGCCAGGAGTTCAGGAGGGACCCACCCAGGAGTTCAGGAGGGACCCACCCAGGAGTTCAGGAGGGACCCACCCAGGAGTTCTGAGGGGACCCAGGAGTGCCCCAAACCACCCAAGAGTTCAGGAGGGACCCAAGAGTTCAGGAGGGGACCCAAGAGTTCAGGAGGGGACCCAAGAGTTCAGGAGGGGACCCACCCAGGAGTTCAGGAGGGACCCAGGAGTTCAGGGTGGGACCTGAGAGCTTAGAAGGGGACCCAAGAGTTCAGGAGGGGAGCCAGGAGTTCCGGGGGGACCCAGGAGTGCCCCAAAGCACCCAAGAGTTCAGGAGGGACCCAAGAGTTCAGGAGGGACCCCAGAGTTCAGGAGGGACCCCAGAGTTCAGGAGGGACCCCAGAGTTCAAGAGGGACCCAGGAGTTCATGGCGGGGACCCACCCAGGAGTTCTGAGGGGACCCAGGAGTTCGGGAGGGGACCAGCAGTTCGGGAGGGGACCCAAGAGCTTAGAAGGGGACCCAAGAGTTCAGGGCGGGACCCAGGAATGCCCCAAAGGATCCAGAGTTCAGGAGGGACCCAGGAGTGCCCCAAAGGACCCAAGAGTTCAGGAGGGGACCCAGGAGTGCCCCAAAGGACCCAGGAGTTCAGGGGGGAACACAGGAGTTCTGAGGGGACTCAGGAGTTCAGGAGGGGACCCAAGAGTTCAGGGGGGACCTGAGAGCTTAGAAGGGGACCCAAGAGTTCAAGACAGGAGCCAGGAGTTCAGGAGGGGACCCAGGAGTTCAGGAGGGGACCCAAGAGTTCAAGAGGGACCCAAGAGTTCAGGGGGGAACCCAGGAGTTCTGAGGGGACCCAGGAGTTCAGGAGGGGACCCAGGAGTGCCCCAAAGCACCCAAGAGTTCAGGAGGGACCCAAGAGTTCAGGGGGGGACCCAAGAGTTCAGGGGGGGACCCAAGAGTTCAGGGGGGGACCCAGCCAGGAGTTCAGGAGGGGACCCAGGAGTGCCCCAAAGGACCCAAGAGTTCCGGAGGGGACCCAAGAGTTCAGGAAGGACCCAAGAGTTCAGGGAGAGACCTGAGAGCTTAGAAGGGGACCAAAGAGTTCAGGACGGGAGCCAGGAGTTCAGGGGGGACCCAGGAGTGCCCCAAAGCACCGAAGAGTTCAGGAGGGACCCAAGAGTTCAGGGGGGGACCCAGTAGTGCCCCAAAGGACCCGGGAGTTCAGGGGGGAACACAGGAGTTCAGGGGGGGACCCAGGAGTTCAGGAGGGGATCCAAGATTTCAGGGGGGGACCCACCCAGGAGTTTAGGAGCGGACCCAGGAGTTCTGAGGGGACTCAGGAGTTCAGGAGGGGACCCGAGAGTTCTGAGGGGACCCAGCAGTGCCCCAAAGGACCCAGGAGTTCGGGAGGGACCCAGGAATTCGGGAGGGGACCCAAGTGTTCAAGAGGGGACCCAGGAGTTCAGGAGGGGGGACCCAGGAGTTCAGGAGGGGACCCAAGTGTTCAAGAGGGACCCAGCAGTTCAGGAGGGACCCAGCAGTGCCCCAAAGGACCCAGGAGTTCAGGGAGTAACCCACGAGTTCAGGAGGGGACCCAAGAGTTCAGGAGGGGGGACCCAGGAGTTCAGGAGGGGACCCAAGTGTTCAAGAGGGACCCAGGAGTTCAGGAGGGACCCAGCAGTGCCCCAAAGGACCCAGGAGTTCAGGAGGGACCCACCCAGGAGTTCAGGAGGGACTCAGGAGTTCAGGAGGGGACCCAATAGTTCAGGGGGGACCCCAGAGCTTAGAAGGGGACCCAAGAGTTCAGGACAGGAGCCAGGAGTTCAGGGGGGGACCCACCCAGGAGTGCCCCAAAGGACCCAAGAGTTCAGGAGGGACCCAAGAGTTTAGGAGGGGACCCATCCAGGAGTTCAGGAGGGGACCCAGGAGTGCCCCAAATGACCCAAGAGTTCCGGAGGGACCCAAGAGTTCAGGAGGGGACCCAGGAGTTCAGGGGGGACCCGAGAGCTTAGAAGGGGACCCAAGAGTTCAGGACAGGAGCCAGGAGTTCAGGAGGGACCCACCCAGGAGTTCAGGAGGGACCCACCCAGGAGTTCTGAGGGGACCCAGGAGTGCCCCAAACCACCCAAGAGTTCAGGAGGGACCCAAGAGTTCAGGAGGGGACCCAAGAGTTCAGGAGGGGACCCAAGAGTTCAGGAGGGGACCCACCCAGGAGTTCAGGAGGGACCCAGGAGTTCAGGGTGGGACCTGAGAGCTTAGAAGGGGACCCAAGAGTTCAGGAGGGGAGCCAGGAGTTCCGGGGGGACCCAGGAGTGCCCCAAAGCACCCAAGAGTTCAGGAGGGACCCAAGAGTTCAGGAGGGACCCCAGAGTTCAAGAGGGACCCAGGAGTTCATGGCGGGGACCCACCCAGGAGTTCTGAGGGGACCCAGGAGTTCTGAGGGGACCCAGGAGTTCGGGAGGGGACCAGCAGTTCGGGAGGGGACCCAAGAGCTTAGAAGGGGACCCAAGAGTTCAGGGCGGGACCCAGGAATGCCCCAAAGGATCCAGAGTTCAGGAGGGACCCAGGAGTGCCCCAAGGGACCCAAGAGTTCAGGAGGGGACCCAGGAGTGCCCCAAAGGACCCAGGAGTTCAGGGGGGAACACAGGAGTTCTGAGGGGACTCAGGAGTTCAGGAGGGGACCCAAGAGTTCAGGGGGGACCTGAGAGCTTAGAAGGGGACCCAAGAGTTCAAGACAGGAGCCAGGAGTTCAGGAGGGGACCCAGGAATTCAGGAGGGGACCCAGGAGTTCAGGGGGGGACCCAGGAATTCAGGAGGGGACCCACCCAGGAGTTCAGGAGGGGACCCACCCAGGAGTTCAGGAGGGGACCCAAGAGTTCAAGAGGGACCCAAGAGTTCAGGGGGGAACCCAGGAGTTCTGAGGGGACCCAGGAGTTCAGGAGGGGACCCAGGAGTGCCCAAAGCACCCAAGAGTTCAGGAGGGACCCAAGAGTTCAGGGGGGGACCCAAGAGTTCAGGGGGGACCCAAGAGTTCAGGGGGGGACCCAAGAGTTCAGGGGGGGACCCACCCAGGAGTTCAGGAGGGGACCCAGGAGTGCCCCAAAGGACCCAAGAGTTCCGGAGGGGACCCAAGAGTTCAGGAAGGACCCAAGAGTTCAGGAAGGACCCAAGAGTTCAGGGCGAGACCTGAGAGCTTAGAAGGGGACCAAAGAGTTCAGGACGGGAGCCAGGAGTTCAGGGGGGACCCAGGAGTGCCCCAAAGCACCGAAGAGTTCAGGAGGGACCCAAGAGTTCAGGGGGGGACCCAGCAGTGCCCCAAAGGACCCGGGAGTTCAGGGGGGAACACAGGAGTTCAGGGGGGGACCCAGGAGTTCAGGAGGGGATCCAAGAGTTCAAGAGGGACCCAAGAGTTCAGGGGGGGACCCAAGATTTCAGGGGGGGACCCACCCAGGAGTTTAGGAGCGGACCCAGGAGTTCTGAGGGGACTCAGGAGTTCAGGAGGGGACCCGAGAGTTCTGAGGGGACCCAGCAGTGCCCCAAAGGACCCAGGAGTTCGGGAGGGACCCAGGAATTCGGGAGGGGACCCAAGTGTTCAAGAGGGGACCCAGGAGTTCAGGAGGGGACCCAGGAGTTCAGGAGGGACCCAGCAGTTCAGGAGGGACCCAGCAGTGCCCCAAAGGACCCAGGAGTTCAGGGAGTAACCCACGAGTTCAGGAGGGGACCCAGGAGTTCAGGAGGGGGGACCCAAGAGTTCAGGAGGGACCCAAGAGTTTAGGAGGGGACCCACCCAGGAGTTCAGGAGGGGACCCAGGAGTGCCCCAAATGACCCAAGAGTTCCGGAGGGACCCAAGAGTTCAGGAGGGGACCCAGGAGTTCAGGGGGGACCCGAGAGCTTAGAAGGGGACCCAAGAGTTCAGGACAGGAGCCAGGAGTTCAGGAGGGACCCACCCAGGAGTTCAGGAGGGACCCACCCAGGAGTTCAGGAGGGACCCACCCAGGAGTTCTGAGGGGACCCAGGAGTGCCCCAAAGGACCCAGGAGTTCGGGAGGGACCCAGGAATTCGGGAGGGGACCCAAGTGTTCAAGAGGGGACCCAGGAGTTCAGGAGGGGGGACCCAGGAGTTCAGGAGGGGACCCAAGTGTTCAAGAGGGACCCAGCAGTTCAGGAGGGACCCAGCAGTGCCCCAAAGGACCCAGGAGTTCAGGGAGTAACCCACGAGTTCAGGAGGGGACCCAGGAGTTCAGGGGGGCCCCCAAGAGCTCAGGGGGGACCAAAGAGTTCAGGAGGGACCCAGCAGTGCCCCAAAGGACCCAGGAGTTCAGGAGGGACCCACCCAGGAGTTCAGGAGGGGACCCACCCAGGAGTTCAGGAGGGACCCAGGAGTTCAGGGTGGGACCTGAGAGCTTAGAAGGGGACCCAAGAGTTCAGGAGGGGACCCAGGAGTTCCGGGGGGACCCAGGAGTGCCCCAAAGCACCCAAGAGTTCAGGAGGGACCCAAGAGTTCAGGAGGGACCCAAGAGTTCAGGAGGGACCCAAGAGTTCAGGAGGGACCCAAGAGTTCGTGGCGGGGACCCACCCAGGAGTTCTGAGGGGACCCAGGAGTTCTGAGGGGACCCAGGAGTTCGGGAGGGGACCCAGCAGTTCGGGAGGGGACCCAGCAGTTCGGGAGGGGACCCAAGAGCTTAGAAGGGGACCCAAGAGTTCAGGGCGGGACCCAGGAGTGCCCCAAAGGATCCAGAGTTCAGGAGGGACCCAGGAGTGCCCCAAGGGACCCAAGAGTTCAGGAGGGGACCCAGGAGTGCCCCAAAGGACCCAGGAGTTCAGGGGGGAACACAGGAGTTCTGAGGGGACTCAGGAGTTCAGGAGGGACCCAAGAGTTCAGGGGGGACCCGAGAGCTTAGAAGGGGACCCAAGAGTTCAAGACAAGAGCCAGGAGTTCAGGGGGGGACCCAGGAATTCAGGAGGGGACCCACCCAGGAGTTCAGGAGGGGATCCAAGAGTTCAAGAGGGACCCAAGAGTTCAGGGGGGAACCCAGGAGTTCTGAGGGGACCCAGGAGTGCTCCAAAGGACCCAAGAGTTCAGGAGGGGACCCAAGAGTTCAGGAGGGGACCCAGGAGTTCAGGAGGGGACCCAGGAGTTCAGGAGGGGACCCAGGAGTTCAGGAGGGGACCCAGGAGTTCAGGAAGAGACTCAGGAGTTCAGGAGGGGACCCAGGAGTGCCCCAAAGCACCCAAGAGTTCAGGAGGGACCCAAGAGTTCAGGGGGGGACCCAAGAGTTCAGGGGGGGACCCAAGAGTTCAGGGGGGGACCCAGCCAGGAGTTCAGGAGGGGACCCAGCCAGGAGTTCAGGAGGGGACCCAGGAGTGCCCCAAAGGACCCAAGAGTTCCGGAGGGGACCCAAGAGTTCAGGAAGGACCCAGGAGTTCAGGGCGAGACCTGAGAGCTTAGAAGGGGACCAAAGAGTTCAGGACGGGAGCGAGGAGTTCAGGGGGGACCCAGGAGTGCCCCAAAGCACCGAAGAGTTCAGGAGGGACCCAAGAGTTCAGGGGGGGACCCAGCAGTGCCCCAAAGGACCCGGGAGTTCAGGGGGGAACACAGGAGTTCAGGGGGGGACCCAGGAGTTCAGGGGGGGACCCAGGAGTTCAGGGGGGGACCCACCCAGGAGTTTAGGAGCGGACCCAGCAGTTCTGAGGGGACTCAGGAGTTCAGGAGGGGACCCGAGAGTTCTGAGGGGACCCAGCAGTGCCCCAAAGGACCCAGGAGTTTGGGAGGGACCCAGGAATTCGGGAGGGGACCCAAGTGTTCAAGAGGGGACCCAGGAGTTCAGGAGGGGGGACCCAGGAGTTCAGGAGGGACCCAGCAGTGCCCCAAAGGACCCAGGAGTTCAGGAGGGACCCACCCAGGAGTTCAGGAGGGACCCACCCAGGAGTTCAGGAGGGACCCACCCAGGAGTTCAGGAGGGGACCCAGCCAGGAGTTCAGGAGGGGACCCAGGAGTGCCCCAAAGGACCCAAGAGTTCTGGAGGGACCCAAGAGTTCAGGAGGGGACCCAGGAGTTCAGGGTGGGACCTGAGACCTTAGAAGGGGACCCAAGAGTTCAGGAGGGGAGCCAGGAGTTCCGGGGGGACCCAGGAGTGCCCCAAAGCACCCAAGAGTTCAGGAGGGACCCAAGAGTTCAGGAGGGACCCAGCAGTGCCCCAAAGGACCCGGGAGTTCAGGGGGGAACACAGGAGTTCTGAGGGGACTCAGGAGTTCAGGAGGGGACCCAAGAGTTCAGGTGGGACCCCAGAGCTTAGAAGGGGACCCAAGAGTTCAAGACAGGAGCCAGGAGTTCAGGGGGGACCCAGGAGTTCAGGAGGGGACCCACCCAGGAGTTCAGGGGGGGACCCAGGAATTCAGGAGGGGACCCACCCAGGAGTTCAGGAGGGGATCCAAGAGTTCAAGAGGGACCCAAGAGTTCAGGAGGGAACCCAGGAGTTCTGAGGGGACCCAGGAGTGCTCCAAAGGACCCAAGAGTTCAGGGGGGGACCCAAGAGTTCAGGAGGGGACCCAAGAGTTCAGGAGGGGACCCAAGAGTTCAGGGGGGGACCCACCCAGTAGTTCAGGAGGGGACCCAGGAGTTCAGGGGGGACGCAGGAGTGCCCCAAAGCACCCAAGAGTTCAGGAGGGACCCAAGAGTTCAGGGGGGGACCCAAGAGTTCAGGGGGGGACCCAAGAGTTCAGGGGGGGACCCACCCAGGAGTTTAGGAGCAGACCCAGGAGTTCTGAGGGGACTCAGGAGTTCGGGGGGGACCCAGGAGTGCCCCAAGGGACCCAAGAGTTCAGGAGGGGACCCAAGAGTTCAGGGGGGGACCCAGCAGTGCCCCAAAGGACCCGGGAGTTCAGGGGGGAACACAGGAGTTGTGAGGGGACTCAGGAGTTCAGGAGGGGACCCAGAGTTCAGGGGGGACCCGAGAGCTTAGAAGGGGACCCAAGAGTTCAAGACAGGAGCCAGGAGTTCAGGGGGGACCCAGGAGTTCAGGAGGGGACCCAAGAGTTCAAGAGGGACCCAAGAGTTCAGCGGGGGACCCAAGAGTTCAGGGGGGGACCCACCCAGGAGTTTAGGAGCGGACCCAGCAGTTCTGAGGGGACCCAGGAGTTCAGGAGGGGACCCAGCAGTGCCCCAAAGGACCCAGGAGTTCGGGAGGGACCCAGGAATTCGGGAGGGGACCCAAGTGTTCAAGAGGGACCCAGGAGTTCAGGAGGGACCCAGCAGTGCCCCAAAGGACCCAGGAGTTCAGGAGGGACCCACCCAGGAGTTCAGGAGGGACTCAGGAGTTCAGGAGGGGACCCAATAGTTCAGGGGGGACCCCAGAGCTTAGAAGGGGACACAAGAGTTCAGGACAGGAGCCAGGAGTTCAGGGGGGGACCCACCCAGGAGTTCTGAGGGGACCCAGGAGTTCCCCAAAGGACCCAAGAGTTCAGGAGGGGACCCACCCAGGAGTTCAGCAGGGGACCCAAGAGTTTAGGAGGGGACCCACCCAGGAGTTCAGGAGGGGACCCATCCAGGAGTTCAGGAGGGGACCCAGGAGTGCCCCAAATGACCCAAGAGTTCCGGAGGGACCCAAGAGTTCAGGAGGGGACCCAGGAGTTCAGGGGGGACCCAGGAGTGTCCCAAAGCACCCAAGAGTTCCGGAGGGACCCAAGAGTTCAGGAGGGGACCCAGGAGTTCAGGAGGGGACCCAGGAGTTCAGGGGGGACCTGAGAGCTTAGAAGGGGACCCAAGAGTTCAAGACAAGAGCCAGGAGTTCAGGGGGGGACCCAGGAATTCAGGAGGGGACCCACCCAGGAGTTCAGGGGGGGACCCAGGAATTCAGGAGGGGACCCAAGAGTTCAAGAGGGACCCAAGAGTTCAGGAGGGAACCCAGGAGTTCTGAGGGGACCCAGGAGTGCTCCAAAGGACCCAAGAGTTCAGGGGGGGACCCAAGAGTTCAGGGGGGGACCCAAGAGTTCAGGGGGGGACCCACCCAGGAGTTCAGGAGGGACCCAGGAGTGCCCCAAAGGATCCAGACTTCAGGAGGGACCCAGGAGTGCCCCAAGGGACCCAAGAGTTCAGGAGGGGACCCAGGAGTGCCCCAAAGGACCCAGGAGTTCAGGGGGGAACACAGGAGTTCTGAGGGGACCCAGGAGTGCTCCAAAGGACCCAAGACTTCAGGAGGGGACCCAAGAGTTCAGGAGGGGACCCAGGAGTTCAGGAGGGGACCCAGGAGTGCCCCAAAGCACCGAAGAGTTCAGGAGGGACCCAAGAGTTCAGGGGGGGACCCAAGAGTTCAGGGGGGGACCCAGCAGTGCCCCAAAGGACCCGGGAGTTCAGGGGGGAACACAAGAGTTCAGGGGGGAACACAGGAGTTCAGGGGGGGACCCAGGAGTTCAGGGGGGGACCCAGGAGTTCAAGAGGGACCCAAGAGTTCAGGGGGGGACCCACCCAGGAGTTTAGGAGCGGACCCAGGAGTTCTGAGGGGACTCAGGAGTTCAGGAGGGGACCCGAGACTTCTAAGGGGACCCAGCAGTGCCCCAAAGGACCCAGGAGTTCGGGAGGGACCCAGGAATTCGGGAGGGGACCCAAGTGTTCAAGAGGGGACCCAGGAGTTCAGGAGGGGGGACCCAGGAGTTCAGGAGGGGACCCAAGTGTTCAAGAGGGACCCAGGAGTTCAGGAGGGACCCAGCAGTGCCCCAAAGGACCCAGGAGTTCAGGGAGTAACCCACGAGTTCAGGAGGGGACCCAGGAGTTCAGGGGGGCCCCCAAGAGCTCAGGGGGGACCAAAGAGTTCAGGAGGGACCCACCCAGGAGTTCTGAGGGGACCCAGGAGTGCCCCAAACCACCCAAGAGTTCAGGAGGGACCCAAGAGTTCAGGAGGGGACCCAGCCAGGGGTTCAGGAGGGGACCCAAGAGTTCAGGAGGGGACCCACCCAGGAGTTCAGGAGGGACCCAGGAGTTCAGGGTGGGACCTGAGAGCTTAGAAGGGGACCCAAGAGTTCAGGAGGGGAGCCAGGAGTTCCGGGGGGACCCAGGAGTGCCCCAAAGCACCCAAGAGTTCAGGAGGGACCCAAGAGTTCAGGAGGGACCCAAGAGTTCAGGAGGGACCCAAGAGTTCATGGCGGGGACCCACCCAGGAGTTCTGAGGGGACCCAGGAGTTCGGGAGGGGACCCAGCAGTTCGGGAGGGGACCCAAGAGCTTAGAAGGGGACCCAAGAGTTCAGGGCGGGACCCAGGAGTGCCCCAAAGGATCCAGACTTCAGGAGGGACCCAGGAGTGCCCCAAGGGACCCAAGAGTTCAGGAGGGGACCCAGGAGTGCCCCAAAGGACCCAGGAGTTCAGGGGGGAACACAGGAGTTCTGTGGGGACTCAGGAGTTCAGGAGGGGACCCAAGAGTTCAGGGGGGACCCGAGAGCTTAGAAGAGGACCCAAGAGTTCAAGACAAGAGCCAGGAGTTCAGGGGGGGACCCAGGAATTCAGGAGGGGACCCACCCAGGAGTTCAGGGGGGGACCCAGGAATTCAGGAGGGGACCCACCCAAGAGTTCAGGAGGGGACCCAAGAGTTCAAGAGGGACCCAAGAGTTCAGGGGGGAACCCAGGAGTTCTGAGGGGACCCAGGAGTGCTCCAAAGGACCCAAGACTTCAGGAGGGGACCCAAGAGTTCAGGAGGGGACCCAGCAGTTCAGGAGGGGACCCAGGAGTTCAGGAGGGGACCCAGGAGTGCCCCAAAGCACCCAAGAGTTCAGGAGGGACCCAAGAGTTCAGGGGGGGACCCAAGAGTTCAGGGGGGGACCCAAGAGTTCAGGAGGGGACCCAGCCAGGAGTTCAGGAGGGGACCCAGGAGTGCCCCAAAGGACCCAAGAGTTCGGAGGGGACCCAAGAGTTCAGGAAGGACCCAGGAGTTCAGGGCGAGACCTGAGAGCTTAGAAGGGGACCAAAGAGTTCAGGAGGGGAGCCAGGAGTTCAGGGGGGACCCAGGAGTGCTCCAAAGGACCCAAGAGTTCAGGGGGGTACCCAAGAGTTCAGGGGGGGACCCACCCAGGAGTTTAGGAGGGGACCCAAGTGTTCAAGAGGGACCCAGGAGTTCAGGAGG
Source organism: Patagioenas fasciata (assembly GCF_037038585.1). NCBI lineage: Eukaryota > Metazoa > Chordata > Aves > Columbiformes > Columbidae > Patagioenas > Patagioenas fasciata. Next base: position 32,994 of record NC_092529.1, on the reverse strand, counting down.
GACCCAGCAGTGCCCCAAAGCACCCAGGAGTTCAGGAGGGACCCACCCAGGAGTTCAGGAGGGACTCAGGAGTTCAGGAGGGGACCCAATAGTTCAGGGGGGACCCCAGAGCTTAGAAGGGGACCCAAGAGTTCAGGACAGGAGCCAGGAGTTCAGGGGGGGACCCACCCAGGAGTGCCCCAAAGGACCCAAGAGTTCAGGAGGGACCCAAGAGTTTAGGAGGGGACCCACCCAGGAGTTCAGGAGGGGACCCATCCAGGAGTTCAGGAGGGGACCCAGGAGTGCCCCAAATGACCCAAGAGTTCCGGAGGGACCCAAGAGTTCAGGAGGGGACCCAGGAGTTCAGGGGGGACCCAGGAGTTCAGGGGGGACCCAGGAGTGCCCCAAAGCACCCAAAAGTTCAGGAGGGACCCAAGAGTTCAGGAGGGGACCCAGGAGTTCAGGAGGGGACCTGAGACCTTAGAAGGGGACCCAAGAGTTCAGGAGGGGAGCCAGGAGTTCTGGGGGGACCGAGGAGTGCCCCAAAGCACCCAAGAGTTCAGGAGGGACCCAAGAGTTCAGGGGGGGACCCAAGAGTTCAGGAGGGGACCCAGGAGTTCAGGAGGGGACCCAGGAGTGCCCCAAAGCACCCAAGAGTTCAGGGGGGGACCCAGCCAGGAGTTCAGGAGGGGACCGAGCCAGGAGTTCAGGAGGGGACCCAGGAGTGCCCCAAAGGACCCAAGAGTTCCGGAGGGGACCCAAGAGTGCCCCAAAGGACCGAAGAGTTCCGGAGGGGACCCAAGAGTTCAGGAAGGACCCAGGAGTTCAGGGCGAGACCTGAGAGCTTAGAAGGGGACCAAAGAGTTCAGGAGGGGACCCAGGAGTTCAGGGGGGACCCAGGAGTGCTCCAAAGGACCCAAGAGTTCAGGAGGAGACCCAAGAGTTCAGGGGGGGACCCAAGAGTTCAGGGGGGGACCCACCCAGGAGTTTAGGAGCGGACCCAGGAGTTCTGAGGGGACTCAGGAGTTCGGGGGGGACCCAGGAGTGCCCCAAGGGACCCAAGAGTTCAGGATGGGACCCAAGAGTTCAGGAGGGGACCCAGCAGTGCCCCAAAGGACCCGGGAGTTCAGGGGGGAACACAGGAGTTGTGAGGGGACTCAGGAGTTCAGGAGGGGACCCAAGAGTTCAGGGGGGACCCGAGAGCTTAGAAGGGGACCCAAGAGTTCAAGACAGGAGCCAGGAGTTCAGGAGGGGACCCAAGAGTTCAGGGGGGGACCCACCCAGGAGTTTAGGAGCGGACCCAGGAGTTCTGAGGGGACTCAGGAGTTCAGGAGGGGACCCGAGAGTTCTGAGGGGACCCAGCAGTGCCCCAAAGGACCCAGGAGTTCGGGAGGGACCCAGGAATTCGGGAGGGGACCCAAGTGTTCAAGAGGGACCCAGCAGTTCAGGAGGGACCCAGCAGTGCCCCAAAGGACCCAGGAGTTCAGGAGGGACCCACCCAGGAGTTCAGGAGGGACTCAGGAGTTCAGGAGGGGACCCAATAGTTCAGGGGGGACCCCAGAGCTTAGAAGGGGACCCAAGAGTTCAGGACAGGAGCCAGGAGTTCAGGGGGGGTCCCACCCAGGAGTTCTGAGGGGACCCAGGAGTGCCCCAAAGGACCCAAGAGTTCAGGAGGGGACCCAAGAGTTCAGGAGGGGACCCACCCAGGAGTTCAGCAGGGGACCCAAGAGTTCAGGAGGGGACCCAGCCAGGAGTTCAGGAGGGGACCCAGCCAGGAGTTCAGGAGGGGACCCAGGAGTGCCCCAAATGACCCAAGAGTTCAGGAGGGACCCAAGAGTTCAGGAGGGGACCCAGGAGTTCAGGGTAAGACCTCAGACCTTAGAAGGGGACCCAAGAGTTCAGGAGGGGAGCCAGGAGTTCCAGGGGGACCGAGGAGTGCCCCAAAGCACCTAGGAGTTCAGGAGGGGACCCAAGAGTTCAGGAGGGGACCCAAGAGTTCAGGAGGGGAGCCAGGAGTTCAGGAGGGGAGCCAGGAGTTCAGGAGGGGAGCCAGGAGTTCCGGGGGGACCGAGGAGTGCCCCAAAGCACCCAAGAGTTCAGGAGGGACCCAAGAGTTCAGGAGGGACCCAAGAGTTCAGGAGGGACCCAAGAGTTCAGGAGGGGACCCAGCAGTGCCCCAAAGGACCCGGGAGTTCAGGGGGGAACACAGGAGTTCTGAGGGGACTCAGGAGTTCAGGAGGGGACCCAAGAGTTTAGGGGGGACCCGAGAGCTTAGAAGGGGACCCAAGAGTTCAAGGCAGGAGCCAGGAGTTCAGGGGGGACCCAGGAATTCAGGAGGGGACCCACCCAGGAGTTCAGGGGGGGACCCAGGAATTCAGGAGGGGACCCAAGAGTTCAAGAGGGACCCAAGAGTTCAGGAGGGAACCCAGGAGTTCTGAGGGGACCCAGGAGTGCTCCAAAGGACCCAAGAGTTCAGGGGGGGACCCAAGACTTCAGGGGGGGACCCACCCAGGAGTTCAGGAGGGACCCAGGAGTTCAGGGCCAGACCTGAGAGCTTAGAAGGGGACCCAAGAGTTCAGGAGGGGAGCCAGGAGTTCAGGGGGGACCCATGAGTGCCCCAAAGCACCCAAGAGTTCAGGAGGGACCCAAGAGTTCAGGGGGGGACCCAGCAGTGCCCCAACGGACCCGGGAGTTCAGGGGGGAACACAGGAGTTCAGGGGGGAACACAGGAGTTCAAGAGGGACCCAAGAGTTCAGGGGGGGACCCAAGATTTCAGGGGGGGACCCACCCAGGAGTTTAGGAGCGGACCCAGGAGTTCTGAGGGGACTCAGGAGTTCAGGAGGGGACCCGAGAGTTCTGAGGGGACCCAGCAGTGCCCCAAAGGACCCAGGAGTTCCGGAGGGACCCAGGAATTCGGGAGGGGACCCAAGAGTTCAGGGGGGGACCCACCCAGGAGTTCAGGAGGGACCCAGCAGTGCCCCAAAGGACCCAGGAGTTCAGGGAGTAACCCACGAGGTCAGGAGGGGACCCAGGAGTTCAGGGGGGCCCCCAAGAGCTCAGGGGGGACCAAAGAGTTCAGGAGGGACCCAGCAGTGCCCCAAAGGACCTAGGAGTTCAGGAGGGACCCCCCCAGGAATTCAGGAGGGACTCAGGAGTTCAGGAGGGGACCCAAGAGTTCAGGGGGGACCCGAGAGCTTAGAAGGGGACCCAAGAGTTCAGGACAGGAGCCAGGAGTTCAGGAGGCACCCACCCAGGAGTTCAGGAGGGACCCACCCAGGAGTTCAGGAGGGACCCACCCAGGAGTGCCCCAAACCTCCCAAGAGTTCAGGAGGGACCCAAGAGTTCAGGAGGGGACCCAGCCAGGGGTTCAGGAGGGGACCCAAGAGTTCAGGAGGGGACCCAAGAGTTCAGGAGGGGACCCACCCAGGAGTTCAGGAGCGACCCAGGAGTTCAGGGTGGGACCTGAGAGCTTAGAAGGGGACCCAAGTGTTCAGGAGGGGAGCCAGGAGTTCCGGGGGGACCCAGGAGTGCCCCAAAGCACCCAAGAGTTCAGGAGGGACCCAAGAGTTCAGGAGGGACCCAAGAGTTCATGGCAGGGACCCACCCAGGAGTTCTGAGGGGACCCAGGAGTTCGGGAGGGGACCCAGGAGTTCGGGAGGGGACCCAAGAGCTTAGAAGGGGACCCAAGAGTTCAGGGCGGGACCCAGGAGTGCCCCAAAGGATCCAGAGTTCAGGAGGGACCCAGGAGTGCCCCATGGGACCCAAGAGTTCAGGAGGGGACCCAGGAGTGCCCCAAAGGATCCAGGAGTTCAGGGGGGAACACAGGAGTTCTGAGGGGACTTAGGAGTTCAGGAGGGGACCCAAGAGTTCAGGGGGGACCCGAGAGCTTAGAAGGGGACCCAAGAGTTCAGGACAAGAGCCAGGAGTTCAGGGGGGGACCCAGGAATTCAGGAGGGGACCCACCCAGGAGTTCAGGAGGGGATCCAAGACTTCAGGAGGGGACCCAAGAGTTCAGGAGGGGACCCAGGAGTGCCCCAAAGCACCCAAGAGTTCAGGAGGGACCCAAGAGTTCAGGGGGGGACCCAAGAGTTCAGGGGGGGACCCAAGAGTTCAGGGGGGGACCCAGCCAGGAGTTCAGGAGGGGACCCAGCCAGGAGTTCAGGAGGGGACCCAGCCAGGAGTTCAGGAGGGGACCCAGCCAGGAGTTCAGGAGGGGACCCAGGAGTGCCCCAAAGGACCCAAGAGTTCCGGAGGGGACCCAAGAGTTCAGGAAGGACCCAGGAATTCTGAGGGGACCCAGGAGTGCTCCAAAGGACCCAAGAGTTCAGGGGGGGACCCAAGAGTTCAGGGGGGGACCCACCCAAGAGTTCAGGAGGGACCCAGGAGTTCAGGGCCAGACCTGAGAGCTTAGAAGGGGACCCAAGAGTTCAGGAGGGGAGCCAGGAGTTCAGGGGGGACCCATGAGTGCCCCAAAGCACCGAAGAGTTCAGGAGGGACCCAAGAGTTCAGGGGGGGACCCAAGAGTTCAGGGGGGGACTTAGCAGTGCCCCAAAGGATCCGGGAGTTCAGGGGGGAACACAGGAGTTCAGGGGGGGACCCAGGAGTTCAGGGGGGGACCCAGGAGTTCAAGAGGGACCCAAGAGTTCAGGGGGGGCCCCACCCAGGAGTTTAGGAGCGGACCCAGGAGTTCTGAGGGGACTCAGGAGTTCAGGAGGGGACCCGAGAGTTCTGAGGGGACCCAGCAGTGCCCCAAAGGACCCAGGAGTTCGGGAGGGACCCAGGAATTCGGGAGGGGTCCCAAGTGTTTAAGAGGGGACCCAGGAGTTCAGGAGGGGGGACCCAGGAGTTCAGGAGGGGGGACCCAGGAGTGCCCCAAAGGACCCAGGAGTTCAGGAGGGACTCAGGAGTTCAGGAGGGGACCCAATAGTTCAGGGGGGACCCCAGAGCTTAGAAGGGGACCCAAGAGTTCAGGAGGGGACCCACCCAGGAGTTCAGGAGGGCACCCAAGAGTTCAGGAGGGGACCCACCCAGGAGTTCAGGAGGGACCCAGGAGTTCTGAGGGGACCCAGCAGTGCCCCAAAGGACCCAGGAGTTCGGGAGGGACCCAGGAATTCGGGAGGGGACCCAAGTGTTCAAGAGGGGACCCAGGAGTTCAGGAGGGACCCAGGAGTTCAGGGACAGACCTGAGAGCTTAGAAGGGGACCAAAGAGTTCAGGAGGGGACCCAGGAGTTCAGGGGGGACGCAGGAGTCCCCCAAAGCACCCAAGAGTTCAGGGGGGGACCCACCCAGGAGTTTAGGAGCGGACCCAGGAGTTCTGAGGGGACTCAGGAGTTCAGGAGGGACCCAGCAGTGCCCCAAAGGACCCAGGAGTTCAGGGGGGAACACAGGAGTTCAGGGGGGGACCCAGGAGTTCAGGGGGGGACCCAGGAGTTCAGGGGGGGACCCAGGAGTGCCCCAAAGGACCCAAGAGTTCAGGAGGGGACCCAGGAGTTCAGGAGGGGACCCAGCAGTGCCCCAAAGGACCCAGGAGTGCCCCAAAGGACCCAGGAGTTCAGGGGGGAACCCAGGAGTTCTGAGGGGACCCAAGAGTGCCCCAAAGGACCCAAGATTTCAAGAGGGGACCTAAGAGTTCTGGAGGGGACCCAGGAGTTCAGGAGGGGACCCCCCCAGCAGTTCAGGAGGACACCCATGAGTGCCTTAAAGGATCCAGAGTTCAGGAGGGGACCCAGGAGTTCAGGGCGGGACCCAGGAGTGCCCCAAAGGACCCAAGAGTTCCGGAGGGACCCAAGAGATGAGGAGGGGGACCCAAGAGATGACGAGGGACCCACCCAGGAGTTCAGGAGGGGACCCAGGAGTTCTGAGGGGACCCAGGAGTTCAGGGGATAACCCAGGAGTTCTGAGGGGACCTAGGAGTTCAGGAGGGACCCAAGCATCTGGCTGCCCCTCCCCTGCAGGTTCTGGACTTGTCACTCAACGAGGTCACAACTCTGCAGGGTTTCCCACCCCTCCCCCACCTGGAGGAACTGGATCTCCATGGAAACCGTGAGAACCAAGGGGACACTGGAGGGACTGGGAGGCACTGAGGGGTCAGTGGGGGTCAATGGGGATCAGTGCGACGGGATCAAAGAGAACTGGGGTGAACTGGCGTGAACTGTGGTGAACTGGGGGTGCTGGGGTCAGGCTCTGATTGGTTCTTCCCTTTGACTCTGACCTTAGCGATTGGCGACGCCTCCGCCCTCACCCCATTGGCCGCCTGCCCCCAGCTGCGCCGCATCCGATTGGCCGACACGCCCTTGGCCGCCGCCCCCGATCGCTGCGCCCGCCTGGCCGAGCTCCTCCCGCAGGTGACCATCGCTCTCAGCTGATTCGTCGGTGCCTCTGAAGACTCCGCCCACTCCCGCGCAACCCACCTTAAAGCACGGGGGTGGGGGGGGGGGCAATAAATAAAGTGATGTTACCACAATGCGAGTCCGTTTTTGTGACCCCAGCCTCGCCTGGTTCTGAGCGCGTCTGTCAGATGGCTGCTTTGCTCTTACGAGTTCACTGCTGTGCGATTGTGATGGCGAAGGACTGGAATTATTCATTTAATTAATTATTAACTAATTGATTAATTAATTAATAATTCCAGTCCTCCCCTAGAGCTTCCACAGCCCTACTGCTGCACCAGACTTGTAGGTATTTTGTGTGGAAAAAGAAGAAAAAACTAAATTACACGTTCCGATCCATTACATGACATTGCCGTACCCCTAGGAAATACTCAAACAATAAACAGCCAAACACACACGAAACAAATGAGACCCTGATTATGGAAATTAAACCCGATTATGAAAACTACCTCATTAAATATGCAAATGAGGTAAACACACCTCCCCCCCGGCCACTTCACACCGGGTTAGGGTTTAGGGTTAGGATTTTAGCTATCATCCCAAAGTTCAAGTTAAAGTTTTGAGTCACTAATGCTCATAACAGTCTTTCCAGGTTTTAATTGCTTCACCGTAGTAATTACCAGTTTACAGGTGGTTACAAGGCCGAGAATATATTTTTCACTGCGACTAATCGCCTTCCACAACACAGTTCCCACTTTTTCCCAGGTCTCTATTTGAAAAACTCCTAACAGTTCAGCAGGAAACCCACTGCCTCTGCACCAAATGAACAGTGTTTTGAGGTTACTCTCCTCATACTTCACCCCTCTCTTAGAGAGAATATGCAGGAGAACCCCCCAGTATTTCTTCTTCTTCTTTAAAAATATTCTGCCCCATCTCCTCTCGCTCCTCTTTGGGCGTCCGTTGCGACGATATCGGATCCTTCATCCCTCCTCTGTCGCTCCGTAGCCGTCAATCGGGAGTCACGCAGCCCGCAGCCCGCGTCCCGGTCCCGGTCCAGCCGAGCCGTTCCAGCTGGGGCTCGCTCCCCGCAGCGGTCGCAAGCCTTCCGTAAATTCTCCTTAGGGATCACGTCGGGGTCTCCGCTCGCGAGGGCGCAAACTCACGGACTCCACGCAACTCAACACGAGTTCAAGCGAAGCCATTTATTGCGGAGACAAGCCTCCTTGTATATGCAGTTATTTCCCGATAAGCGTCCCCGTTCCAAACACGCGTCGGCTGATCGGATATCGTCCACGTTCGGGTCTTGTTATTATAGAATTACCTCACCCTCATAACAGGTGGTGTTTTTCAGCCTTCGCGCCGGCCTCGGAGTTGCTTTGTCTAGGTCAGAAATAAATCTCTACCTAACAGAAACCCATCCGCACAACAACCTTAAGAACATCCCTTAAATCTCCCACAGGTGTTGTCATTTCTAGTTAGGGTCCAGGTGATTTTATAAGGGTGGTGGGCGGGGCCTGGGACGATCGACCCCTCCCCTCGGCAGCTTTTGAGCCGTTTAATCTACGTGGGCAGATGTCTTTGGAGAAGCGGAGGTGTCTGTTCGAGGTACGAGCTCCAGGAGCAGCCAAGGTTCAGTAGCAGCTGTAGTAGAAAGGTTGTTTGTCATTATGTTTCATTCATTGATTCGGTTCCAGCTGCTTTGCATTTTCCGAAAATTCCTGACTACAATGGAGATGGAGCGCTGGCAGTTGTATTTCACTTTCTATCTGCTCCCTAGAAAAACTAAGTTGAGATCCATACTCGGTCTCATTGTAGCTGCAATAGCAGCAATAAAGTGCAGGTGCTGTCATTTTCAGGGAGATTCCAGGTAATTTGGTAAGGGTGGTGAGGGGGTCTGGGGTGAATGACCCCGCCCCTTTCCCAGGGGTTTGTGGGAAGGGGTGGGCGGAGCCCTGGGTATTTGAGCCCCGGTCCCCGGGCAGGGAGCTCATTCTGCTCCAGGGCCTCTTGGGTGGTGGTTCTCTGCTGCTCCTTCAGCAGCTTTTGAGATGTTTAATATAAGTGGGTAGATGTCTTTGGACAAGCGGAGGTGTCTGTTTGACATAAGAGCTTCAGGAGCAGCAAAGGTTCAGTAGCAGTTGTAGTAGAAAGGTTGTTTGTTATTATTTTTCATTTGTTGATTCAATTCCAGGTCCTTTGCATTTTCCTGAAATTCCTGACTACAATGAAGATGCTGGAGTGCTGGTGGTGGTATTTCACTTTCTATTTGCTCCCTAGAAAAACTAAGTTGAGATCCATACTCGGTCTCATTGTAGCTGCAATAGCAGCAATAAAGTGCAGGTGCTGTCATTTTCAGGGAGATTCCAGGTAATTTGGTAAGGGTGGTGAGGGGGTCTGGGGTGAATGACCCTGCCCCTTTCCCAGGGGTTTGTGGGAAGGGGTGGGCGGAGCCCTGGGTATTTGAGCCCCGGTCCCCGGGCAGGGAGCTCATTCTGCTGCAGAGCTTCTTGGGTGGTGGTTCTCTGCTGCTCCTTCAGCAGCCAGCAGCTTTTGAGCTGTTTAATCCAAATGGGCAGATGTCTTTGGACAAGCGGAGGTGTCTGTTTGACGTAAGAGCTTCAGGAGCAGCAAAGGTTCAGTAGCAGTTGTAGTAGAAAGGTTGTTTGTCATTATTTTTCATTTGTTGATTCAATTCCAGGTCCTTTGCGTTTTCCTGAAATTCCTGACTACAATGAAGATGCTGGAGTGCTGGTGGTGGTATTTCACTTTCTATTTGCTCCCTAGAAAAACTAAGTTGAAATCCATACTCAATCTCATTGTAGCTGCAATAGCAGCAATAAAGTGCAGGCGCTGTCATTTTCAGGGAGATTCCAGGTAATTTGGTAAGGGTGGTGAGGGGGTCTGGGGTGAATGACCCCGCCCCTTTCCCAGGGGTTTGTGGGAAGGGGTGGGCGGAGCCCTGGGTATTTGAGCCCCGGTCCCCGGGCAGGGAGCTCTTTCTGCTCCAGGGCAGCTTGGGTGGTGGTTCTCTGCTGCTCCTTCAGCAGCCGGCAGCTTTTGAGACGTTTAATCTAAGTGGGCAGATGTCTTTGGACAAGCAGAGGTGCCTGTTTGACGTAAGAGCTTCAGGGACAGCGAAGGTTTAACAATAGCTGTAGTAGAAGAGTTGTTTCTCATTATGTTTCATTTGTTGATTCATTTCCAGGTGCTTTGCATTTTCCCAAAACTCCTGACCACGATGGAGATGGAGTGTTGTTTTTCGGTTTGTATTGCTGTATTAATAGTTGTTAATATAATCTCTTCTCCTGGAGAAGCATCTCGTCTCCAGAACCTTTGCAGCGTGCGGCGATCCCCGGTGGATCATTCAAATGTACCTCCCAGAACTCAGCCAAGGTGAGCAACGAACCGTAGGCTACTACGGATAAATATTATTTGGGCGCTCTATAGCATGCGTGTCCTCGCTTTCCTTACTGTAGGCGGCGATGGAGAAAGCGACAACTGCGAGAAGATCCCTGTTAGCGCACGTGGCGTTTTCCTCTGTGGAAGGTGGATTCCGTCCCTCGGCTCTCTGAAAGATAAGTGGAGGCACAGGGGCCGGGAATCGCAGGGAGGCGGGTAAAGTTCTGATAAGGGAAAGGGCCGTCCAGGAAAAGTCCCCTTTGGGTGGGTAAAGGGCCCAGGGAACTTTACAGCGCGACGCCAGCACGTGCCGGGCAGGGCAGCTCCAGCCTGCGTCTGCCAGACGATCCCGGGGTCTCGCTGCGCTCCGGGGGCCCAACGGGCCTCTCAGGTGCCATCCCGGGATCCGGAATGCCGGTGTTAATTGGCGTAGTGCCAGTCGGGTGCTGGATTCTTGTATCATCAGCCAAAAGCGTGGACGGTGCTTGCATTTTGGACGTTTCTGGTCAGTTGTGATTTATGGTGTCAATCTGGGCTGCATCAGCAGCTCTGCTCTCTACCCCTCCAGTCCCAGGGACTGGCACTTCAAGATGCTGGGAAGAAGTTCTTAGGTCGTGCCGCCGTCTCCTCTGCGTGTGTGTGCGCCAGTGCCGCCGTCTCCTCTGCGTGTGTGTGCGCCAGTGCCGCCGTCTCCTCTGCGTGTGTGTGCGCCAGTGCCGCCGTCTCCTCTGCGTGTGTGTGCGCCAGTGCCGCCGTCTCCTCTGCGTGTGTGTGCGCCAGTGCCGCCGTCTCCTCTGCGTGTGTGTGCGCCAGTGCCGCCGTCTCCTCTGCGTGTGTGTGCGCCAGTGCCGCCGTCTCCTCTGCGTGTGTGTGCGCCAGTGCCGCCGTCTCCTCTGCGTGTGTGTGCGCCAGTGCCGCCGTCTCCTCTGCGTGTGTGTGCGCCAGTGCCGCCGTCTCGTAAGGGGCCGTGACGTTCGGCTCCCTTTTCTTTTTCGTGGGGCTGCGGAAGAGGCTCCTTGCCTCATCACTGCCTCCCTGCAGGGCATTTGGATTGATGCCGTCTCTGGTTTCGGGTCACTGTTGTTGCAGAGCGTTTTCGGTGCCGTTGCGGTCGTGTCGTCCATAGCGTTCTGTGACGCGTTTGTCTGCGCACGTGCACGTTTGGCTCGGAGCTGCTCTGCCCGGCGGTGTGGAGTCAGGGGCGGGTGGAGTGAACTCTAGGAGTCCAGGGTTAATCTGTTGGCAGATCCAATTGTGTAGGCAAAGGTTGTGCGGTCATCTGGGATGCAGTAGCTGTGGGCAGGGGAGCTGGCAGTCCGTTCCCCAGTGTTTTAGGGACTCAATTAGAGTGTCGGGTGGGATTCCTGAATAGAAAGCAAACCTGTGGAATGGTCAAGCGCTTGATGAGCGTCTGGGTGACTTGTTGAATACCTTGTTTTCAGAGGTAGAGGGATGACTTGGTACGAAAGAGCAACAGAAGAGGCGAGCAGAGCGTCATAAGCAGGTGGGTCGGTGCGTGGTGCCAGCGGGAAGATGTGCCGTGTGGCTCTATGTAAGTTTGGTCATTTGTCTCTTTCATAGAAGCGAAGAGGAAACCTGGGTATTAGCACCGCAGGTCCTCGGGCAAGGTAAACAATGAGCGTCGGGCCGAAGCAGCAGCTCATTTCAGGTCCCGTGTTGCCAGTGCAGGTGTGAGCGTCATTGGGTTGTGTTTTACAGGCGGCAGCTGAACCTCTGTGGTCAACAGTGTTGCAGTCAAAAGCAAGGGTGGGCAGGCAGGTGGGCGAGCGGCCAAGGTAAAGGAGCGGTAGACGGGCCCGTCTACGGGCGGGCTGTTTTTGAGCAGCGTCCGAGCGGGTGCCTTTGTTTTCGCAGGTGCCGCGGACCGGCTCGGAGGGGCGAAGCCGCACGCCGGTCAGCAGCCGAGAAGGTGAGGCGGCGGCGGGTGTCGAGGAGCCCGGTGTCGCGTGGTGACTCGGTTCAGCGTTTCCTTCTTGTTTTGCAGGCTCCTTTTGGGCCCTTTGGACTCGGAGGAGCGTTTCTGGTGAGCCGGGGTATGGGCGAGGAGGAGCGTGGGGCTGGGGACTCGCTCCAAGCCCTACAGTTCTTTTGTTTCTCGCTGTCTTAGGCGTAACGAGCGATGAGGGTTTGTGACCGCACCCGTGACACGACGCGCCGAACGGAACGCCGAGGATCTTAGGAGGAGGTGGGTGTTGCGGGAGGAGTCGGCGTTTACCCCGCGATACCGTGTGCTGGCACGGCTTAGTGAGCGTGTGTTTTCTCGTGTTACCGTAGATGTTGAAGAGGACCCCGGCAATGCAGGAACATCTCCGTTAGCGCACGTGGCGTTTTCTCTGTCGAAGGTGGATTTGGTCCCACAACCCTCTGAAAGATAAGTGGAGGCATGGGGGCCGGGAAGGGGCCGGGAATCGCAGGGAGGGGGGTAAAGTTCTGATGAGGGAAAGGGCTGTCCAGGAAAAGTCCCCTTTGGGTGGGTAAAGGGCCCAGGGAACTTTACAGCGCGACGCCAGCACGTGCCGGGCAGGGCAGCTCCAGCCTGCGTCTGCGTTGTCGTGTAGCTCGGGAAGCCTGCCTAGCGCCTGTGAGACGATCCCGGGGTCTCGCTGCGCTCCGGGGGCCCAACGGGCCTCTCAGGTGCCATCCCGGGATCCGGAATGCCGGTGTTAATTGGCGTAGAGCCAATCGGGTGCTGGATTATTGTATCATCAGCCAAAAGCGTGGGTGGTTCTTGCGTTTTGGATGTTTGTGGTCAGTTGTGATTTATGGTGTCAATCTGGGCTGCATCAGCAGCTATGCTCTCTACCCCTCCAGTCCCAGGGACTGGCACTTCAAGATGCTGGGAAGAAGTTCTTAGGTCGTGCCGCCGTCTCCTCTGCGTGTGTGTGTGCGCCAGTGCCGCCGTCTCCTCTGCGTGTGTGTGTGCGCCAGTGCCGCCGTCTCTGCGTGTGTGTGTGCGCCAGTGCCGCCGTCTCGTAAGGGGCCGTGACGTTGGGCTCCTTTTTCGTGGGGCTGCGGAAGAGGCTCCTTGCCTCATCACTGCCTCCCTGCAGGGCGTTTTGATTGGTGCCGTCTCTGGTTTCGGGTCACTGTCGTTGCAGAGCGTTTTCGGTGCCGTTGCGGTCGTGTCGTCCATAGCGTTCTGTGGTGCGTTTGTCTGCGCACGCGCACGTTCGGCTCGGAGCTGCTCTGCCCGGCGGTGTGGAGTCAGGGGCGGGTGGAGTGAGCTCTAGGAGTCCAGGGTTAATCTGTTGACAGATTCAATTGTGTAGGCAAAGGTTGTGCGGTCACCTGGGATGCAGTAGCTGTGGGCAGGGGAGCTGGCAGTCTGTTCCCCAGTGTTTTAGGGACTCAATTAGAGCTTCAGGTGGGATTCCTGAATAGAAAGCAGACCTGTGGAATGGTCAAGCTGCTGATGAGCATCTGGGTGACTTGTTGAATACCTTGATTTCAGATGCAGAGGCACAACCTGGCACGAAAGAGCGACGGAAGAGCCGAGCAGAGTGCCGTAAGCAGGTGGGTCGGTGCGTGGTGTCAGAGGGAAGATGTGCCCTCTGTCTTTATCTAAGTTTGGTTGTTTGTCTGTTTTACAGGTGCGAAGCGAAGAGGAAAGCTGGGTATCGGCACCGCAGCTCCTCGGGCAAGGTGAGGAACGAGTGTTTGGCCAGAGCAGCAGCTCGTTTCAGGTCCCGTGTTGCCAGTGCAGGTGTGAGCGTCCTTTGGTTGTGTTTTACGGGCGGCAGCTGAACCTCTGTGGTCAACAGCGTTGCAGTCAAAAGCAAGGGCGGCCAGGCGGGCGAGCGGCCAAGGTAAAGGAGCGGGAGATGGAATTGTCTGTGGGCAGGCTGTTTTCAGGTAGTGTCTGAGCAGGTGCCTTTGTTTTCGCAGGTGCCGCAGACCGGCTCGGAGGGGCGAAGCCGCACGCCGACCAGCAGCCGAGAAGGTGAGGCGGCGGCGGGTGTCGAGGAGCCCGGTGTCGCGTGGTGACTCGGTTCAGCGTTTCCTTCTTGTTTTGCAGGCTCCTTTTGGGCCCTTTGGACTCGGAGGAACGTTTCTGGTGAGCCGGGGTATGGGCGAGGAGGAGCGTGGGGCTGGGGACTCGCTCCAAGCCCTACAGTTCTTTCGTTTCTCGCTGTCTTAGGCGTTACGAGCGACGAGGGTTTGTGACCGCACCCGTGACACGACGCGCCGAACGGAACGCCGAGGAACTTAGGAGGTGGGTGTCGCGGGAGGAGTCGGCGTTTACCCCGCAATACGGTATGCTGGCACGGCTTAGTGAGCGTGCGTTTTCCTGTGTTACCGTAGATGTTGAAGAGGACCCCGGCGATGCAGGAACATCTCCGTTAGCACACGTGGCGTTTTCTCTGTCGAAGGTGGATTCGATCCCTCGGCCCTCTGAAAGATAAGTGGAGGCACGGGGGCCGGGAAGGGGCCGGGAATCGCAGGGCTGGGGGTAAAGTTCCGATAAGGGAAAGGGCTGTCCAGGAAAAGTCCTCTTTGGGTGGATAAAGGGCCCAGGGAACTTTACAGCGCGACGCCAGCACGTGCCGGGCAGGGCAGCTCCAGCCTGCGTCTGCATTGTCGTGTAGTTTGGGAAGCCTGCCTAGCGCCTGTGAGACGATCCCGGGGTCTCGCTGCGCTCCGGGGGCCCAACGGGCCTCTCAGGTGCCATCCCGGGATCCAGAATGCTGGTGTTAATTGGCGTAGTGCCAGTCGGGTGCTGGATTATTGTATCATCAGCCAAAAGCGTGGACGGTGCTTGCATTTTGGACGTTTCTGGTCAGTTGTGATTTATGGTGTCATTCTGGGCTGCTTCAGCAGCTCTGCTTTCTACCCTCCAGTCCCAGGGACTGGCACTTCAAGATGCTGGGAAGAAGTTCTTAGGTCGTGCCGCCGTCTCTCTCTGCGTGTGTGTGCGCCAGTGCCGCCGTCTCTCTCTGCGTGTGTGTGCGCCAGTGCCGCCGTCTCTCTCTGCGTGTGTGTGCGCCAGTGCCGCCGTCTCCTCTGTGTGTGTGCGCCAGTGCCGCCGTCTCCTCTGTGTGTGTGCGCCAGTGCCGCCGTCTCTGCGTGTGTGTGTACACCAGTGCCGCCGTCTCATAAGGGACCGTGACGTTGGGCTCCTTTTTCGTGGGGCTGCAGAAGAGGCTCATTGCCTCATCACTGCCTCCCTGCAGGGCGTTTTGATCGATGCCGTCTCTGGTTTTGGCGTCGCTGTCGTTGCGGAGCGTTTTCGGTGCCATTGCGGTCGTGTTGTCCATAGCGTTCCGTGGCGCGTTTGTCTGCGCACGTGCACGTTCGGCTCGGAGCTGCTCTGCCCGGCGGTGTGGAGTCAGGGGCGGGTGGAGTGAGCTCTAGGAGTCCAGGGTTAATCTGTTGACAGATTCAATTGTGTAGGCAAAGGTTGTGCGGTCACCTGGGATGCAGTAGCTGTGGGCAGGGGAGCTGGCAGTCTGTTCCCCAGTGTTTTAGGGACTCAATTAGAGTGTCGGGTGGGATTCCTGAATAGAAAGCAGACCTGTGGAATGGTCAAGCTGCTGATGAGCATTTGGGTGACTTGTTGAATACCTTGATTTCAGATGCAGAGGGACAACCTGGCACGAAAGAGCGACGGAAGAGCCGAGCAGAGCGCCGTAAGCAGGTGGGTGGGTGCGTGGTGTCAGAGCGAAGATGTGCCTTGTGCCTTTATATTGTGTGCTCGCTCTGCTTAGTGAGCGTGTGTTTTCTTGTGTTATTGCAGATGTCGAGGAGGAACCCGGCGATGCAGGAAGATCTCCATCAGCACATGTGGTGTTTTCCTCTGTTGAAGATGGATTCAGTCTCTTGGCCCTCTGAAAGATAAGTGGAGGCTGGGGGGCTGGGAAGGGGTTGGGAACTGCAGGGAGGGGGGTAAAGTTCTCTTTGGGGCAAGGGTGCTCCAGGAACAGTCCCTTTTGGGCAGGTGAAGGGTCCAGGGAACTTCACAGTGCGATGCCAGCATGTCCCGGGCAGGGCAGCTCCAGCCTCGTGTCAGTGTTGTATTGCAGGTCGGGAGGCTCGCATTGTGCCTGTCAGAGGATCCCGGGGTCTCGTCGTGCTTGAGGGACCCGACAGGGATCCCGGGCGCCATCCCGGGATCCGGAACGCCGGTGCCAGTTGGTGTAGCGCCAATCGGGTCCCAGTTTTCTTGTATCAGCAGCTGAAAGCGTGGATGGTTTTTGCGTTTTGGATGTTTCTGCTCAGTTGTGTTTTATGGTGTCATTCTGGACTGCATCGGCAGCTCTGCTCTGTACCCCTCCAGTCTAAGGGACTGGCACTTCTTCCCAGCATCTTGAAGTTTTTAAGTAGCGGCGCCAGAGCCGCCGTCTCTGCGTGCGTGCGTGCGCGCCAGAGCCGCCGTCTCTGCGTGCGTGCGTGCGCGCCAGAGCCGCCGTCTCTGCGTGCGTGCGTGCGCGCCAGAGCCGCCGTCTCTGCGTGCGTGCGTGCGCGCCAGAGCCGCCGTCTCTGCGTGCGTGCGTGCGCGCCAGAGCCGCCGTCTCTGCGTGCGTGCGTGCGCGCCAGAGCCGCCGTCTCTGCGTGCGTGCGTGCGCGCCAGAGCCGCCGTCTCTGCGTGCGTGCGTGCGCGCCAGAGCCGCCGTCTCTGCGTGCGTGCGTGCGCGCCAGAGCCGCCGTCTCTGCGTGCGTGCGTGCGCGCCAGAGCCGCCGTCTCTGCGTGCGTGCGTGCGCGCCAGAGCCGCCGTCTCTGCGTGCGTGCGTGCGCGCCAGAGCCGCCGTCTCTGCGTGCGTGCGTGCGCGCCAGAGCCGCCGTCTCTGCGTGCGTGCGTGCGCGCCAGAGCCGCCGTCTCTGCGTGCGTGCGTGCGCGCCAGAGCCGCCGTCTCTGCGTGCGTGCGTGCGCGCCAGAGCCGCCGTCTCTGCGTGCGTGCGTGCGCGCCAGAGCCGCCGTCTCTGCGTGCGTGCGTGCGCGCCAGAGCCGCCGTCTCTGCGTGCGTGCGTGCGCGCCAGAGCCGCCGTCTCTGCGTGCGTGCGTGCGCGCCAGAGCCGCCGTCTCTGCGTGCGTGCGTGCGCGCCAGAGCCGCCGTCTCTGCGTGCGTGCGTGCGCGCCAGAGCCGCCGTCTCTGCGTGCGTGCGTGCGCGCCAGAGCCGCCGTCTCTGCGTGCGTGCGTGCGCGCCAGAGCCGCCGTCTCTGCGTGCGTGCGTGCGCGCCAGAGCCGCCGTCTCTGCGTGCGTGCGTGCGCGCCAGAGCCGCCGTCTCTGCGTGCGTGCGTGCGCGCCAGAGCCGCCGTCTCTGCGTGCGTGCGTGCGCGCCAGAGCCGCCGTCTCTGCGTGCGTGCGTGCGCGCCAGAGCCGCCGTCTCTGCGTGCGTGCGTGCGCGCCAGAGCCGCCGTCTCTGCGTGCGTGCGTGCGCGCCAGAGCCGCCGTCTCTGCGTGCGTGCGTGCGCGCCAGAGCCGCCGTCTCTGCGTGCGTGCGTGCGCGCCAGAGCCGCCGTCTCTGCGTGCGTGCGTGCGCGCCAGAGCCGCCGTCTCTGCGTGCGTGCGTGCGCGCCAGAGCCGCCGTCTCTGCGTGCGTGCGTGCGCGCCAGAGCCGCCGTCTCTGCGTGCGTGCGTGCGCGCCAGAGCCGCCGTCTCTGCGTGCGTGCGTGCGCGCCAGAGCCGCCGTCTCTGCGTGCGTGCGTGCGCGCCAGAGCCGCCGTCTCATAAGGGGCCATGATGTTCAGCTCCTTTTTCCTGGGGTTGCAGAAGAGGCTCCTTGCCTCATCACTGCCTCCCTGCAGGGCATTTGGATTGATGCCGTCTCTGGTTTTGGTGTCGCTGTTGTTGCGGAGTGTTTTCGGTGCCGTTGCGGTCGTGTCGTCCATAGCGTTCCGTGGCGCGTTTGTCTGCGCACGCGCACGTTCGGCTCGGAGCTGCTCTGCCCGGCGGTGTGGAGTCAGGGGCGGGTGGAGAGAACTCTAGGAGTCCAGGGTTAATCTGTTGACAGATTCAATTGTGTAGGCAAAGGTTGTGCGGTCATCTGGGATGCAGTAGCTGTGGGCAGGGGAGCTGGCAGTCCCTTCCCCAGTGTTTTAGGGACTCAATTAGTGTGTCGGGTGGGATTCCTGAATAGAAAGCAGACCTGTGGAATGGTCAAGCTGTTGATGAGCATTTGGGTGAGTTGTTGAATACCTTGATTTCAGATGCAGAGGGACAACCTGGCACGAAAGAGCGACGGAAGAGCCGAGCAGAGCGCCGTAAGCAGGTGGGTGGGTGCGTGGTGTCAGAGCAAAGATGTGCCTTGTGCCTTTATATTGTGTGCTCGCTCTGCTTAGTGAGCGTGTGTTTTCTTGTGTTATTGCAGATGTCGAGGAGGAACCCGGCGATGCAGGAAGATCTCCATCAGCACATGTGGTGTTTTCCTCTGTTGAAGATGGATTCAGTCTCTTGGCCCTCTGAAAGATAAGTGGAGGCTGGGGGGCTGGGAAGGGGTTGGGAACTGCAGGGAGGGGGGTAAAGTTCTCTTTGGGGCAAGGGTGCTCCAGGAACAGTCCCTTTTGGGCAGGCGAAGGGTCCAGGGAACTTCACAGTGCGATGCCAGCGTGTCCCGGGCAGGGCAGCTCCAGCCTCGTGTCAGTGTTGTATTGCAGGTCGGGAGGCTCGCATCGTGCCCGTCAGACGGTCCCGGGGTCTCGTCGTGCTTGAGGGACCCGACAGGGATCCCGGGCGCCATCCCGGGATCCGGAACGCCGGTGCCAGTTGGCGTAGTGCCAATCGGGTCCCGGTTTTCTTGTATCAGTAGTTGAAAGTGTGAATGGTTTTTGCATTTTGGATGTTTCTGCTCAGTTGCGTTTTATGGTGTAGTTCTGGGCTGCATCGGCAGCTCTGCTCTGTACCCCTCCAGTCTAAGGGACTGGCACTTCTTCCCAGCATCTTGAAGTTTTTAAGTAGTGTCAGTGTTGTATTGCAGGTCGGGAGGCTTGCATTGTGCCTGTCAGACGATCCCGGGGTCTCATCGCGTTTGAGGGATTTGACAGGGATCCCGGGCGCCATCCCGGGATTTTGAACGCCAGAGCTAATTGGCGTAGCGCCAATTGGGTCCCAGTTTTATTGTATCAGTAGCTGAAAGTGTGAATGGTTTTTGCATTTTGGATGTTTCTGCTCAGTTGTGTTTTATGGTGTAGTTCTGGGCTGCATCAGCAGCTCTGCTCTGTACCCCTCCAGTCTAAGGGACTGGCACTTCTTCCCAGCATCTTGAAGTTTTTAAGCAGTGTCAGTGTTGTATTGCAGGTCGGGAGGCTTGCATTGTGCCTGTCAGACGATCCCGGGGTCTCATCGCGTTTGAGGGACCCGACAGGGATCCCAGGCGCCATCCTGGGATTATGAATGCCAGAGCCAATTGGCGTAGCGCCAATTGGGTCCCAGTTTTATTGTATCAGTAGCTGAAAGTGTGAATGGTTTTTGCATTTTGGATGTTTCTGCTCAGTTGTGTTTTATGGTGTAGTTCTGGGCTGCATCAGCAGCTCTGCTCTGTACCACTCCAGTCTAAGGGACTGGCACTTCTTCCCAGCATCTTGAAGTTTTTAAGTAGCGCCGCCGTCTCCTCTGCGTGTGTCTGCGCCAGTGCTGCCGTCTCCTCTGCGTGTGTGTGCGTCAGTGCCGCCGTCTCCTCTGCGTGTGTGTGCGCCAGTGCCGCCGTCTCTGCGTGTGTGTGCGCCAGTGCCGCCGTCTCTGCGTGTGTGTGCTCCAGTGCCGCCGTCTCATAAGGGGCTGTGACATTCGGCTCCTTTGTTTTCCGGGGTTGCAGTGGAGGCTCCTCGCCACACCACTACCCCCCTGCAGGTTCTTTTGATCAATGCCTCTGTGCTTGGGAGTTGTTGCCATCGTTGGGTGTTGTTGGTGTTGTTGACATGATGTCGTCTGTAACGTTCTGTGGCGCGTTGGTCTGCGCACGTGCGCATTCGGCTCGGAGCTGCTCTGCCCGGCGGTGTGGAGTCAGGGGCGGGTGGAGTGAGCTCTAGGAGTCCACGGTTAATCTGTTGACGTGTTAAAATGTGTAGCCAGTAGTCATCTGGGACGCAGTAGCTGGGGGCAGGGGAGTTGTAAGTCCTTTTAGTGGTGTTTTGCAGTTGTTACAGAGACCATTGTTGACTAGTGTTTTCTGTGGTGTGCTGTTATTTCATAGACAAAGCCTGTTTTAATGAAATCTTTTTGTATTTTTTTTTTGCAGGGGACTACATTGTGAACACGACTCACTTATAACAAGGCGTTTTATTAGGCCATGTAGCACTCATAATTATAGCCTTTACTCGATGGTAACAAAAGCAGCTACAGACTCCGATCGTCACCCATCCCGTAAGGCGCGCTTTACACGTTCCCGCGGGAATAGGCTTCCGTCGCCGAAAACGCCACGTTCGAGGCCGTCGGGACACTCCCACGGACCGTAAACCGAATCTACGGCCGCGCAGAGCCGAGTCCGGCGCGAGGTCGGCGCAAAGGATCCGCCCAGAAGCGAGAAGACCGGAGAGTCGGCTATCGCTATCGGACCGAATCGCAGCGTAGAGGGGCGGGTGAATAGTTTGTAAGGGTATAAATACCCAGGGATTTCCACGCTCGGCCGGGACCTCAGCAGAAGCGGCAGCTCCGGTCAGCCTTCCCGCAGTACCGCTCCGTTCGGTCGGTTATTTACACGGATTTTGCCCGAGAGGTCGCCCCGATAGACCGAGGACTTAGACCACGATCAACCGTCCCCGTGCCTCTGGAAGGGTGGTATGGACGCCGAGGCGTAGAGCGATGCCATTCTGAAATTCAGGCTGAGCGGTATAAGGAGTCAGGTGTGCACATCCAGTCCTTTAGCCATATGTCAATATAATATCTTAGGTGTTTTCTCTGTCCCCCGCACGGCCGGGAGGCCGACCGTAGATCCAGCGCGGGGCCGAGTTCGGATCCGACCGCACCCGGGCTCCCGTCCGCAGAGGAGTTTAGAAAACGAGGGGGTCCGATCCCAACCTCACGTCTCGACGGAAAGACCTCCCCGTAGCCTTCGGCATCTCCCGTCCACGTCGAAATCGCTCCGCATCAAGTTTCAGCCGAATTCGCTTAGCATGTTCTGTCCTCCTAGTCAGCATTAGCGTCCCTCGCCATTACATTCCGCCTCAGCCCAAGCCGTCCGGCGAGACCGAGCGACGTCGGGGGGATCGCGGGCGTCGTCGGCGTTCGGCGACGGAGATGCGGGGCGAGTTTGAGTCGCGGAATCTCAGAGGAAGGAGGTCACGGTAATCGACGGGATCGGGAAGCCGAGCGAGAATAGGTCACCGCGGTCAAGAACTATACGAAGGACGGCAAGGGAAATAAGTGCCAAGCGTGAAATCCCCGTGTCAAGCCAATCTTCGGGAGAGGAACAAGCGGTCGACGGGGTAGACGACGCGCAGAGCGTTCGGATAGCGCGAAACCTCGAGCGAACGCGGCTCGGGGCTGTAGTTATTTGTCCTTGGAGGTTCAATTTTTTTTCCTTTTCAGGTAAATTCCAAAGTTAAAGAATAAAAAATTCCAGCCGGGGGATCCATCCCCCCCGACCGGGTTTTTCCCCCGGTCCCGGCCGCTCCGCGAGGCGACGTTCGTCGCCGAGGTTCGGACGCGGGCGGCCCTCGGGCCGGGTTTCGGCAGGCAGGGCCGTTTCGGAGGCTCCCGGGAGCCGGGTTCCCGAGGGGCGACGGCACAGAGGGGACGAGGGCTGCAGTGTGAGTGTGGGTTTGGTAGGTGAATGAGAGTTGTGCTGAGCTGTGTGGTCTGGTGCGTTTGTATTTTGGGGTTGTGGGTTTTTGTCCTTGCAGGTTAATGGTTTACCTTTTCAGGTTCTTTTAGAATTTATATTAGAATAAAAAATCCCCAGCCGGGGGATTTTTTTTTTTTTCCCCCGGCTGGGTTTTTTTTTCCCCGGTCCCGGCCGCTCCGCGAGGCGACGTTCGTCGCCGAGGTTCGGAGGCGGGAGGCCGTAGGACCGGGGTTTCGGCAGGCAGGGCCATCCGAGGCTCTCGGGAACGACGTTCCCGAGGAGCGACGGCACAGAGGGGACGATGGGTCCCGTGTGAGGGTGGGGTGGGTTTGGTAGGTGAATGAGCGGTGCGGTCAGCCGTGTGATTGTGGCGCATTTGTATAGTTGGGGTTGTGGGTTTTTGTCCTTGCAGGTTAATGTTTTTTCCTTTTCAGGTACATTTCAATTTTAAAATAGAATAAAAAAACCCCAGCCGGGGGATTTTTTTTTTTTCCCCCGGCTGGGTTTTTTTTTCCCCGGTCCCGGCCGCTCCGCGAGGCGACGTTCGTCGCCAAGGTTCGGAGGCGGGAGGCCGTAGGACCGGGGTTTCGGCAGGCAGGGCCATCCGAGGCTCTCGGGAACGACGTTCCCGAGGAGCGACGGCACAGAGGGGACGAGGGGTGCCGTGTGAGGGTGGGGTGGGTTTGGTAGGTGAATGAGCGGTGCGGTGAGCCGTGTGATTGTGGCGCATTTGTATAGTTGGGGTTGTGGGTTTTTGTCCTTGCAGGTTAATGTTTTTTCCTTTTCAGGTACATTTCAATTTTAAAATAGAATAAAAAAACCCCAGCCGGGGGATTTTTTTTTTTCCCCTGGCTGGGTTTTTTTTTCCCCGGTCCCGGCCGCTCCGCGAGGCGACGTTCGTCGCCAAGGTTCGGAGGCGGGAGGCCGTAGGACCGGGGTTTTGGCAGGCAGGGCCATTCGAGGCTCTCGGGAACAACGTTCCCGAGGGGCGGCGGCGCAGAGGGGACGATGGCTGTGATGCGTGGGGTGGCTTTGTCGGGTGAATGAGCGGTGTGCTGAGCTGTGTGATCTGGTGCGTTTGTGTTTCTGGGTTGTGGGTTGTTGTCCTTGCAGGTTAATGGTTTTTCCTTTTCAGGTTCTTTTAGATTTTAAGATAGAATAAAAAAACCCCAGCCGGGGGATTTTTTTTTTTTCCCCCGGCTGGGTTTTTTTTTCCCTGGTCCCGGCCGCTCCGCGAGGCGACGTTCGTCGCCAAGGTTCGGAGGCGGGCGGCCCTCGGGCCGGGGTTTTGGCAGGCAGGGCCATTCGAGGCTCCCGGGAACAACGTTCCCGAGGGGTGACGGCATAGAGGCGACGATGGGTGCGGCGTGGGGTGGGTTTGGTAGGTGAATGAGCGGTGCGGTGAGCCGTGTGATTGTGGCGCATTTGTATAGTTGGGGTTGTGGGTTTCTGTCCTTGCAGGTTAATGTTTTTTCCTTTTCAGGTACATTTCAATTTTAAAATAGAATAAAAAAACCCCAGCCGGGGGATTTTTTTTTTTTTCCCCCGGCTGGGTTTTTTTTTCCCCGGTCCCGGCCGCTCCGCGAGGCGACGTTCGTCGCCAAGGTTCGCACGGGGTCGGCCGTAGGACCGGGGTTTTGGCAGGCAGGGCCATTTGAGGCTCCTGGGAACAACGTTCCCGAGGGGCAATGGTGCATAGGGGAGAGTGGCTGTGATGCGGGAGGTGGCTTTGTTGGGTGAATGAGCGGTGTGGTGAGCTGTGAGATTCGGTGTGTTTGTGTTTCTGGGTTGTGGGCTTTTGTCCTTGCAGTTTAATGGTTTTTCCTTTTCAGGTACATTTCAATTTTAAAATAGAATAAAAAAACCCCAGCCGGGGGATTTTTTTTTTTTCCCCCGGCTGGGTTTTTTTTTCCCCGGTCCCGGCCGCTCCGCGAGGCGACGTTCGTCGCCAAGGTTCGGAGGCGGGAGGCCGTAGGACCGGGGTTTTGGCAGGCAGGGCCATGCGAGGCTCCCGGGAACAACGTTCCCGAGGGGTGACGGCGCAGAGGGGACGATGGCTGTGATGCGTGGGGTGGCTTTGTCGGGTGAATGAGCGGTGTGCTGAGCTGTGTGATCTGGTGCGTTTGTGTTTCTGGGTTGTGGGTTGTTGTCCTTGCAGGTTAATGGTTTTTCCTTTTCAGGTTCTTTTAGATTTTACAATAGAATAAAAAAACCCCAGCCGGGGGATTTTTTTTTTTCCCCCGGCTGGGTTTTTTTTTCCCCGGTCCCGGCCGCTCCGCGAGGCGACGTTCGTCGCCAAGGTTCGGAGGCGGGCGGCCCTCGGGCCGGGGTTTTGGCAGGCAGGGCCATTCGAGGCTCCCGGGAACAACGTTCCTGAGGGGTGACGGCATAGAGGCGACGATGGGTGCGGCGTGGGGTGGGTTTGGTAGGTGAATGAGCGGTGCGGTCAGCCGTGTGATTGTGGCGCATTTGTATAGTTGGGGTTGTGGGTTTTTGTCCTTGCAGGTTAATGTTTTTTCCTTTTCAGGTACATTTCAATTTTAAAATAGAATAAAAAAACCCCAGCCGGGGGATTTTTTTTTTTCCCCTGGCTGGGTTTTTTTTTCCCCGGTCCCGGCCGCTCCGTGAGGCGACGTTCGTCGCCAAGGTTCGGAGGCGGGAGGCCGTAGGACCGGGGTTTTGGCAGGCAGGGCCATGCGAGGCTCCCGGGAACAACGTTCCCGAGGGGCAATGGCGCAGAGGGGACAATGGATGTGATGCGTGAGGTGGCTTTGTCGGGTGAATGAGCGGTGTGGTGAGCTGTGAGATTCGGTGTGTTTGTGTTTCTGGGTTGTGGGCTTTTGTCCTTGCAGGTTAATGTTTTTTCCTTTTCAGGTACATTTCAATTTTAAAATAGAATAAAAAAACCCCAGCCGGGGGATTTTTTTTTTCCCCCGGCTGGGTTTTTTTTTCCCCGGTCCCGGCCACTCTGTGAGGTGACATTCGTCACCAAGGTTTGCACAGGGTCGGCCGTAGGACTGGGGTTTTGGCAGGCAGGGCCATTTTTCAGGCTCCCGGGAACGACGTTCCCGAGGGGCGACGCGGGCACGGGGCCACGGTTCGAGCCGGGAGAACGGCCGCTGTGCGAGAGGGCGGCGGGTTCGGTATTGGAGCGAGCGGTGCCGTTTAGCTGTGACGTCTGGTAGGATTGTGTTCTGGGGTAGTTGTTTTCTTTGCAGGTTTATTTTGAAATTTACCTGAAAAGGAGAAAAAAGTTGAAATAGGAAAAGAAGCCACTGCCAGGGGATTCCCATGCTCCGCCCCCCCAGGAGGGTGTTTTTTCCCGGGTCCCGGCCGCCAGGCGAAGTTCACGGTCAGCGTTTCGTTTCGGGTCCGACCGGGACGGCGGTTTTGGAGGCGGGGGGATTGTCCGGGCTCCGGGAGCAGCTTTTCAGGTGACGGTCATTCGGGATCGCGGTCTCGGTCGGTAGCGGCCGGGAGGTTCGTTTAGGGAATGGTCCCGGAAAGCCGGTTGCGATCGCCCCGGCAGCGGTCGAACCAAACGGCCCACGAGTCGGTCAGGGTCGCGACGGGAGCGCGTTGTCCTCTGTAACGGCACGTCAGGGATGCCGTGAGATAGAGGAGTCGGCTTCTCTGCTTAGCGTGATAAAGGAAATAGGTAAAATATGTTATCAAGTCGTGTGTTAGCAGTTTCAGTTACCCGTCCGGAGGATACTCGGTTAAAGAGTCAGAGCAGGGAGGAGTCCCTTCCGCGGCGCGGTCAAAGGGACGGGGTTGCGAAGAGTCCGTAAATCGCCGCGGTCCGGAACGAACCTTCGCGACGGCTCCGTACGAAGGCCACGATATTTCCCGTAGCCTCGGCGCCGCGACAGGTTACGACAAAATGCAGTAACGTGGGGGAGTTTTCCGTGTTACGGTCATAGCGATAAGGGAAGGACGATATAACAAGCCGTTTGTATGTGATGTTACTATTTATTACGACTCCCTGTAATTTCTTGGGTAATATTGAGTTTGAGGGACCTAGCTCTACCAGAGTCAGCTCCTTCACACAGGCAGTAAAGCAGCCGTACCTCGTCATCGTGCGGCATCATTTTCAGTCGGAGAAGTTTCACCGGCGCGAGAGGCTTCGAGAGCGCGTCGACGCGGCGATCCGTCCCAAGCGGCGCGAGGGTCAGACTCGGTCCGTCCGCGTCCACGGTCGCATCGGACTTCGCCACTATGCACGTCGGACTCGGTCCCCATCTACAGGCACGCCGGAGTCGGCGTCAACCTTCCGTGCCGGACTTCGTACGCCCGGGCGTCGGACTTCATCGGTACGCACATCTGAGTCGTCCGTGTCGGAGCGTCAGTTCAACGGACTTCGAGCGAGCGGACTGGTCGGAGAGGTCGAACAGCAGCGAGCGCCAAGTTCCAGATGGGTTTCTTTTGGATGTCACATCAGATGAGTTTGTCATTTTCAATAAACTAAAGAAAAATAAAATAAAATACAGTCTTAATTCAGAAATAAAGTAAGGATTGCTTCTTCCTCTATTTTTTTCAGGTGCAGCAGTAGGGCTTTGGGTGCTCTAGGGGATTTTGAAAAAAAAAAAAATTAAAAATAAATTCCAGAACTCCCCTAGAGCACCCAAACCCCTACTGCTGCACCAGACTTTTAGTTTTTCTTCTTTTTCCATACAAAAATAAACATCAAAAATCAACAGCTACTCAATACACAACAATCACCTACAAAAGCCAACCACACCTCACATCAAACCTAATAAAAAACATACAACCATAACAATCAAATACTAATTAGGAAATTTACTAATTAATTATGCAAATTACCTAATTAATTATGCAAATTAGGCAAAAATTTTTTTTCGCCACCACCACAACTAAAACCACACAAAAACAAAACAATACAGACCAAAAATACCACGATTCACACCCTTTTCACACTTCTTCCACACCCCTTTCACACCTCTTTCACACCTCTTTCACACCTCCTTAACAACTCATCCCCCACACTTCATACATACAACCATACAAATTTAAAAACACACAAACATATTACCTGTCACGTGCTTCCTCTGACGTACTTCCTGTCACGTGCTTCCTCTGACGTACTTCCTGTCACGTGCTTCCTCTGACGTACTTCCTGTCACGTGCTTCCTCTGACGTACTTCCTGTCACGTGCTTCCTCTGACGTACTTCCTGTCACGTGCTTCCTCTGACGTACTTCCTGTCACGTGCTTCCTCTGACGTACTTCCTGTCACGTGCTTCCTCTGACGTACTTCCTGTCACGTGCTTCCTCTGACGTACTTCCTGTCACGTGCTTCCTCTGACGTACTTCCTGTCACGTGCTTCCTCTGACGTACTTCCTGTCACGTGCTTCCTCTGACGTACTTCCTGTCACGTGCTTCCTCTGACGTACTTCCTGTCACGTGCTTCCTCTGACGTACTTCCTGTCACGTGCTTCCTCTGACGTACTTCCTGTCACGTGCTTCCTCTGACGTACTTCCTGTCACGTGCTTCCTCTGACGTACTTCCTGTCACGTGCTTCCTCTGACGTACTTCCTGTCACGTGCTTCCTCTGACGTACTTCCCCCGGGTTAGGGTTAGGGTTAGGGTTAGGGTTAGGGTTAGGGTTAGGGTTAGGGTTAGGGTTAGGGTTAGGGTTAGGGTTAGGGTTAGGGTTAGGGTTAGGGTTAGGGTTAGGGTTAGGGTTAGGGTTAGGGTTAGGGTTAGGGTTAGGGTTAGGGTTAGGGTTAGGGTTAGGGTTAGGGTTAGGGTTAGGGTTAGGGTTAGGGTTAGGGTTAGGGTTAGGGTTAGGGTTAGGGTTAGGGTTAGGGTTAGGGTTAGGGTTAGGGTTAGGGTTAGGGTTAGGGTTAGGGTTAGGGTTAGGGTTAGGGTTAGGGTTAGGGTTAGGGTTAGGGTTAGGGTTAGGGTTAGGGTTAGGGTTAGGGTTAGGGTTAGGGTTAGGGTTAGGGTTAGGGTTAGGGTTAGGGTTAGGGTTAGGGTTAGGGTTAGGGTTAGGGTTAGGGTTAGGGTTAGGGTTAGGGTTAGGGTTAGGGTTAGGGTTAGGGTTAGGGTTAGGGTTAGGGTTAGGGTTAGGGTTAGGGTTAGGGTTAGGGTTAGGGTTAGGGTTAGGGTTAGGGTTAGGGTTAGGGTTAGGGTTAGGGTTAGGGTTAGGGTTAGGGTTAGGGTTAGGGTTAGGGTTAGGGTTAGGGTTAGGGTTAGGGTTAGGGTTAGGGTTAGGGTTAGGGTTAGGGTTAGGGTTAGGGTTAGGGTTAGGGTTAGGGTTAGGGTTAGGGTTAGGGTTAGGGTTAGGGTTAGGGTTAGGGTTAGGGTTAGGGTTAGGGTTAGGGTTAGGGTTAGGGTTAGGGTTAGGGTTAGGGTTAGGGTTAGGGTTAGGGTTAGGGTTAGGGTTAGGGTTAGGGTTAGGGTTAGGGTTAGGGTTAGGGTTAGGGTTAGGGTTAGGGTTAGGGTTAGGGTTAGGGTTAGGGTTAGGGTTAGGGTTAGGGTTAGGGTTAGGGTTAGGGTTAGGGTTAGGGTTAGGGTTAGGGTTAGGGTTAGGGTTAGGGTTAGGGTTAGGGTTAGGGTTAGGGTTAGGGTTAGGGTTAGGGTTAGGGTTAGGGTTAGGGTTAGGGTTAGGGTTAGGGTTAGGGTTAGGGTTAGGGTTAGGGTTAGGGTTAGGGTTAGGGTTAGGGTTAGGGTTAGGGTTAGGGTTAGGGTTAGGGTTAGGGTTAGGGTTAGGGTTAGGGTTAGGGTTAGGGTTAGGGTTAGGGTTAGGGTTAGGGTTAGGGTTAGGGTTAGGGTTAGGGTTAGGGTTAGGGTTAGGGTTAGGGTTAGGGTTAGGGTTAGGGTTAGGGTTAGGGTTAGGGTTAGGGTTAGGGTTAGGGTTAGGGTTAGGGTTAGGGTTAGGGTTAGGGTTAGGGTTAGGGTTAGGGTTAGGGTTAGGGTTAGGGTTAGGGTTAGGGTTAGGGTTAGGGTTAGGGTTAGGGTTAGGGTTAGGGTTAGGGTTAGGGTTAGGGTTAGGGTTAGGGTTAGGGTTAGGGTTAGGGTTAGGGTTAGGGTTAGGGTTAGGGTTAGGGTTAGGGTTAGGGTTAGGGTTAGGGTTAGGGTTAGGGTTAGGGTTAGGGTTAGGGTTAGGGTTAGGGTTAGGGTTAGGGTTAGGGTTAGGGTTAGGGTTAGGGTTAGGGTTAGGGTTAGGGTTAGGGTTAGGGTTAGGGTTAGGGTTAGGGTTAGGGTTAGGGTTAGGGTTAGGGTTAGGGTTAGGGTTAGGGTTAGGGTTAGGGTTAGGGTTAGGGTTAGGGTTAGGGTTAGGGTTAGGGTTAGGGTTAGGGTTAGGGTTAGGGTTAGGGTTAGGGTTAGGGTTAGGGTTAGGGTTAGGGTTAGGGTTAGGGTTAGGGTTAGGGTTAGGGTTAGGGTTAGGGTTAGGGTTAGGGTTAGGGTTAGGGTTAGGGTTAGGGTTAGGGTTAGGGTTAGGGTTAGGGTTAGGGTTAGGGTTAGGGTTAGGGTTAGGGTTAGGGTTAGGGTTAGGGTTAGGGTTAGGGTTAGGGTTAGGGTTAGGGTTAGGGTTAGGGTTAGGGTTAGGGTTAGGGTTAGGGTTAGGGTTAGGGTTAGGGTTAGGGTTAGGGTTAGGGTTAGGGTTAGGGTTAGGGTTAGGGTTAGGGTTAGGGTTAGGGTTAGGGTTAGGGTTAGGGTTAGGGTTAGGGTTAGGGTTAGGGTTAGGGTTAGGGTTAGGGTTAGGGTTAGGGTTAGGGTTAGGGTTAGGGTTAGGGTTAGGGTTAGGGTTAGGGTTAGGGTTAGGGTTAGGGTTAGGGTTAGGGTTAGGGTTAGGGTTAGGGTTAGGGTTAGGGTTAGGGTTAGGGTTAGGGTTAGGGTTAGGGTTAGGGTTAGGGTTAGGGTTAGGGTTAGGGTTAGGGTTAGGGTTAGGGTTAGGGTTAGGGTTAGGGTTAGGGTTAGGGTTAGGGTTAGGGTTAGGGTTAGGGTTAGGGTTAGGGTTAGGGTTAGGGTTAGGGTTAGGGTTAGGGTTAGGGTTAGGGTTAGGGTTAGGGTTAGGGTTAGGGTTAGGGTTAGGGTTAGGGTTAGGGTTAGGGTTAGGGTTAGGGTTAGGGTTAGGGTTAGGGTTAGGGTTAGGGTTAGGGTTAGGGTTAGGGTTAGGGTTAGGGTTAGGGTTAGGGTTAGGGTTAGGGTTAGGGTTAGGGTTAGGGTTAGGGTTAGGGTTAGGGTTAGGGTTAGGGTTAGGGTTAGGGTTAGGGTTAGGGTTAGGGTTAGGGTTAGGGTTAGGGTTAGGGTTAGGGTTAGGGTTAGGGTTAGGGTTAGGGTTAGGGTTAGGGTTAGGGTTAGGGTTAGGGTTAGGGTTAGGGTTAGGGTTAGGGTTAGGGTTAGGGTTAGGGTTAGGGTTAGGGTTAGGGTTAGGGTTAGGGTTAGGGTTAGGGTTAGGGTTAGGGTTAGGGTTAGGGTTAGGGTTAGGGTTAGGGTTAGGGTTAGGGTTAGGGTTAGGGTTAGGGTTAGGGTTAGGGTTAGGGTTAGGGTTAGGGTTAGGGTTAGGGTTAGGGTTAGGGTTAGGGTTAGGGTTAGGGTTAGGGTTAGGGTTAGGGTTAGGGTTAGGGTTAGGGTTAGGGTTAGGGTTAGGGTTAGGGTTAGGGTTAGGGTTAGGGTTAGGGTTAGGGTTAGGGTTAGGGTTAGGGTTAGGGTTAGGGTTAGGGTTAGGGTTAGGGTTAGGGTTAGGGTTAGGGTTAGGGTTAGGGTTAGGGTTAGGGTTAGGGTTAGGGTTAGGGTTAGGGTTAGGGTTAGGGTTAGGGTTAGGGTTAGGGTTAGGGTTAGGGTTAGGGTTAGGGTTAGGGTTAGGGTTAGGGTTAGGGTTAGGGTTAGGGTTAGGGTTAGGGTTAGGGTTAGGGTTAGGGTTAGGGTTAGGGTTAGGGTTAGGGTTAGGGTTAGGGTTAGGGTTAGGGTTAGGGTTAGGGTTAGGGTTAGGGTTAGGGTTAGGGTTAGGGTTAGGGTTAGGGTTAGGGTTAGGGTTAGGGTTAGGGTTAGGGTTAGGGTTAGGGTTAGGGTTAGGG